>NW_026897797.1:0-374723 GCF_033153095.1 Gastrolobium bilobum | reverse complement strand
ATGTTTGAAAATGAAAATAATAATGATACTTTTGTACATGGAAGAACTATAAATGATTGTGGAAATAATAGCTTGAATAATGATAATAGCAAGAAAGTCAAAAATTTGAAAGTTGAGCTTGAAAAGAACAAGTTATCTTGCAAACACGTTGTATGTAATTATTGTGGTAAAGTAGGACATATTTCTCATTTGTGCTATCATAGAAGAAATTCTTACATGAGAAACAAGTTGGCTTGGGTTGTCAAAACTTCTATAAATGTTATTCCCAACGCTCAAGGACCCAAGATGAAATGGGTACCAAAAAGTCCTCATAGCTTCTCCAATGCGTAGAAAATTATTCAAAATGATGGACAAAGAGGTCAAGGGAAAAAGGAATCATCAAGGAAAATGCTTACTAGGCCCAATGATGGAATTATCAATCAAAGAAGTAATGGAACTACAGCCAAAGCTTCTCACATCCGCGAGGTGGAACCTAAAAGGTTCAAAATCCAAAGAGAGAAGCAATGGGTTAGAAAAAGTCTTCACTTGATTACAAAGGCCAAGGTATCAAATATAATTACCTCTTATGCTTATTCACATGTGAATCCAATGAATATGAGATATATATCTTTTAGGCCTTAGGTAATGGATAAAATAATATGCTCTTGATTTAAATGTTTAAAATTATGAATAGAACATGATTATATATATTGTTGTTCACTTATATGTTGATTTCTGACACAGCTGAATTGTTTTATGCATATCTTGAGTTACAGAAATTGTTTTTAAGTGAAACCGGTGGCCATTGAAAGATAACTTGACAAAATTTAATTCTGGAAATTTTCATAATTTTTAGTCATGTATAATGCTCCTAGATATCTCGTGAACATAGCTGTTTTGTCATAAATTCTGTTACGGAATAGTTTACTTAAAATGAACATAACTTGAGCTATACAAATCCTTTAAGCATGAAACCAGTGGCACTACAAAGATAGCTCAATCAAGTTTAATACTGAAATTTTTTAGAATTTTTGGAAGCGTACATTATTCCAGTAAATTCGGGGATGTGACTGTTTTGTTAAATACTCTATTTCAATGCAACAAATTTAACTGATCATATCTTGAGCTATAGAACTCTGATTGACATGATCTATATCTTGTTAGAAAGCTCGAGATGTGTACTATAACATATCCAAAATTCAGAATTTTTTAAGTGTTGATGAATTCCCAGTTTTAATTACAAGATTACGGGTTTATGAAAAAGAAACTGTGGAAATGTTATTGACTTTGTGCTCAATGCTAAAATGATTATTTAACTTGTTATGCTCAATTTGTGTGTGGTATTATTTATCTTTATGAGAGAATAATGAATTGATGATCAATGACTAACCTCTATGGATCCAAAGTGGATACCAAAAGTGTTTTGAATTATAGGATTATAACTACCTCAAGAATGTATTCAAATGAAATAAGTTTATTCAACGTGAGACTTGGAAAGCATAAAAGTATCCAACATCCAAGAAGGGATGCAAGCATGATAAAGTACAAGGATATTCATGATAATCTCAAGGAGCCATATTCTAAATTGAAAGAATTCAAATTCGGTTACTTCTATCCCTCTTTGTGCTCTAAATGCTATATACATAATAATTAGGGAATTCTTTGAGATTTAGTTGATATGCTTACACATTCTATTGATGTGTTATTTTAGCAATATGCACTAAATGTTATTATATATGCTAGTAGGCTCATGTATTTGTTACAATAGCATGATAATCTTTTTGAACTTGACCTTTATAGTATATCCTTGTTTTTACTTGGAGTTATACATGCACAAAAATGATTTGACTTCTTTGTTATGTGTTTAAATGTATCACATGCTTACTTGAAGATTAGGAAATTAAATATCTTCTTGTATTAATTGCTTGACATATGCCATACTCTTAAAACAAGAAAAATCTGTGTAAAATGCTAATTCCATGATCTTTCAAGTATTAGTTTTTTGAAAAGAAGTAATATCTTTTGGATTAACATGTGATTATGTTTAAAATTTCCCATCTATAATAACATGACTTATATGATCATTACTTGCTTCAAAATATCCCAATATGTTTTAATAATGGTCATATATTTCTTGCTAATCTTGAATCATGCTTTGACTATGCTTAAATATACATTTTAAGATTCAAGATAATATGTGCTTCATTTATGTTTGCATATATATATATATTTGTGGTTAAGAATATGATAAATGGCTTATGTTGCTCATCAATCTAATTTATGCTTGGAGATGTGCTTAAATGATATTTGTTGCTAACCTTTTATTTGAAAAGCTTTAAAAGTTAATTCTACAATTGGTAATCAAATATGGCAACCAAATATTAAAGTGTCAAGCATATGTGGACAAAGAAAGAGATGACTGAATAGCACCAAAAGAGACTCTCTTCACTTACTCACAAATGGAAAACTCAAAGGAAGAAAGCTCAAGTGGCTATGATCACCATGAATAAGGAACATCACATCATATTTGATCTCGATAAGTATCACTATCCCTAACTCTTATGGAATTCTATAGTATGGATGATATGATACTTGTTCCTTCCTTGCATGAGAAATATGGTTAGCATGGAAAAAAATGTATAATTAGATCTTATATCTTGAATTTTGTCATTGCATATTGAGTAAACACTGTTTGAATATTTACATATTTTGATTCCAATAGCAAGATGAAACTTTAATCAATAATCATCTTGTTTCTAAGTGATACAATTCTTGTGAAAATCTTTTTATTAAATGAGCTTTTGACTTGATTTTGAAGAAAAACCTCTTATGTCATTTGAAAGAAGATTTTAAAAATCTTATACCCTTGAGAACCATTTCAAGATGTTGAAAGTATCTTTCACCTTTTTGTTATCTTAAAAATTGGAAAAATGTTTGGATACATGATATATATGTAATACTCTCTCCAATTGCTTTGAAAAAAAAAGTTATCTAATATTGAGAGAAAATTTTAGAAAGTTCCAAACTTCAATCTTTGAAAAGATTTACAAATGAGAAATTAAGGAAAGATACTTCAAATGTTCTTAGTTTACACTCAAAGAATATGTGCTTTTGATGCAAAATATTTTCATCTTTCTCACATGCTTACTTGGTTAGGTAAAACATGTTTTATTTGATCCATCTTATGTTATAATAATGGCTAGTTCAACCTTTTCGTTTTGAAATTCTTATGACTTGCCATCATCAATTATTTAATTTTTAAAATATCTTACATATCCATTATTGATTGATATTTTTATATGCATAACAATGGATATATTTCTCTTAATACATGCATGTGTAATCATATGACTTATATTTTACTAGTATGCATGATTTGAAGGAGAGCCTAGCATTTATTTTTTATATCCATCACTTGGCGTATAAAATAATTATGACAATGGAAGAGTCAATAATTCTTGTTTTTAAAAAGACTAACTCTATTATGCCTAGAAAGAATGTTTGTGATGATTATATTGTAGGAAAGTTGACCTACATTCTTTTGGTGATAAGAAAAGTGAAAAAGATGAGAGCAAAAGAACGAAGTCATAATTGAAAATTCACCTCAACAACAAGAACAAAGCTAAGAGCTTACAAAGGAATGGAGAATAACGATATTGGAGATACTTCAAAAAGGTTTAATTTGCAAAATACTCCATAAATTAGCTAAGTCCCTAATATCTCTATTTGCTTGCATATGACATGATATTGCTATAAATATTTGTGTAGATATGTCGAATGATTTATGCTATTAAAGTCACTTACTTAATACATGTCTACGAATCTTATGCTTGCTATTATCAAAGTCATGCTAGTCATATGCCTACAACTTGCGCATATTATTTTATGCTAGCAAAAATGGGAGAAAATCATTTGTCATATCTCTTGCAATATTCTATACAATGTTCAACTAGGATTTGATGCTTCGCATTGTATTATTATTTGCATATCTTAGATCTTTGTGATATAAATGCTTTGTACTTGGACCATGTGCTTATATTTGTATGTCTTGATTTGTATGGATAATTTGTGTTGGATTTATGATATATTGAGCACTTTGAGGTTTAAATCCACTTTCATGGCATATTTGCACTTACTTGAATCATTTGAATGCTTTGTTATATATTTTGAACTATTCAATCCATTGATGTTGCCTAAAGGGGAGAATCAGGGCTAATTGAAAAAAAAGTGTAGCACACCTCTACCTAATATGTTGAGAAATGGCAAAGACAAATATGAAAGAGAGAGAATGCGCTAAAAAAGTAAATATGATGTTTGTTGAACCTAGAATTCTCACACTTTTGTCTTTGAAATCATTCATGGATTAAGGGGGAGCTTTGATATTATTGTTTTGGTGCTACATAACAAGTGTTCTTTATTAACATGCTCAATGGAATTTTGTTCCTTACAAAATTGCGTGCTTATCTTGGTTTATGTTTTTTGATGTTGCCAAAATGAGGAGAAAAATATGAAAATTGAGAAAATTATAGTATTCCACCATATACATATATGTTGATTTGTAATGCTTCGCTTTCATAATTATAACTTTTTGGAACCATTCATAAATTGAGGGGGAGTATGATATACATTATTTAAGAATATTTGTTATACTAACATTTTCTCAATTTTAAGTTCGTCATCATCAAAAAGGGGGAGATTGTAGATACAAGGTATGTTTTGATGATAACAAAATGGCAACAACAAAAAGAGAAGAGCTTTGATCAAGAGCAAAAAAAACATCAACCATATATGGATATTGAATATGTATGATGTAGCCACACAATAAGAGTGATGTCATATCAAAGTGGCAAGATCATTGAATCAAGAGCAACAAAGAATAATTAGAAGAGCAACACCAATGATCAAAACCAACAAAGTGTCAAGCATTGTCATATCCAACAAGTCAAAACATCAAGTTCAAGTAAATATCCAAGACACAAGACATAAAGCTAAGTCTAAAATCATATTTGGAATATATTTTTAGGACTTAGAATATATGTAAGGGTATATGATATATTGCATTGCATGAGCTCAAAGTTTTTCTCAAAGTAAACGTGTGTTTCGAATTGCATAATCATAACCTTTATATACTTGAAAGAAATTTGAAAAACTCATGGAAAAGATCCTTGACATATTTTATAACTTCAAAACATATTTATCAAGTCAAGATCTTTCACAAAAAGTGGTTAGAAGAAAGTTAGAACACATTTGAACTTAAAATTTGTTGCATAATTTTGCTGCTGCCTTCCATACATTTTTCGTATCCAAGATGATGGATTTAGATCTTGTGTTCTTCATATAAGTTGTAAATCTTTCTTTTATCTTTTCAACGACACCAAGATCGCATCAATCTGACAAGTATAACTCAAATTATGCCCAAAATACGAGACAGTGTTCTTGCTGTCAGGTTGGTAATCGATTACCATAATATGGTAATCGATTACCATTTGGGAGGCGTTTGGTACAGGAGAAATTTTTTGGTCACCGGGAATCATGATTAATGAGAATTCAGTAGAAATTGAGTTTACTTGGAATCTTACGAAAGATGTGTTTGGTTCGCCAAAATATTACCGGGAATACTGGGTAAAAATTACTGATTCCATATTTGGTTTAGAACGAAATATGACTTGGAATATGAGGTTATTACAAAAATAACCCCAAACTATTTTTACTTTTGTAATTGATAGATTGGGTCTAGATTTTTATGTGTATTAGGGTATTTTTGTCTCAAAATTTATTGTTGTGCTTTCCCTTTACTTGGTATTCTGATTGGTATTCCGAATTACCATATTATTTTTGGTAATCTGAATAGTGACTTTTCTTTATAAATCAAATTACCGGTAATCCTTGGATATCCGGGAATCGTAATTTATTCCTTCTACCAAACGTGGTAATTACATTTACCAAAGAAGGATTACCGGTAATCCTCTCCAAAAACTTGAACCAAACACCCCCTTGAGGTAATCGATTACCCATCATTTGGTAATCGATTATCACTGTGACAGAATGCATATAACGGCTATAAACGGCTGGTTTTCAATGGAAACACTATATATACATTCCCAATGACTCTAAAACGCATTGGGCATCATTCCTACACATATTAAGCATATTTTGAGAGCTTTTATACTATCATTTGCATATTCTTTCATATCTTTCAAAGATCAAACATATTTGAGCTCATATCTTGAAAATTCATATACCCATAGTGCTTCAAGTTGTATATCCACACTTTGAGAGTGTATATTCATTTTCAAATATTTCTATCCTTATGTTCTTGAGTTGAAAGGGTTGTGAGACCCATTGTTTGAGAGGTAGCCAAATACCTAAGTAAATTTGGAGTGAATTGTAAGGTTGCCAAGTACCCGTAAACTTGGAGATTGTAAGGTATCCAAGAACCCAAAGTCTTGGAAGATTGTAAAGGTTTGTCAAGCACCCGTGAAGCTTGATCATTAGTGAAAGAGTTGATCGAGCGGCTTCAGTCTGGACGTAGGTCACAAGTGGTGGTGACCGAACCAGGATATATTGTGTTTGCAATTCTCTAAACTCTATATTCTTTATTTATAGCACTTTAATTATTTCTTTGATATCTTGTATGTGCTAAAATAAATTCTATAATTGTGATATATTATATATTAAGAATTGTTTGAATGTATTGATTAGCTTTTCATATATCAAAGTTTGCTTGAAATGATTATTTAGAAACTAGAAGGGGGCTTTTGTGAAAATCTTGTAATACTCAATTCACCCCCCTCTTGAGTATGGAAGCCACATTCCTAAAATGACCGAGCCAGTTTTAATAACATTGGTATTGCTATACCGTATGGTATGCGCTCAGAGATAGTGTATATCAGATGTATACTAGGCTTATAGCTGAGATCCCAATCACTGCGCACAAGCAATAGGCTTATAGCCAAGGGGTGAGTGTGTGCACAGTGTGGGCAGTATGAGTAAATAGGTCAAAAATATTTACCTGAGGTCCTTAAGCTCATATTTATAAGGATTACATTCCTAGGCCTGGGCCTTTCGAGCTCCCCCATTTTCCATAGGATTCAACTTCCTTTCTGTTGGGAAGTGATCCTTATCTTGTGCCCTTTGACTGTTTAGAGATGCTCATGACTCTATCTCTTTATAGATTCATAGGTGGGTAGTTGGGATATGATATTCATATCCATAACATTTTTCAAAACTAACTCTAAAATAATTTAAACATACAGCTACAATCAAACACGACAGGATGACACAATGGCGGAGCCACGTTGTAACCTGCAGTTGCCTTGGCACTGGCTTAATTAGCCACGTTCATTTAGCTATACTTGAACGTAGCAAATTCTGTTTCAATTTTTTTTGAAAATTAGCCACATTTGGTCGTAGCCAAAGAACCGTAGCTATTTGGGCACTAGTTGAATTTTTTGACACTAGCTGACTTGCCATGCTGGCTCCGCCACTGGCATGACACATACCACGAGTATTATTCGAAAACACAAGTAAAGGGTGCAAAAAAGAGAAATATTTTTTATATTTCAAGACCATCCAATAATTTAATGCTCCATCTCACGACACTATTTTTTTTTTCCTTTTTACCTGGCTATTTTTCTTCTTTTCCAAAATAATAGTCGCCTACCACAATAAATTCTCTAAAAAAAGGGGTGACTATAAGTCAAAGTAGATGACAACAGGAAACATATAACTGCTCCCCCGAATGTCGTCCTAGCGCGTGGACAAGCATGAACGGTGAAAACACCAATAATTGCTACACGTAGCCATAGCTATCAAGGAAGCACGTGAAGCACGTCTCGTGCGAATACACCAACCCGACCCACCCACTTCTGCTATCTTCTTTCATTATCGGTGTTGTTTCTAGCAAGTAGCAAACCCATTTCGGACAAAAAAATCATCGAATTTTGAGAATTTTAATTTGAGTTTTATAATTCTTATTTTACATGAGAGTTGAAATCTCGTGTTATAGAGATAAAAAATACGTGTGAGACCCATACATTAAAAAAAATTATATGTGGGACTCATATCAGTACAAAAATTGAAGAGTGTGTAAAAAAATTCCAACTCTCATATTACACGAGAATTATAAAACCCTATAATATTATTGTCTATAGTTCTACTTTTGCGTTAATTTATTTTAAATATTTAAAATGATTCATTGCTTCTTGCGTGACTAGTTTAATTTAAAACAGGTATTAATATTTAAATTTTATAACAGAAGATCAAAAACATATTCTCACCAGTTGCTCACAGCTCCTATAGATCAACGTTTGTTAATTTTGCGTTACCAGGTTGGCGTATCCTAGATATAGGAAACGGGGTCCTACTACACTCAAGCTGACGCGGCAATATATTTTCCCTCGGGGCACACGTTTTCCTTTACGCGCGTGACATCATGTGCTCCTCACAGGCTCCCACAGGCTACACAAATCATGCAACGTGAAAACAAACACTTCATTTTCCAGGAAAAGGGAACAACGAAAAAAAAGTTGGAAATTTTCCTGAGAAAGTTGAAAGAGGGAGATTAAATGCATACAGATCGGATGAGTTCGAGGTCGAGCTCTTCGGGCTTGAGGAGCATGTCACCGAAGGCCAAAGCAGTGCGTGCGCCTTCGTCGAAGGTAATGCCGTCGGCGCAGACACCGTTCTCCTTCAAGATCCCGGCCAACATGTAACCAAACTCGTCGCCGCCGAGCTTTCCTACGAAGGCTGCTTTGTCGCCTTGCCTTGAAACAGCGATGGCTGGCCACGTTGGCGGGGGCGCCCCCGGGGGCTTTGGTGAAGCCTGGTGCCTCCGCCAGGGACACGCCGGAGACGGTGGGGACGAAGTGGATTAGCATCTCGCCGAAGATGACGATGAGGCCGTTGCCGGTGGCGGGGATGCCATTGTTCAACGCCATGGACCTTTTGAATAGAGGCAGAAGGTTAGAGACTTAGAGAGAGTAAACGGAGTCTGCTTGGGGGAGCTTATATAGAAGGAGTTGTAGACAGAGAGAGATTCATTTTATTTTTTCTTGGCGAAAAGTATTGACACAATGTCCTGTTAATTTACCTAAAGTTCGTGCATCAGAAGATTGTAGAGGTGAAAGCATAATTGTCTCGTATTATAACATTCGCGCAATCTCCCACTAGTCATTGGATATTTGGATTGGATGAGACACTCACTTTGCTACTGATGCCTTACACGGATTCTCCATTCATCCCCCAACTTCCCTTTTGAACTCACTTTTAACATTCTTTCTCCCTTTTTATCAATTGAAATTCCTTGAAACATACATTTGATCAGGGTATCCAAAATAACTAAAAAATTACGTCGAACCATGAACCGAACCAAACTGCCTTATAAAATAATCGATTTTTAAAAACCAGTGCATGAACCGAACCGGTTCATGGACCGAACCGGTTTTTAGAACCGGTTTAATAACCGAACATGTTTTTAGATACATAATGTTTTTAGATACATAATGTTTTAATAACAAACCGTTTCTTAACCGAACCGAACCATTTTCAAACTGAACCAAATTAATTTTTATAACTTTATTTTTAAAAAAAAAAATTTCAAAAGAGGGTCGACCCGAACCGGTTCTGAAACACTTCCAAACCGAACCGAACCACTTCTGAACCGAACCAGTTTTGAACCGAACCGAACCACTTTCGAACGAACCATTTAAACCAATTTGGTTCGATTTTTCAAAAAATCCGATTCAGTTCGACCCATGCACATCCTTACATTTAATTGTGTTATACACACTATATATATATATATATATAAAAGAAATATTACACAGTATATATATATATATATATGGATAATATTTCTTTTATGTTGCTTAAGAAAATTATTTTCTCCTATCCAAACAATAATTAGGAGAGTAAAAAAAGTTGGAGGTGAGAGAAAAATTTTCTTATAGAATCCATTTGAAAAATATAAGTGTAAGAGATAATATTTTTCTTATGCAACATAAGAAAAGTATTACACACACCATATATGTATATATATATATATATATATATATATATATATATATATATATATATTCAATCTTAGAGGATCGACATGTCCAACATAAGTTTGATATTTGTATCTTGGATCGATACGCTTGCGGGAGTCTATGAAAGAGATATCGCAAAGGGTAACGAATCATTGTACACAATAATAATACTGGCATATAGCCGAAGACGTGGGGTGTTTGCACAGTAATAGGCAAGAGAGTAGAGAATTCAGTATATGTCCCTATGAGGCTTCACCATTTATTTATAGAAGAGGTTACCTGTAGGAGTAGAGTTCTGATAGAATTATGTTTGTTGAGAGATATGATAAGTAGTTTATCCTTTATCCTTTGATGACATGATGATGAGGTTATCCTTATCTTTTTAGTCTATCACTTGTTGTTAAGATATGGGACCATGGAATGAGTTCAAAATAGTTGCCCCCTAGTCTGGCAGTCTGTTCGTTTAGGCTATCAGGCTGTAATATTTTTCTTGCACCTCGACCATGTCTAGGTCTCATATGCTGAGTTACTTGCAGTTCTGTGTTTATCCTGTTTCAACTTTTTTGGTCGATATATGGATCTGGAGTAGTTGGTCTTTTTGTATACCGCCTTGCAGTGGCGGACCTAGGAAGTTGTGTTTATGTCTGCACACTTAGTGGTTGCCCCCGAAATTTTTTTTTTGGTAAAGAAAGTTTAAATCAACCTTTATATACAAGGTTATGAACCCGCTTAGAATCTATCCTAATTCTGCCAATTTTTTAACCCCACACCGACAAATGCTTCCTGCGTCGAGCCACTACTCCAACCTCCATATCAAATAGATAACAATACAAGCAAAAACAAGCATGTGTTGATACACTATACTCTTACCAAGAACCAAATTCTTCATACCACTTAGGATTGAATCTCCGCATTTTTCCATACATTTCCACTTTAGGGAATGGTTTAAGAATTGGTTGAGATGGCCCCTTGAGCAAATAAGCTCTCCGAATATCCTCTCTCTCTATAGGATTTGATGTCATTGAATAAATTGAAGGTCTTTTTCCCGGATCCGCTTCAAGATTTTCTATATTAACATTTTGTCTCTGAGGTTGATAGGATTCTTGGACAATTGGAGCTGAAATACAATTTGGAACTTGTGCACTTTGAGATTAGGGTTCTGTATTTGTGGGTTTTAGCTGTTTGAAATAAGATTGCATCCCTGACAAATAATAATTTATACTTAAATCAATTATATTCATTATGTTATAACAAATAAATAAATATAGAAAGTTACCTTTCATTGAGACTTGTTGAATTACTACGAACCCACAATTGTTTGTGCTCTCAAATCTCAATGTTCAACATCATGATCCAATTTATCCTATATTACAGTGAAACATAAATCAATTACAAAATCAACATAGAACTGGTACTCAAATTCTTAAAAATAGACTAGCAGAATGGAAACTAATTTTTAAAAATAATATAATAATTATGATCTCATCGTTTATCCAAGTAAAGTAGACCAGCAGAATAGAAACTAATTTTTAAATGAGGAATATTCCTTTGGCTTGTTATGTAAACCAATTTATAGGGCTTGTTTATCCAATTTATCCTATATTAAAGTAAACCATCATGAGTTCAACCAATCACAACTAAAGCTTGTTATGTTTTTTTTTTCTCAAATGAAAAAAATAATGATGAACTTGGTCTACGAGAGAAAATATATAGGGCTGGAAAAAAAAATCACTCCATTTTTTTTTCAAACCAATCACTCCATTTTTTCTCAAATGAGGCATAAGAAATTATCAATATTGTTTTGACTTGAGAATCATAGTAAATATAGGGCTTTGGTCTACCAAAAAAAAAACATATATATTCTTGTGAGTGGTGTAAAATTCACTTTCTTGAAATCTGATTTCCATTCCAAAAAAATAAAAAAAAATAAAAAATGAAATTCATGTCCGCACCTGCGGACAGCGGCAACCAAGTAAGTCCGCCTCTGCCGCCTTGTCCATGCTTATGTGCTGGCCTATTTGGACTGACTCGGGTGTTTGCCTTGCCTTTCACTCTCCTTTAGTATTCTTGTGATTTTTTCGACTTTCCTAAACTCATCCAGGTTCTTGAATCGACTTGTTGAGGTTGTCCAGGATGATGGCTTTTGGCCTTCCCATATCTCTTTCAGTCGGTTACACCTTTACACGTTTCTAACCCTGATTGGTGGGACATGCAATGCAAGGATGTGTGCCACCTTTTAGCTTTGTGTGCAACGATGACACTGTGAAATGTCTGCATGAGGGATTTTGAGTGAGTAATTGTGTGTAAGATGCCAACTTACTTGGTAACTTTCAACTTTTTTTTTCATTTTTGTGTTGTAAATACATTGTGGAGTTTGTTCCTGGCTTTTAGGGTGTGTTTGGTAGAGGATAATTTTTTTTTATCAGGCAAATATAATAACCGGGGAAATGGTAAGAAAGTCAGTTTGATGGGAAAGTTTAAAAAAAGATTTTGGTTGACTGAAATATTACCAGGAAAATTTATTTAAATTTGCAAAATCTATGTTCGGGAGAAACTTCGCACTTGTTTTTTCACTTCCTCAGTTATCTCAAAATACCACATCTCAAGTGGTATTTTGTAACAGTGAATTTCATCCAAAAATCAATACAAAAGTCATTTCCCCATCTATTCTATTTGTCTAGTATTTTTTTCAAAAACCTGAACCAAACGTGGTATTTTTCAATATCCATTTACACTTTCCCATCAATCCCAAAATAAAATTTCTACCAAACACTACCTTATCTCCATTTCAATTTCAACTTTTATTATGCTTTTATGATGCATCTTATTGTTCTTTTTGTTCAAATTGCTTTAACTCAGCTTGTGTTGCCGATGCCTTCAATTTTTTGAGGGCCATTTTACACCCCTTTTTCGGTAGTTATGTGAGCCTGACTTGAGTTACCGCGAACTTAAATCTTCAAAGGTGGTTTTCGGGCTTCTTTTAAGATATTGATTTGGCCCAGCTTATATTGCTGAGGCCTTGAGTATTTCAAGTTAGACTTTGGGCTCGTTTGATGGACAAGATAGGATAAGGGTAAGATATGATATAGGGATGATAAAGATAGGATATGATATGAGGCTGACAAGCCTATATCATGTCCTGTGTTTGATGAGCACCTAATTAGCAATCTGATAAGATTATGTAGAAAGAGAAAGGAAAAACAAAAAACAAAATATAATACAATAAATATAAATATATTGGGTAATGTGTGGATATAATACAATCAATTATGAGATTTCATTTTGGGAGTTGGATGTCAGGATATCTACATACAACAACCAAAAGGGTTTATAGCAAATGAGTAGGAACACACGGTATGCAAGTTGTGAAAGTCTATTTCATAGACTTAAGCAAGCATCCAGGTCTTGAAACATCAGTTTTGATCAGGTTATCAAAATTTTGATTTTGAGAGAACCTTGATGAATGATGTGTATTTGTATGTAAAGGATACAACGTTAGACAATAGTTTTTCTGGTACTTTATGTAGATGATATGCTCCTTATTGGAAACAATGTTGAGGTAATATCAAGCATAAAGAGTTGGCTAAGTTAGTGTTTTGGTATGAAAGTAGTGGGGAAGCCAATTATATTCTTGAGATAAAACTCTTATGAGGCCGGAAGAATAAGTTGTTGGCATCACCTCAGGCTACTTACATTGACAAAACTCTTGCCAAAATTCAACATGAGAATTCTAAGAGAAGAATTATAATTCTCAGATGTGGAATTCATCTTCCTAAGGAGTCACCAAAGACTTCTAAGAAGGAAGAATGCATGAGCAAGATATCTTATGCTTTGGCAAAGGTAGACTCATGCATATCATGTTGGGCGTTAAACCAGACATCTGTCACGCAGTGGGAGTAGTGAGATAGTACCATTTTGAACCTAGAGGAATACTAGATTATTGTTAAGCATGTACTCAAGTATCTTTGGAGAACGAGAGATTATATGCTGGTATATTTTAGTGGGAGTCTTGAAAAGCTGAGTTTTCAAAAATTCAGTTATTTCAAATGGATATTGACGCAAGAAAATCAACCTCGAGTTATGAGTTTTTCACTAAACTCATATAACATTAGAGGTGGATCTTGTAGACCCAGTTACTAAGAGTTTGCCTGAACTTGTGTTCGAGAGGCATGTTACTTCTTTGGGTCTTAGGAGGATCCCAGACTTGCATTAAGCAAGTGGGAGTTATTGGTTTGATTGTGCTCTTGGAATAAGACGATGAAACAATAAAATAATTTTCTGAATTTCATAAATAAGGTTTTATTTATTTATTTTGCACACTATTTACAAACATAAAGGTCCAGATCAAATTGTGGAGTATATGATCATATGGATACGTTCATGGAGGACATGATCATAGGATCTCACAATTGATGAATGGAGTCACAGCCGTTAAATAAAGTTAGGCACTTTATTCAGGCTGCAATATTTTATGAAATGATTTTGTCTGAATCATTGTAAAATATTGGTGTGAATTAACATTCACATTGAAAGGATCAAGGAGAGATTTGATTAAGGTTGTTTTTCTGTCATAAGGTATCAAATCTCCAGTTAACTATAGTTATGTGATTGCTCTTAATCCTGAGTTTATTATAAATAGGTAATCAAATAGTTTTCATTCTTTGATTTACCAACGGGTGAGGTTCGATCTATTGACGGCCAATAACTCGGTATTTTGGGAGTGAGATTATTTGATTATCGGTATTTATGAGATAAACAACATGGAATTTGTAGGATATGTCCCCTTGATATGTTTCAGTACTTGGATATTAAAGACACTGGCCAGTGCATGTAATCCATCAGAGAAACTATCATAGTCAAGGGAATAAATAATTGATTGAGTTACAGAAAACTTGTCAATCAATTATTGACATTCTACAAAGGGGCGATGCATATTCATGTTATAAGTGTTGTTAATCTTGGAGTTCAAGTTCGGGCTTTTAGTGGAGTAGCACCGAATTAGATAATCATTCGTTGATTATCAGGACAGGAGCCTTGATTAATAACAGATGGTAGTTCCCCAAGCTAGCTTGAGACAAGGGTTGGGGTATTTTTCGGATAGATGATGACTTATGGGTTACATGATCTTGGGTTTTACGACTCAAGTTTGTATCCAAAAGAGCAAGTGGGAGATTGTTGGGTTTGCTCTTTTACTAAAGCCCAAATGGGTTATTAGTATGAGAAGAGCCCAAGGAACCTAGAGCCCAATGAGCTAGGGTTTCTTGGAACCCATATAAATAGTACCTCTTAAGTCATCAGCCTCCTGGGTCTTTTTTGTGAGAAAGAGGCAAGCTCAGAATCTAATCAGTGCCCGCACACTTCCCCTTCCTCCTCGAGAGATAGTTTGGAAGATCTGCCACATTCCAGCTTCAAGGAGGTTGTTCGTGCTGCGGCGCTGAGGTGAGCTGTTCGTGAAGAGGAATCCTACAAGGGAAGATTCTACACGAGACCTGCGCACCGAGAGATAATTGTGAAACAAGGATGATTCGGTAAGCATACCAATGTACTAGGTCCTAAACCGCTTCCGCATAAATCTAAGATTTCCTACACACACTGCCTAAAGGGCTCTTGTGTGAGGGGATGTGTTAGAGAATACTATAAATCATTAAAAAAGCCCTTACTCAAAACCTTAAGGGATCATGAGGTGTAAGGGAGTGTGTTAGAGAATAATATAAATCATTAAAAAGGCCCTTACTCAAAACCTTAAGGGACCATAAGGTGCACAAAAAGTAAACCAAAAATGGAGCCTGTGCAATATTCACACTTCAAGTTCTTTATAAATTATTAAAAAAGCCCTAATTCAAAACCTTAAAGTTTTGGGTTGAAGTGGTTATAAGGGATTTGGTTTATGTTGATTCCTTGTTGTGGTCTTTAATATTCTTTCTCGGAAATAACAATGAATCAATGAAGCGCCTTATTGTCTCAAGTGTAAAAAAACTTTCTTCAAATGGTGCCATTGTGTGTAGATTCAAATTAAGAAAAAGGAAAATTTATGCAGTGCTACTACCGAAGACTTTTTTTTTTGTAAATTACTACCGAAGACTTAATTCGTTACTTATTAAAATTAGAAAAAATATATATTTATTTAATTATATTCATTCCACACGTTTATTTTTAATTAATGTCACACTAATTTGACCTATTTCTACTTTTAATGAAGGAATATGTACCACAGACAGACTACTGAAAATTTACTTGAAGAAAAGGGTGTGGTGTGGTGTGGTGTGGTGTATGCGTTAATTAGCTCATTTATTCCATCGACCACAAGTCTCTAATCGTCAAACGAAATTTTACAATTTTCTATTTATACTTCTTATTAATCATGAAATTATATTCTTCAAATATCATTAATTAAATATATAAAATAAATAAATATATGTTTTTGGTAATCTTGCTAACAATTGTCTTTAATCCACTTGCTAATATTCAAAAATATAAAATATTGAATACAATTAATTTTTCAATTATGAATATATTAAATGTTGTACTTTTCTTTGATTTTTTATTCCTTAACAAGTGTCTTATGATACTTATTGATAGACACGATAAAATTTTAAATGTTATACTTTTCATTAAATACTTCTCAATGTATTAAATGTTATACCTTTTATTAAATATTTACTTTTTTATACCTTAACAACTGTCTCAGGACAATTGTTAATCGACACAATAAAATAGAATCCACCAATATTTTTTAATTTAAAAGCATATTAAAATAATCTAAAAACAGACACAATTAAAAATAGTTACCTCACTGAGTTATTATTTTTTTAGTACACCACTGAATAAAAAATTAAATGATAGGCAATTGGCCAAGAGTACGAGTAAAACAAATATTGTAATTGGACCTCAAATTTTAATGTCATAATTATTTGAGTATTTTAATTTTCTATATTAAATAATTAATTGAGAAATTCAAATTTGAAAAATTGTTTAGATAATATTTATTAATCAAAAAAGAAAATTTAAATCATATATATACGATGTATTTTGTTCATATTATAAATGATTTTTTATTTCTTCAATTTTTTTTGTCTTTTTAATATTTCAACTAATAAAACTTTTTAATAAAGTTAAGTTTTTTTGTTGATAACGATAAAAGTTTAATCTCAATTAATTAATGATAGAAAGTTTACCCTTCTTTTTTTTTGGTAGCAAAAGTTTACCCTTCTAATTACCCTTCTCGTGTCCTTCTAAAATATTTTTATGTTACTTTCTTTAAATAAGGGAATATAAATCTGTTTTGGTAATTCATATTTAATTTTTGGGAAAAATGTTTGTCCTCATACAGGACATAACTTTGTGTCGTTTTAGATATTGATTTCCATCAATTAACAGTTAGGATTTACTGAATTTTATTGTGCATTATTAATTAGTTAATAAGTTTGACCCAATAAATTCTAATTGTTGATTGACGAAAATCTACAATTAAAATCTAAAATGACATTTAAAAGAACAAATATTGTTTCCTTATTTTTTAGCACAAAAAGAGAATAAAGTTAGAAATATTTTTTTCTCTCAAGTCATCCTATAATTTGGTGAATCTCTTGTATATTTTTTAACTGATTACAGTGGTTATCCACTAGTCTCATTCAGTTTTCATATACTGATTTAATTCTTTAAGGAGTGTTTGGTACAAGAATTTTTTTTTTATCTGAGAATCTCAATTTTCAGAAATATGATGAAAATATTCAGTTTACAGTAATATTTAAAAATTAAAAATTTAAAAAAATTTAATTTCTCGAAAATCATAAAAAAAACCTTCTACCAAACCACTCATTAAGCTATCTTATTACATGATGAACTCCGTAATTGTTAGAATGAGTGAGAGTGAGAGTGAGAGAGAGAGAGAGAGAGAGCGCAAAACCATAGGTCAAGGACTCAAGGGGGACAACAAATTTGGCATGGTGGGTTGGGCCGGGCGGGTCCGGGCTCCAATGACGCAAGCCCATGTTCACTTCATAAACAAAAAAGTTGACTTTTTAACAAAAGAGAATATCCAATGAGGTCTTGATTTGTAAGGCACACACGAGGCTCCATATGCCTTTCCTCACCTGAATCTCCCTCCTCTGTTCTGAATCTGCTGTTCTCTCTCTCTCTCTCTGTGTCTCTGTTCTGCACGGAAATAAAAATAATTTGCACACCCTTTCTACGACAATCGAATTTGCGTCAGCCTCAATTCTCAGTAAGTCTTTGTTTTTCCTCTTTCACCACTTTTTTTTTTTTTCCTTTCGAAACTCAATCGAACAATTCAATTCCGATTTAGTTTTAGGGTTTTCCTTTTCCCTGTTTGTTATATGACTGCATAACTTGCAGAATTTGGCGTTCAATTGAAGCGATTAACTGCTTTTATTATTATTATAATTATTATTATTATTTCTTCAATGAATTTCAAAGGGTATGAGCCAAGTAACTAAAAACTGTCTTTTTTTTTTCTTTTTCCTGATGTTATCATAATACATGTTATGTCTCTCTTTTTCCCATTTAGTTGGTGGTTTTGACGTTAGCTACATCATTTTTGGATTTCATTTAACTTGTGTTTCATAATTTTGCTGAAGATGAGGAAATTCCTTTTAATTATATGTTTCATTGTGAAACGTTCATTCTCAGTTTATGGAGCCTGACTTTTGGAGTCATTTATATAATTTGCTTGGCTGAGAATACATTACACACCTCTTGGATGCACGATATATTTTTTTTGCAAAGCTTCACTCTGATATGATGAGCTGTTAAAAATGCTAGTCATCCTGAAGTTTTTTGACAGAATTTTTGACATAATGACTGGGCTTGAATGTTAACTCTTGTATGAGTGAGTGGTCACCCAAGAGTAGGGTATTTCCTAGACAAGCAAACTTAGAACATGTGGAAAAGGTTCAAAAACCCCTCTATTGTATAATGCTCTTTTATCACTTACCCCCATAATCTTTTTTTTCTTATCACTTAACTCCCCTATTATTTTTTCCATCTAAGTCCATATTTAACACTGTTAATAATTGTACTAACCTGCCCATTTTACCCAACAATTCCATCAGCCCAGTTGCTTCTGCTTTTAAGGAGAAGAGAAACTAAAAATAAGACATGTCAAACAGGCAATCAGAGTGCTCTTCAAAGGAAATGTCAATAATTAATTATGCAAAAGTCTGAATAACATTATACACTTGAAAGGTATTTGTAATCCAAAGATAATAAAATTCTAATCAAATATAAAATCCTAGATTAATCGCAATTAAATTTAAAATCTCTAAGTTAATGAAAGATCTCTGAAATTAGAGGGAACTCTAAAATTCTAATAATAACGTAATAATCCCTAAATAACACAATAATACCTCAATATGCTTCTCTATTCTACATAGGATAATAATCACTCTCAAATCCAGCCAAATTGTGGCAATTTTTTCTGACTGAGTAGCATTATTCATATTTGATTCACAATAAGCTATGGAAAAGTGTAAAATAAACAGAATAATATTTGGGGTGCTTCTTTTAGTAAAAAATGATATTTGTTGTTATATTTTTTTAGTTTTTGCCCCATTTTCTCCATTGTTTGAGCTGAGAGAAATCGTGACGAACTTATTTGTAAGACCTTACAATTCAAAACAACTGCAACATCCTAGCTTTATCCCACATGATAATGTTGGCTACATAAATCATTTGGGAACAGTGACCATTTTGTCACGTTTGGACAAAAAAATTACCAGACTGCCACGCCAACAGTAAATTTTGCCAAAATGCCACGCGGCATAATTTGCTGCACAGTGTAGCGAATTATGCATACAAGTAATTCGCTACACAGTGTAGCAAAATATGCCACATCAGAACCAAAAATGCCACATGTCAAATTTTGAGAAATTCGCTACCCTATGTATCAAAATTTGACATGTGGCATTTTTGGTTCTGTGCATTCTGACGTGGCATATTTCGCTACACTGTGTAGCGAATTACTTGCATACATAATTCGCTACACTGTGTAGCAAATTATGTCGCGTGGCATTTTGGCAAAATTTATTGTTGGCGTGGCAGTCTGGTAATTTTTTTGTCCAAGCGTGACACTTTAATCACTGTCCCAATCATTTGATGCCAATAGGCTCTATCAAAAACCAAATTTCTGATAAATAAAAAAACTATTTTCAAAATTTCTCATCTTTTTTTGTTCTTTTCCATTTCGGGCTTTGTTATTCAATGGAAGTATATTTTTTTTTTATATTAAAAAAAGGAAAATTTGTTTGGAATTGACTGATGTTTGCCATACTATGGAATGTTTGTTTGTATAGTAAAGACGGAAATCCTTCCTTCACATTGACTTTGGCAAAAGTCTTTTTGGATTCAGCGTGGTAACTTGTTATCCATTTTAACTATTGTAGAGGAGTGTATTGACAAATATTCAGTGTCATTTTAAAGGTCTCCTGTATAAGTGGCTTTGACTTGTATGGTTTTCTTCTGATTCTTTGTAATATTAATAGTAAATCATTTTGTGCTCGTTTTACTACCCTCTGCTGGTAAGCTCTCTTCTTAAAATAAAAAATGAAACGGGAATATTTTGGAATTGGGACAATATAGTTCTTCTGCTGTTTTTTTCATAATTTTTATATTTTCTCTTCAATGAAAGAGTATTTCATCAATTTTATACACTGTTCTGTAGAATATCACCTGGCACTGAAAATCTTATAGCAGATTTTTTGTTGCTGCAGTGGAGTTTGGGATTGATGGCTCCATTAATAGTGAAACAGTGAGAAATGCTATGATGGGTGAGGTTAGTAGCAGCATAGCTGATGAAAACAAACCGGGCTGCAGTTCTTTGGATCCAACTTATAAACAAGATCAAGATGATAATATAACACAAGATTTTTCTGTAGGGGACACAATCCCATTAGCAATACCTGCAGTATCGGTTGTGTCAGCTGATGAGCCATATGTGGGTCAGGAGTTTGAATCAGAAGCCGCAGCACATGCATTTTATAATGCATATGCTACACGTGTTGGATTCATCATACGTGTAAGCAAGCTCTCACGATCAAGGCGTGATGGATCTGCTATTGGACGGGCTCTTGTTTGCAACAGAGAGGGTTATAGAATGCCTGACAAGCGTGAAAAGATTGTAAGGCAAAGGGCAGAGACAAGGGTTGGTTGCAGGGCAATGATTTTGGTGAGGAAAATAAGTTCTGGTAAATGGGTTGTTACAAAGTTTGTAAAGGAGCACACTCATCCTCTGACACCAGGAAAAGGTCGAAGGGATTGCATTTATGAGCAATATCCGGTCAGTTCATGTTCTTTCATTCCTGAAAGATGGTATACATGATTATTTTTATTCTGTTAATTGTTACTATACGGTTGATAGATTAAATTGTTACTCACCAGTCACCACAGCACTATTAACTGTCTATAAGGTCCTTCACAAGAGTTTAAATTCAGCACGTAATAGAGTTCCCCCCTTATGCCTCTAGACAAATTACCCAACATTGCTTTTTTGTAAAAATTCCCAAATATAATACTCATCCTTCCAAAAGTAATTCATGTTCTCTGAGTTAACTGTAGCACCAGAAAAGCTTAGATGGGTGTAGATTTCTTATTTTTTACAAATACAATCATTGAGCTACTTTGAAAGATTCTTTTTGCAGTAGATTAACATTAGAATTTAAAGGACCTCATCACTGAATTTTATTAAGATGCTCATCAATCATATTTTTAATAATAATAATAATAAGTTAAACTTGTTTAAAAAAAAAAGCAAGAAGAGAAACTAATCAATACTTTCAATGTCTTATTTCTATGCATATTGATTGCAATTTTGATTGATGTTCGAATTTGTGTATCAATATATCCAGAAAATGTTTTGACAACACCCTGTTTGTGCGGGTGTATATGCATGTGTTTGTTTTTATGAGACCTTGTATGTGACGTTGAGCGATTGTAGATCATTTCTTCGGATCCCGTTCAGTTTCCCCCCCTTCTTACCTATTTGTGTTTATGCAATTTCCAGAACGAACATGATAAAATTCGAGAACTATCTCAGCAGCTGGCTATAGAGAAAAAGCGATCCGCAACCTATAAAAGGCATCTTGAATTGATATTTGAGCACATCGAGGAGCATAATGATAGTCTTTCAAAGAAAATACAGCACATAGTTGACAGTGTGAAGGAGATGGAAACCAAAGAAAAACAGAGTCATAGATAGTTTCAACTCTCAGTTATTTAGTCTTTTTATTCTTTTTAACTGGATGAAACACAGAATCAATTATCAGGTTCAAAAGAGCTGCTAGGCAAATCGTGAAATAATATAATATAATTGCTGACCTAGGTATCTGTTTCGTTCCAGATTTAGGTGTCAGGTGAGTTATGTAGTTCAGTTTGCTATGTTCAATGTAATTCAATAATTCATTGGATTAATTATATGCTCTGATACTTTAGTTGGTAGTAGAAACTAGTTCAGACAATGTACAGGTCCTTTGAGTCCATTCTTGTAAAGTTATGCTAACAATGTGACCACTCATAACAGGCATTTAAATGCCTTGGCAGAATTAAATTATTCCATTGTAGATTTTGTAAATTTTGATCCATGGCTGTCTTCTTTGTATAGAATTCAAATAATGATGAATCTATTTTTTATAGTATGAGACTGTTTTGAGAATGCTCTGACCAGATGTTCTTTTCTTTTCTTTTCTTTCAATAGCCGTTCCACTTCCACCAATGGATTTACTTTTATTGGCTGCTTTTCATTTTTATATGATAGTACTGCTTTACTGTAATTAGGGGTGTTTATGAGTTAGACTTAGACATGATAATCTGACTATGCCAACTTTTCTGATTCCAGACCCAACCCTGTTATGGCTCAACTAATTTCTATGATGGGACTTGGCTGATCTGCTATTTTAACAAAACGTATAAATTTAGACAATTTTTTTTTATTATCATTCCAAACCGGTTTAATTCGATTCGTGCAATATCGGATCCATATTAGGGGTGTCTCTCTAAATAAATTTAGACACTATGTATAACTGAGTTATAAATATGAAACTAAAACTGTGGGATGTTTTAAATATATATTTCAAAACAAATAATCTCAAAATATTATCATATTATGCAAAACTTTATTAAGCCAATAAAAGTCCTATATTATTTCTAACTAATTGTTAAAAAGAAAGTTGTAAAATATTGGCCCGAGTTGTATATCCAATTGGTTCGATTTGAATTATCTGGAGAATATCTTATATATATTTTATCCAAAAATAAATGGACAATCAAACCTATTTTTCAATTCAATAGAAGTCGAAATTAAATGGATGGGGAGATGAAAGATTTCCCTTTTTTAGGGTACTTCGAAGAACAAATCCAGAAAAGATGGGGTGAGACCTTTAGCTCAGAGTATTAGAGCATGTGACTACGAACCATGGTGTCAGGGATTCGAATCCCTCCTCACCCACCAGACCAAGTAATTGTAGAATTTGTAGAGTATGGTGATTGGTTAGTCCAAGCCAGCCAAAGGGGAATATGGACTCTGTTCTAAGCCTTGCAAAGTCGCAAGTCAACAGTATTGTTTTGGGTTTTTCTGCTTACTATAGCTCATCCCTCCAACATGGTACGGGAAAAAGTAAAGTAGATATAAATTTAAGAGAAATATTACTCACCTTTTACATGAGATATCATTTCTTATTTTCTCTCACTTCGATTTTCGTATCCCACTTTTTTTTTTTTCCTTTTATCTTGTAATGGTGGGACCCATCTATTTTCTCTCTACAAATCTACAACATAAGATAACTATCTTATGTTAAATGAGACTAATAAAACCCTAAATTTAATGCATGAGAAAAAGTGGACCAGATGGGGGGAAGAACTATAGTCCATAGATTTAGTGAAAAATGTTTACCATAACAGCATTGTTTATTAAAGGTTGACCACAATAAGGACACGTTAATTTCTTGTGTTTTGTAGGGCATAAAATAATGCTTTCAATTTCTGAAAGCATGAAAATAGAGATTGGTCCAACTTAATCGCTGCCAAAGTGCAAATTAATGCAAGCTCGCATTATTTATTAATATTATCATACATTATAAAGTAACAGTTAAAGCAAAGCAAAGCAGCCCCTATAGCTCAGTGGTAGAGCGTCAGTCTTGTAAACTGAAGGTCCGTAGTTCGATCCTGCGTGGGGGCAGATCTTTCGCATTTTAATTTATATTTTTTTTGGACATGACGGCCCTATTAGTTATCTGAGTTTGACCATCACACTTCTTGCTAATCACAAAAATCCTGAATATATGAAATTATGAATTGACTTTTGATTGTTAAGGTCAAAACTTTTAAATTTATGCGTTATAATGACGAAATCAGTTATTTGTTGTTCTCGATTGTTGTAGAAACAGGTACAGATTGTCTGTTTATTCGTGTTTTGTTTTGTTTTTTTTGTTTTTTGTTTAAATTATTTTATAGAATAATTATGACACATATGTTTTTTTGTGTTTTTTTTTTATTTTGAAAGTTAAAAGTCAAATTACAAAATAAAAATAATTCAGACATATTCTTTAAATTTGATTCTAAAAATAAAAGCAAAAACTATAATTTAAAAAAAAATTGTAATACAAGTCTTGTCAAATGAAATTTTTTAGTTCTAAAAATCAAAAAATTATTTTTAAAAACAATATTAAAAAGAGTCATCCTCCAGTTTTGTGTCTATTGTCGGCAACATTGCAAGCATTCTTTCCTATGTTATTTAAATTGGATTTGGTTCATCATTAATTTATTATATGAAATAAATTCATCTAATTAAAAATTCCAAAAATTTGATTTGTCACTATTGCTAATTAAAATAAAATTTCAAATGATTTAATATTATTCAATGAAATAAGAGGGACACCTTTCTCATTTTACAAGTAATTGAGTGCAATTGAATTTTGATGAATGTGATAATCTTGGTTTTTTTTTTTGGTAATTATAATCTTGGTTATTAACCTAGAGGGATTTCATGTGAAAACCGAATTAAAAAAAAGTATTTTATACTATAAGATCCATATTGAACTTTCATATAAAAACTTCATATTAAAATATGAAAAATGCATTTGTCATATTACATGACAAATAGGGGTGAAAGTGGGCTGGGCTGGCCAAGCTTTGCTCCGAAAAGCCCAAGCCTACGTCAAAACATTTCAATTTGGCCTGGCCCAAGTCTAGTATGAGTCTAACTGTTAGCCTGGTTTGCCCCGTTTATAAAAAAACAAATGATCTGGCTTGGCCTGTTAGCCTGTTAATTTTTAACTTCTAAGCAGAATCATGAATCAACTTTACAAAGTACTCAAATTCAGTTGCTACACCAAAAATCATAATTTCAACGTCCAAACAAAATCATGAATCATAACAAAACTTATACAATATGCACTTAAGTCATTTTCGAAAGCAAAATGCTAACATATATTTCATCAGATCCAATAAACAAATCCATACTATGTAAATTAAAATAACTACATGAATCCAACAATCATGATGCTTGTAGTAAGTATAACTCTCCCAAAAATCTTTTAATATATTTATATATATAATCTAACATGTTGAGATGTTGGTTCCACCCATATAAGAAATAAAATAAGATTTTTATTAAAATATAATCGAATATAATTAAGTTATAAATAATTGCAATTGATTAAATTTATATCTTTTGTTTTTCTTCAAGACATACTTACTCTATTTTATTTTATTTAAAATAAATAGTACAATATAGACTGGCCTGTGAGCTTATAGGCCCGGCCTTTTTATTAAACAAGTTTTTTTAAGGCCCAAGCCGGGCCTATTATACAAAATATACTAGGTCAGATCTGGCCTGATGTAGGTCGAACCGTAGGCCTCTGTAGGCCGGCCTGACCCAGTTTCACCCCTAATGACAAATATATAGTTGTTAGGTTAATTAAGAAAAAGACAAATAAAATTTATTGAATAATGTGCCCTCTATTTTTTTAATATCATATAATTTAAAATAAATAATATGATATAAGCCGGACTAGGTTTATAAGCTCGACATGTAAAAAAAATCTATGACATGTTTTCTAAATAGACTTTTTTAAAAGCTTAAATTTGTTCTATTTGACTATATATAATAGGTCGAGTGTGGCCTCATGTAAGCTAGATCGTAGGCCTCTGATATGCCATATGACGCATTTACACCCCATACCCATTTACACCCCAGTAACAATCAAAGGGGAGGTTATAAAATAAACCAATTTTTAATCATTCAAATGAATTAAGAAAATAAAAGAAAAAAAACCATAAAACCAAAAAGAAGCCAATGTTGTTATAGAATTGAACATGGATGATATGCTTTACAATCAATAAAATGTGATGATAGTTACATTACATCCATCTGTAGTTGCAAGAAAGAATGAAAGCTTCACCAAGATTGTCAAACACATCTCTCAAAAGATAGATACTAAATGTCAGAGTTGCATTCATGATGAAACTCAATTCAAAAAAACAAAACAAAAAAAAAACAAAATTACATGTAAACTGTAATAACATTGGCAGTAGCAGCAGCATTCTATCCCAATAATATATATAAACCTTATTTTCCTCAAAGATTAGCTTCATAGGTTAGAAGTTGTGTTGCAAGAAGAGCCTCTCTTGAGGAGATGCAGGACCAATCTCTTCCTCAAGACTTCTCAAAACATCACCACCACCACCACCACCTCCAACATTGTTGCTCAAGTTCTTACCTTCTGCATTTTTCCCATCAACATCAGCCTCTGAGCCTGATGACTTTCTCCTTTGAGAAGAAGTAACACTTGGGAAAGTTATCCATGAGGGTGCTCTAAACTCAAACCTCTGATCCTCAGTTTCTGCCACATCATTTTCTGAAGCTGACCTGTTTGAAGATCTTTGAGATGATTTCTTGTGCAATCTGTTACTTCCCAAAACCACCTCAGTTGGCAAAATTGGCTGCTCAATGCAAGGACTACCCATTAACTGTGCAAGAGCTCTCTCCAAAGCTGTTGTCACTTTGTCCATTGAAGGCCTATCCTTCCCTCTCATTCTCACACTTTTACAAGCCACAATAGCAATCCTTTTCAAGGCTTCAAGATCAGGAGGAGGTTTCAAAACTGGGTCCAGAATTGCAGCTATATCTCCTGACTTAATAAGAGGCACTGCCCATTGAACTATGTTCCCTTCTTCATATTGCATGTCAATGGCTTTTCTACCACTTAAGATTTCCAAAAGTAGAACACCAAAGCTGTAGACATCAGATTTTGTGGTGAGATAATGAAGCCTGTAGTATTCAGGATCAAGATAACCAAGAGTACCAGCTGGTAACTCAGCTAGTGGGGAGCTACTATCTGCAGGACCAAGCAATGACAAACCAAAATCAGCCACTCTGGCATTGTGTTCTTCATCAATGAGGATGTTTGAAGACTTGATGTCTCGATGAATCACAGGTGGGCAAGCATAGCCATGCAAATATTCAATTCCACGAGCTGCTTGGACTGCAATTGTTACCCTTCTAACCCAATCCAATTGCTCTTTCAACTCTTTGTTTTTAACATGGAGATGTTGATGCAAAGAACCATGAGCCATGTACTCATAAACAAGAAGTCTTTCTCCACCTTCTTCACAATAGCCTAAAAGATTGAGCAAATGGGCATGGTTCAACCTAGAGAGCAAGTCAAGCTCTGTGTGAAACTCTTTGGAATTCTTCTGCATGTTGGGAGACATTATGGCCCTTTTAACAGCAACAACAGTCCCATCTCTGAGAACCCCTTTGAACACACACGAAAAACTTCCCTTTCCCACTATGGATTCTTCATTGAATCCACCAGTTGCTCTTTCAAGCTCCTCATAGGTGAACATCTGTGCCCTCCTAAACTTGAACTCCTCCAAGTCCGGGCGGATCTTGCTGTTTTCCTTTTGGAGTGAAGAACTCCCGTTAAGTTTCTTCACCTTTGACCCTCTCACTGAACATTCACAATCTCTTAGCTTGTAGCGAACATACAAAACTGCGGTTATACATACAATAATAACTATCAAAACTGCAAAAGCTATCTCAACAATAACAACTGGCAACTGCAGAGACCAAAATCTTTCATTTTTCTTCCCAGTGGCAGCATTGGAATAAGAAGAGGAGCAGTTGGAGAAGCATACCGATGAGGAACAAATAGAACAATTATATTCACATACTCTGTCAGATTTCAAATTGCATCCACTTTTCTGATACATTTCATCAGGACAAACACCACTGCAGGGAATGCAAATGTGAGAATCTGGGGACTTGCAAAGACTCTTCTGCTGATCCTGGTCAATTTCATAGTAACCAGGAGGACATGGAGTAAACCTGCACATTCTTGGTGACACAGCCACTGGTAGAGAGGTAGGGAAGCCAACACCCCAACAAACAGGAAGAAGAGATTTCTCAGCAAGTATTCCACAGGTAAAATAATTACCAGCAGCAATCTCAAATGCCTTAATCTCACTAGGAACTGGTGTGCTTGCTTTTAAACTATAGCCCCAGCAAATCACACCACGATCATAGCTCTTAATGCCACAAGCATGGAACCTTCCTCCCACTACAGAAAGCATTGGATCATTTGGAGCCAAATCAACTTTACCTTGTGCTTGTCCTGAATGTATCAATGAAATTTCCTCCTCCATATCCAAGCTCCTTCCCCAACAAACAGCTCTAGAATTCACCCCTTCTAAGATTCCACACACATGATACCCACCAGCAGAGACCTTCTGGAATCTCATGCCTTGAGGAATCAAATTAATAACCTGGCTACTAGTCTCATCTCCCCAGCAGAACACAGTCCTATTCTGGGAAAATAAGCCACAATTGAATTCAGAACCTGCTGAGATTGATTGAATCTGCCCATCAAACACATAGTTCTTGGTCATGTTGTAGCCCCAACAATCAACAAAAGAAGTGTTCCTGTGTCTTCCCGTCAAGGGTTTCCTCAATCCACAAACATGATAATCCCCAGCACTAATTTCTAGGTACTGAGCATCCTTAACCATAGGTTGAGGCACACCCATTTCTATATGGTTACTGCTACCCCAGCAATATGGTTGACTAGAACTCATTAAAAGCCCACAGACAAAGCCATCACCAGCGGTTAGACCAAGGAATGTGAAATGGGAAGGTGTTCCATAAATTATGGCTGAGTTCAATCCATAACAGGTCACTGTATGCGATCCATCAGATTTCAAACCACAAAAAACAGCACCTTTATCGCCATAAGAGATGGCAATGGAAGACATGGAACCGAGACTTGAAACTGGCAACCAAAAGCATGAGAAAACCACAATCCCAAATAGAACAGGCCATGGGTTCATATTCAAATTGTAGATTAAGAATTGTCTTACTGAGAACCCCATTATACCGAGACACACAGAAACTATATTATATAGAAAAAAGGTAGAATCTTTACCAATAATGTTTGGTTGGACAACATAGATTCTGGCTCCCACCTTTCCTTTGAGATTCTTATTGACTATTCAGCAAGAAACCCAGTTGGCAGTGCAGTTTAAAGGGGAGAGCAGGTCTTAAAAACTTCATCTAACGAACCAAAACACCATTTTCTCACGATTCTTCACAATTTTCATGGATAACAAGCCATGCAGGGAGAAGAGGCCCCCCAAAAAAAAAATGGCGGTGTCAAATAGCAAGCGAAATCAGAATCTTCATTCTGGATAAAAAAGCAAGGAATTTTATTGGATCTTCTGTCCGCTTTCAATGCTTAAAAGAGAAAATTCCATGTTTTTTTTTTTTTTTTTTATGGTTTGGCAAAAGAGATAAACTGAACAAGAAGAAAAGCTAGCTACCTCCATCAAGTGTTTTCAATTGTTCAGAAATAAAGAAACTGACTTTTTAACTTACTAGATCAACAGAGGGAGTTATGGAAAGCCACATTTTGTAAAAGTTGGCAGAAACTCTTATGTTCCACCGCTTTTTGCAGCATGGTGGTATATATGTTTGGGGTGGAAGAGATGTGAATTGCTTGAAAACAACTCAGAATGGAGATAGATGGACTGTGTTGAAGGTGTTTGCAGGATACTGCGGTTACAGGAAAGAACTGAAAGTGAGGGACAAGGTGCATTGAATGATACAAAACTGCAACTTCTGAAAATGGGCGAAGTGTAGGTAAACGCATTAAATGATATAGTTAATGCATTTTGAGCTTTTCATGCCTGCTTTCCCGAATTTTACTTTCATGAATTGAGGTATATTTTATCAACTCTAAACATTGCATTTGAACAATGTAACGCCTCACACCGTCCCTAATCCATTTGAATTCTTTATTTTCCTGGGTTTGTGTGTGGCTAATGGAGTTTGTTTTCTCATCATGCACCATTGCTGCTATCTTTGACTGTTTCACATGAACTTTCTTTTATGTAGTTTATATAGGGTTTTATTTTACTTACGTAACATAATAAAAAATTTGTGTGTTATCCATACTTCGACTTCCGTGTTTTTTTTATTTATAAATAAAGTACTTCGACTTCCGTGTTTTTTTTATTTATAAATAAAGTGGACGAGTCCCATTATTTATTTTAGGGATTTGATTTTCTCATTTTAAATGAGAATTCAATTCTCATGTTGTAAAGATAAAAAACATGTGGGACCCAAGTGTTAGAAAAAATTATATGTAGGACCCATGTCAGCACGGAAATCGAAGGGTGTATAGGAAAATTTGAATTCTCATGTTAAATGAGAATTATAAAACCCTTTGTTTTATGTACAAGAGACAAGGTTTCTCTTACGTGACATAAGAGAAATAAAACCCTTTTTATATATGACTTTTTTTAGTCATAAAGTTTTAAAAAAATTAATGTTTTATTGTTAGGGTTTGTTTTTTTTGTAGTTACTGCAGATAAGTTATCTGCATTAAGCCCAATACGACGTCGTTTTAGGGCGGAAATCATGATATTTTTGTAATTTTAATTTATTTCATGATTATAGTAGTCTTTATATTTTAAATTTTTTAAGATTTCAATACCAAAATGACATCATTTTGAAAATAAATGCAAATAACTTATCTGCGTTAACTGCAGAAATATTTTTCCCTTATTGTTATTATAAAAATAGATACAATTTTTTAAGGTTTTTTTTCTCTTACATTTTTCTGGTATAAATTTTGATTGTTACATTAAGACTTGCCTGCAAGAACCGAAGTTATGTATCTGTAAGAAATTATAGAAACAAATACACTCCTAGACTTTCATGATGGATAATGAGTTAGTTGAGATGAACCTTCCAAAACTCATAGTGCAACTAACTGAAGACACATCTTACTAAATAAGGAAAAAAGAGAGAGCAGCATTCAAGAGTAACCACATGTTGTATATATATAGTATTAACGTTCACAATACGGTCTCCATTGAGTCTCCCCCAAGAGAGACTGAGAAAAACACTTTTGCCTGATTAGTTTACAGTCTTAAAGACTCCAGTTTCATCCCTCACGTTTGAAACACTAAATTATGGTGGAAGATCACTATTAACCACAATCTTAAGATAGAAATAGCACACATTGATTATGACCTTTGAGAATTGTGGGGCCTTCAATAAGCAAATCATCTTGCAAATTTGGCTAACTAATTAATCTTAAAGTTTAACGAATCGTATCTAGGATCATATGTTAATTGCGTTAATTAATCCTAATATTCTACCATGTAAGTTTGCTGGAGCTTTAAACTGCTTAGTCAATTACTGGGGTCCGGAAGCAGTCTATTTAGCTGGTCTTCAAGTCCTATAGCAACACCAACACATACCCAATCTTCTTTTTCAAATGAAATAGTTTCAGTTTGTTGCAATAATAATAATAATGGAAAAGTTCATCAATGCTCCTGTGGTTTGCTTCAGAATCATCTATGCTCCTGTGATTTTTTTTGTATCACATATGCCCCTGTGCTTTGTAAAAAAAAAAAAAACCACGGGCACATGTGATAAAAAACATACCCTTTTGCAAAGCACAGAGAGATATGTGATAGAAAAAAAACCACAGGAACATAGGTGATTTTGAAGCAAACCAAAGGGGCATTGGTGAACTTTTCCCTAATAATAAATAGAGATAAATTATTCTGCCTACTTTTATTTCAATTTTATCTAATGGGCTTGTCTAGGGCAGCCGCAAACTGGAATAAATCACCTTGCAAAAACGTATTGTTTTTTCTAAGTAGTTAATGAAAAAATAATAAATACTATTTTGATTACTTAATGTGTGTTTTAAAGCATCCGTAAACAAAATTCTTTCATTTTGGTCGCCATGAACTAAAATACTATTTTTACCCTAACATTGTGCCTCGAGCCCACAAATATAATAACTTGATCGAGAAGGTAGTCATTGACCAAGAATCATGCTATAAGACTTGCAGTATAGCTGAAGTGGTTAAAATGCGTGAAAATCGTAGTAAAATTGATGAATTCAAGGTACGGAAATTAATGACTTCTTAGTAGCTAGGAATATAACTTCATTTTGATGATAAAACAAGGGAAATACCACAATAACGTTACAGGAGAAAACAAAAATTTTCATCAGAAACAATAATATGGAGAGAGAGAAATTAACTGGTGAAACCCACCAGTTTATTGTGTCTGCAAGAAACTTGTTTTTTTTTTATCCTGTAACAGTATATATATAAAGCCCATAAAACAATCATTTGATTGATTATTAATTCAAAGCCAACACCTAAAATATTTTGCACTTTTTGGGGCAAAATTTAATTATTGTTCAATAATCAATTGACTGATTTCTTTAAATTATTATCCCTTGACACATTTATGATTCTTGTTCTATAAGCATGGAAGACAGACTCTTGTCATGAATCCTTTTTCCGCATCATATAATTTCAAAGTTATAGGGCATAGATTCGTATACCAACAACAGTTGCTGTGGCAATCGAAAGTGACTTAAATTTGCTGTTTCCTTATTATCTAAGTAAGAGTACGTGTATGACCACTCCCCATTGGGGACTATTCTTGCAAAATATCTGTTTACATAGAAAGAATCTAGTTGAAAGGATTTCACTGACATGTATAAGTTACAACTGTGTCTGAACTCAAGATATCCTGCAAAGTTTTCAATACTCAAAATGCCCCAAATGGACTGATGACATTAATCTAAGGTAAATTCTACGATAAATAATCGGATCCACATAAATCTACTAGTAGAAAGAGTTTCTCAAAGGCCAGTACACCTTAGAACAGAAACAATAATTTCTATCATTTCTTAATTCTTAATACCAAGAACTTTATATGGTTGACTTAAATAAAACCTACCTGAAAGGCTACCTTACATTTTTTATTTTCGGTGAGTATAATTCTTCCAAAAGAAAAAAGCAACCTGCAGCTAGTCAACATGATTAAAAGAAGGGAAATATAATTCTTCTGTTGCTGCAAAAAAATACTTCTGCAGCAACACATAACAATGCCAAGATATGACATTGGATCCTGGCTTTTTTTTTTTTTTAAAAAAAAAAAAAACCAGTGGGTCCCATTTTTCTGTGTCTGCTGCACTAAAAAAAGATCTGTAGTCGCTGTAAAAAATAGCGACCCTTAAAAGAATCATCTTAAATTTAAATTAATAATATTAGACATTCAGGGCCAAGTTGCCTCAGAATATAGTCCACATGCAGAAACTAAGCTGCAAAAAAAAGCTAACAGCAACAACAAAATACAAAGTTCTCATGAGGGATTTGATGTATATTGATTTCTAATGTCTGTTTTATATGTTTTGAAAGCACAATAGCATACAAAACAATATTCGAAGTGATTCTGCACTTACAACCATCCAAGTCCAACCCAAGAATTTAAGTTTTCGATTTACAGAAAGAATATAATTGCAAGTCATGAGAAAGGGTTATCTCCAAACTTTCAGATAATCTAATATAAAAGTTCGATTTCAAGACCTATCTCAATATTCCTTGTGGTTCTCAAAACCAGATGAAGTGATAGTTTATACCTACTAAATGTCATTCTTCCCCTTGGATTCATTGAAAAATCTGGAACTCATGCCTTCAAATGTAGTGCACAAGCACACCATTAAATCACTGGACAAGAAAAACAAAATCATAAAATGTGGTAGCATCAAACAAATAGAAGAGAACTTCTCAATCAAAGAACTTTCTTTTTAAGTTAACAAATAAGTTAATAGCATCTAAAGTAAAGCATGCTGCATGCAGAAAGCCTTCCCACAAGCCAGGCATACCTATGTAAGGTAGGTAACTAGGAATGCAAGAGTAAAAGTGAACGAGTTAGCCTTTATGAAGAAGGCAAAAGGGAAAGTTAGAAGGTGTATCAATTTGGCTAAGACCTAAGAGGATCTAATTTAGATTTAAACAGATCAATCCTGTGGCTTCAATTTGGAGCATTTAGAAGGTTTTGAGTAGTAATAACAAAGTTCAGTTGAGGTTTAAATTTGCAAATATAAAATCACGTTAAACCATTCTCATCACATCATTAAAGACACTGAATGCTGCAAAAAAATTGAATAAAAAGGTTTACTTTTAGGTTATGTTATTTATTGTATTTAATGCTGTAATAATACACCAGAAGATTGTAAAAGCACCTTGGAGATTAGCCGCAGGGATCTTCTAGGCTGGAATGTTACAGCAATATTCTTCATGCTTCTTAAAAATTTTGCGGCAGGTTTATCACTGGAACCTTGAACGTCGGAGTCTATGTGTTTCCTCTTTCTGCGAAGTTTCATTTTAGATTCCTGATCATCACGGTCATGGCCAGCCTTCTTAAGTGGGTCATCAAATTGGGAGCATCTGCAAGAATCACATTATGAATATGCTAAAATCAGTTGTATAAAAGCTTAAAGAACGCTCAAAAATGTTTCTGAGAAGAGTAATTACTCTGAACTCTCCCTTCCATTAACAATCTTGCCAATCTCCTGCAAATAACATGATATTTTATATACTTAACACAAGTGAATTCACAAAAACAAAACAAATATTAGGCACATGTGAGCAGTAAGCCAATAAGCTTGTAAAGGACCCTCAGAACTGTTTAGCAACTGTCAATAATACATGAAATCTATATTCTTTTCCCTCACAAACCCTATACCTTATCACCTTCTCCAACACACACAAACATGACAGGTCAAAAGTTGCATTCACATGTGTGTTACAATGGATTAAAAAAGGACTATTCTAAAAATAGAGGACAAAACACAAAAGTTTCGAGAGCTCTTACATTAGAAAACAGCCAGCAAATAATGAGATAATACAATAGCACATAAATACTGATCAAAGTACGATGAAAGAGATACCAATTTGACTAATAAGAACCCTACTCTGATTTGAAAGATTTCAAAATCTGAAAGTCTTCAAGAAGTAGCATAAGTCAGGCAATAGCATTTAGTAATAATATGAATAATGTAATAATGAGATTAATTTCACATTTATTAATAATATGCATAATAAACCAAGTACTAAATCAGATGATTTTAATGATTTAGCCATATGAAATCACTCACAAATGGAAACCCTTCTAACTGAAAAGAAAAAGGAAAAAATTTGAAAAAGTGTACATACATCTGGAAGGCTAGAGAAAGCACTATACCCATTCTTCAGTTAGTGATGGGAGATTCTTCCCATCAGTATCCAAATTAATCTTGCTTGAGTTGACTAGTCTATCCAGTTTTGCATCAAAAGTGTTCCTAGGATCATCTAAATTCAGGAATCCATCACTTTCACAGAGTGAAAGTGGTGCATATTTATGACAAACTTGCAACTTCTGAAATTGGCAGCTCCAAAGAACCACTTAATGAAGCTTCAGGACACATCATACCAGCATTCACAGAGCAAGAACCATTTAGCATAACACAATCCTCAGAAATTTCATTATCAGGCTTTGATTTTTGACGCTTTAGTGTGTCAGGATCTGACAATGACATGTCAACAGAACCACATATTGACTTGATGAATGGAGTATCAGTAGCATCTGAATCAAGGATTTTCTTAGACGCATCTTTAGCACAAGATTCAGAACCAGAAATATAATTGTTTGCTGCACCATAACTAACTTCAGCTGAGACAGTCGATTGATTTTCCTTTACATTTTTGGCATCATTTATGGTTATGCTGCATGGAGTTAATGAATCATATATTGAAGGACTGCCACCTTTATTCTGTTGATCTAACCCTGTAACAACATCTTTGGCCAATTTCAAGTTTGAGGAAGATTTGGTCTGTCCATTATGATCATCAATTTGGCCAGAATTTATATTCCATAAAAATGAACTTTCCCCTCGGGTAGAACACTCTCCTAAGCAACCGATATGCTGCCAAAGACTCCTGGATTCTTTTCTAAACACATTCTCACTCGCACAAACCTCATTTCTAAACCTGTTAGTCCAATCTGATGGGGACCAATTTAAATCAACATGAAGATTAATTCCCTCCTCTGAACGGACATAAAACTCAAAAGAACTTGAAGGAGCTTCAGTAATTGATTTTACTGAAGAAGTAATACCTTTTTCTGCTGAAGATACACCCGTTTCTACAGCTACACATTTATTTTGGTGAGAATCGTGTATTGTGTCGTCTCTTATAGTGCCAGAATGAATATCAAAGCTTCTTGCAGGCAACTTGTTCTTCTTCAAAGCTCCTTGATACATTGTATACCCAAATCCCTCCTGAATGTGATGAACATGACTACATAAACACATGTTCCAAATGATTGTACCAAGAAAACAAAAAAGGCAATTAGAGATGAAATGACTCAGAATCCACATCATCTTTCCTCACTCGTATATGCATATATGATATATGTATGGTAACAAGCATAATATGTACTGTCCAATCCGTAGTATTAACTTATTTAAGAATTAGATCACATGCATAGTTTTAGATTGCAAACAACTATGTAAACCATGAATGACTGAAACTTTTATTATCTTACTCTCTATGATAAAATATTATTCCATTCCATTAATATGTGCAAAAGAACCACTCCAGCAACTCTTATAAAATTGCTTCATGATATTTAAAAAAAACAAAGAAGAAAAGATTCATTAGAGATTTGCAATATGAAGCGTGAAGGGCAGATACACATTTTAAATCAGTAAGTAATAAACATCTTTTTCAGCGACCACTATTGTCTAAATTGGGACAGATTTAATCAGGAAGACCTACATGGCATATTCCCAGTTCAGATAAATTCATTAAATCTATCAAATGCTTTCTACAATTCCATGAACTTTGTTAATACAACAGAAGTATGTCAAAAAAAAAAAAAGCAAGTATTGACATTTCTTGAAATGCTCTAAATATGATGTAGCTACACTAATAAACAGCATCTATAAGTGAATGTATGAAAAAGTTTACCCTTATTGGCAAGTGATTGATTTACATCATTTGTAGGACCTCCTCATCAAAGCATGTCATTATAATCTAATTATGCTATCCCCAACTAAAACTTCTGAGATTAAATTCTAGAATCACAAAGAAGGAAACTCGTGAGCGGAAGATTAGAGAAGCTAACTTGGAAACAGAATGTGTTAGAGATATAAATCAAAAACATTTTAATGGGGATTCAATTAACAGTTTTAAGATTTCAGAATAAATGGTCCCTTGACTTGTTATTAGACTAGACCAAGAGTTTGATCCATGCCAGTGCCACCCCATTTTCCATATCAAACTAGACTAAGGCAATAAATAAGCATGGACCGGGGGGACACAACAAAATTTGAAGCTTCCAATTGGAATCTAAAGTGATTGAAATTTAGTTAACAGCTCAGTCCCGTGACAAGATGCACAGAAACTCAAATACCACTGAGTCTCATTGGGGAATTCTTGATCCTATGATCAAATCAACCACTTTAGCCTACCCTACTCTCCCCATACCAGTTCCTACACCTCATTACAGACATGTCTATTGAAACTTCTTTTTTTTTTTTTTTTTTAATTTTGGTTTTTCCTATGCAGAGACTAAGATATGTTAATAAGATGCCAAAGAGCTCTCACAAGTAGCAGTGAAGGTGCAAAATCAGACAGAGCATGTTGTATGACAAGGGGACATTTATATGTTGCACAACAATGGGAACGTATTATTTCAGATATATCTTTTTAGAATTGAAAAAACAGAGAATGAGAATGAGAATGAGAATGAGAATGAAGAGGATAAGAGAAGCAGAAAGGTACCTGATCCAAAACCTGGCGGAGAAGGTGAATGTGAATGTGACCCAAAAATGGAAAACAATCTCTGAGTTGAATTTTTAGCAGCTAACTATGCCTATGAAGACAAAGACAGCAAACAAGCGATGTTGTGTTCACACTTGAGTCTGGACTAGGACTATTGAGCGGTAATTTCGTGTTTATATATACGGGTTTGCATTTGTCATTTAAGACGACACAATAAACTTTCTTACCCACAACATTTTATAGGGCCCACACCTTTTTGAAGAAAAAAAACTACTAGCACGCAAAACGAATCTCTATAGCATTACACAATCACTTTTTCTACAACATAACTCTTGTAAAACCCTTATATATATATATATATAGTAATTTCGTAATTTCGTGTTTATACATAGGATTTGCTTTTTCTAGTGTCAATGTAGATAATTTATCTACATTGAGCCCAAAATGACGTCATTTTAAGGCAGAAATCAAGTTACTTTTGTAATTATAATTTATTTCAGGGTTATAATAGACTTTTTCATCGTAATTTTTTTATTTTTCAATCCAAAACGACGTCGTTTTGGGAGCGAATGTAGATAACATATCTGCCTTCACTTTAGAAACATTAAAGCCTTATATATATGGGTTTAATGAGTATAATGTTGCAAAGAAAATTTTCTTACACTCACAATAAAGAAGAGAGAGAAAGTGAAATAATGAATGAGAAAAAAAAAACATGTGGACCCCACCTCTTAATTGTGTGTGGAGGAAAGTTTTCTTAGGTCATTTAACATTATACCCATAAAACCATATATATATATATATATATATATGAGAAAAATAACACAACTTGTATCATTTCACTCTGGACTATAGTTGTAAAGAAAAATTATGTTATTTTAAATCTATCAAATGCGTGTCAGAAAAATATCAATACTTGTTTTTTTTTTATTGTATCATTTCACTCTAGACTATAGATTATGTTATTTTGAGTGAGAGAAAGAAATGTGTCGAAACGTATCAGTGTCCAACACATTTTTTACACGCATTTTTTTTTCAAGAATATGTGTGTCCGTGCTTCTTAACTCCCTGGAGGAGTACACAGTATAGTTTGTAAAGAAAAACTTTATAAATATAATCCTACTCATATAGGGGAAGGATATTGTAACAACCAAGTTGTGTTACTACCATGTTACTACCAATCAATCTCACCGTTAGATTGATTATGTTGATCCAACGGTTATATTTATTTTCATCTTTGTATGGTTATGATTTTCCATATTTAAAGTGAAAGCATTAAATATGAGATAATCATTCAGAGGTGGAAATAAATACAAAGTATTAAATTTGGAAAATCATGACCATACAAAGATAGAAATAAATATAACCGTTGGATCAATATAATCGATCTAACGGTGAGATTGATTGGTAGTAACATAACTTGGTTGTTACAATATCATTCCCCATATATATATATATGTGTGTGTGTGTGTGTGGAATTTACATTTCTGCAGCTGTTGTACGTGCAGCAATCAAATACTTGCCATATATATATATATATATATATATATATATATATATATATATATTTGAAAGCATTAAATGCGATGAATCATAATCATACAAAGGATTAAAGTATTAAATGTGGGAAATCATAACCATTCACTTGTTGTTGCTGTACGTAAAGTGGCTGCAGAAATGATTTTACTTATATATATATATATAGGATATATTTTTCTTATGTTGTAGGAAAAAATTACCTCATGTTGTAGAAATAAAAGTATAAGTGAGACCCACAGGTAAGAGGAGAGAGAAAAAAGAATGGTGGGACCCAACTCTTTTTTGTGTGTGTAGGAAAGTTGTTTATCTCATGTAAAATGAGATAAACATAACGCTATATATATATATGGATTTATATATATAGGTAAAATCATTTCTGCAGCTGTTGTACGTGCAGCAATCAAATATTTGTCATATATATACTTGAAAGCATTAAATGCGGGGAATCATAACCATACAAAGGATAAAAGCATTAAATGTAAGGAATCATAATCATACACTTGTCGTTGTTGTACGTAAAGCGGCTGCAGAAATAATTTTACATAAATTAAAGCATTTAATGTGAGGAATTATAACCACACAAAAGGTGAAAGTTTAAATATGGAAAATCATATACTTATCATTGTTGCATGTACAACAACTTTAAATATGATTTTACTATATATATATAGGAAAAAACTACTCTTATGTTACATGTGATAACTTTCTCTCCTACACATTCTTCGATAACTGTGCTATTTTTTTTCTTTTCTTTTATTTTTATTTTTCAGATGATGGAGCCCAAAAATTTATCTCTACGACATGAGATAACTTATCTCCTTTAACATGAGATTAATAAAATTCATATATATATATATATATATATATATATATATATATATATATATAGGATAAAGTATGAAATGGTATTTCACTATTTTCAATTATTTTAAGGATAAAATATTTATCATTTTTCTTTATTGTCTCTTGACGTGTTTGTTAGTGGTGCACGTTAACAAAATTTCTCAATTTAATAAGGATTTTATCTTTTTATCTCTTTATATTTATTTAAAAAGTTTAATCTCTCTCATAGTATAAAAAATAAAATTTATCTTTTATATATATAATAGATATGAGTTTTCCCTTTTTTCTTTTTTTCTTCAAATGACTTCATATAAGATCTATATACATTTATGGGTTTTGTTTATCTCATTTTACATGAGATAAACAATTTTCCTATACACACAAAAAGAGGTTGGGTCCCACCATTTTTTTCTCTCTCCTCTTACATTTGAGTCTCACTTATACTTTTATTTGTATAACATAAGATAATTTCTTTCCTACAACATAAGAAAAATATATCCTTACATTTATATATGTATAAAAAATAATTTTATTTCTTGTAATATTAGAAATATTAAATCTTTATTTAATAATTATTTATACTTTTTTCTTCATCTGACATTTTGATCATTATTCTTTTTCGTTTGTCTTGAATAAATAAATTGAAATAACGTCAAGTGTAAGGGATTGATGTGACTATTGCACTGCATTAATTGATCATAACCCGTACATTACTCAAAAAATGAGAACAGTAATCAAAGTTTAACTGTTTAACAAATTTTTTATTCAAATATTATGCTAATAATATTTTTACCAAATTATCACGCGACGTTATTCATTACGATCGGTAGTGAATTACGTATAATTTTATGACACGTGGTCATGTTGCATACTAAATTCGCTATCATTAATAATGAATTATCTTCAAACATTTTTTTTCTGCAAAAATGAGCCACGTGTCACAAAATTATTGGCAAACGTAACTCGTTACTAGTCGTAACAGATTACGTCACGTGACAGTCTAGTAAAAAATACAGTTCACGTGACATTTGAATATATTTTTTTTGAAAAAAAGGCACTTTGGTCGATCTCCCCAAAAAAAATTTCAAATTTTTGTATCTAAACGTGTCATTTGTCAGGTTGATTATTGTGGTTTATAAATAATTTTATGGGAAAAATGTTTCTGCACTTAATGCAGATAAGTTATTTGCATTTATTTTTAAAACAACGTCATTTTGGTATTAAAATCTTAAAAAATTATAAATATAAAGATTATTATAACCCTGAAATAAATTAAAATTAAAAAATCACCATGATTTCTTTTTCAAAATGACGTCGTATTGAACTTATCGCAGATAACTTATCTACGGTAACTGCAGAAAAAGCGAACCCTAATTTTATTTAAGTAAAGTCTTAAATTTAAATTCTTATGAACACACAAAAAAAAATGGAAAAGTAACCCACCGTAATGTCAATCTTCAAAATACAACTTAATTTTTTATTTATTTTTTTGAGTAAATACAACTTAATCTTAGCTAGGCATAATCCTTTTCTGAACCGTTGGGTTATTTTTTATTTTTTATTTTTAAAGCATCTTCCAATGTGTTATTTTTACATTATTATATTATGTGAAAATTTTCAATCACTGCTTCCTAAGTCACAATTTTAAGGCAAAAGTTCATAAAACAAAAAAATAAAAACTATCATTTTATTTGTCGATCGTTAATTTATGATTAAATGACTAAAATCTTTTATATAATATGATCACGTAAAAGAAGACACGAGAGATTACACACAAAAAAAAAAATTAAAAAATGGTTGTCGATCTTTGATTTTTTTTTTTTTTCTATATTGGTTATAGTCGATCTTTGATTTACAAGACATACTTGGGAGTTGGGACAATAAAATTGGACAAAATATTAAAAGGATGACAAACTTGTGTTATCGTTGTTTTCCAATTTTTTTATATTATTATTATTTTCCATTTCTGTCAAATGTATAAATAGGAAAAAATAATAATGACCACATAATTTAGATCGCACACATGCTTTTATTCTTATTTGCAGAGATATAAAATTAAAAGCAACATTTTTTCAAAAGTATACACAGTAAACAATCATAAAAATAAAAAATACCAAAATTAAATTAAATTTGTTATTATTTTTTAGAAAGATAATATAATGATAAGTGTTTTAAGGTAAAGAAGGCGGTTATACTTACTACTCAAAAGTTTTACAACTCTTACTACTAAATTAATAATCATTGATTTCAGTCAATCTAACGGTTATAATTTATTGAAAATTAATATTAATAAATAAGTGTGCCCAATAAATTATAACCGATAGATTAACGAAAATTAACGATGATTAGTTTAATAGTAAGAGTTATGAAACTTTTCATTACTAACTATAACCTCTCTTAAAGTAAATATAGGAGCCAACAAAGAGAAGAAAATTTGTTTTTCATCAAAACGAGTTGCTCTAGACCGTGGGTTGCTCTTTGCTCTATTTGACAGAGGATGAACGACGATGTTATTTGAGAGATTGGCAATGGTTAGTTCATGTCCTTCTAGTGTGACCATTGGCTTGGAAATTAGGGACTCCTTATTAATGTAGTTTTGGCAATTATTCTGAGAGATTTTGTTTGGGAGTTTGGAAAGGAAGGGAAGGAAGGGGATTGGTAGGGAGGGGAAGAAAATTGAAAGGTATTATCTTCCCTTGTTTGAGAGTTAAAAAAATGGTAAGGGAGGAAAATATAGGGTTAATGAGATATTTTTATAATTTTATTCCATTTTAAAATAAATATAATTATTATATTCTAAAAATTAAATTAAATTTAAAATTTCTAACAAAATTATTTATATACTATTCACAATATTAAAAAAGATCATATTTTTTACGAAAGTTTTATGTTGCAAACGATGAAAACTTCGTGACACAATTATTTTTTCGTCAGAATATTTTTCGTCGAAAAATGATGAAATTTTTTCTCCGATAGAAATTTTCACAAAAATAAATTTTCTATTAAAATTTTCGACGAAACATAATTTTCGTCAAAAGTTTTGATGAAAATGATTTCCTCCATCAAATGTTTTACAAGAAAAAAGAATTTTGTCAAAATTTTGACGGAATGTTTTCCGTCCAAAATTTCTATGGAAATGTGTTCTGACAAAAATTTCGACGGAAATTGTTTTGTCAAAAATTTTAAGGAAAATGTTTCATTCGAAACTTTCGACGAAATTTAGATTCGGTAAAAAAATTTGATAGAATATTTTTTCCGTCAAAATTTTTTGTCAAAATTTTTTACGGAATTATTTTCTGTCAAAATTTTTTGACAGAAATGTGTTTTGTTGAAAATTTTAGTGGAAATATTATTTTATCAAAAATTTTGACATAAATATTTTCCGTCGAAAATTTTCAATAGCAATGTGTTTCGTTAAAAATTTCAACGGATATTTTTTTGTCAAAAAGTTTAATGAAAATGTTTCCGTCGAAAACTTTTGACAAAATTTAAATTCTCTAACGAATTTTGATGAAATTTTTTTTCCGTCAAAGATTTTTTATGAAAATTTTGATGGAAATATTTTTCTTCAAAAATTTCGATAAATATGTTTTTTTTTGTTAGATATTTTGACGAAATTTAGATTCCATAAAGAATTTTGACAAAAATAATTTTCCGTCAAATTTTTTATAGAAATGTTTTTAATCACAAATTTTTTATGGAAATCTTTTCCATAAAAAATTTTGACGTAATTGTTCTACGTCGAAACTTTTCGATGGAAATATGTTTCATCAAAATTTTGGACGGAAATATTTTCGTTGAAAATTTTGACGTAATTTAGATTCTATTAATAATTTTGAATGAATTTTTTTTCCTTAAATTTTTTTTCAGTGATTATAGCAAAATCTGGTTCTGTCTCTAATTTCGTCTTTAGTTTTGACGGAAATTTTTTGACGTATATGATTTTCATCAAAAAAATTTATCACTATTTTTTGACGAAATATTTTTCGTCTATAAATTCTGACGATATTTGAGGCTTTTCTAATAATTTTACATTTAAAAATGATTCACATTTATGTAGTTTTCACATTTTAATGGTAAGAGTAGATAAGTAATTTTTAATATTTTTCCCTCAAATCCCCCAAATTGAGGGAACTTTAATTTTAAGAAGAATGAGGGGTTTGGAGGGTTTAGTAAAAATCTTCAATTCCTTCTCCTCTTTTTTTAAAACTCCCAAACAAGGGAAGGGCTTACTAAAACCCTCCTTTTCCTTTCTTTTCCCTCCTAAAACTAACTCCCAAACAAAGCCTAAGAGAAAAAAGAGAAGAAGTTACATGATTATATTGAGGAGAAAAATACATGGAAGTTGCGGTTACTGACGAGGAAGACAGTACATAGGCACAAATGTTACTCAAAAAATTAGGAATATATTACCATTATTATGGACCTACGTAAATCTCATACGATTGAAAGTCCAACAAAGAGCAATTGCATAATGGCGGGATAAGAGGATAAGAAGGCTTATGAATAAAAGGCCCAAAACTCGTGTATTCACAGGTAAAACTCTATAAATAGAAGGTAAAACCTACAAGTATGACCTAATATCTATCTCTTCGTGTTATGCTGTCACTGTACACACACATTATCTCATTGGCTTACGTTGTTATCAGTTGTATATAGTGACATCCATATCTAAATATCTACTTCATAGATACCTTAGAAAGAGAGAGTCTGATATCAGATTGACCTATTAGCCTTGGGCTAGACATCTCTGTCATACAAACAGAACAACCACAGTTGAGGCAATGGTGCAAATAGGAGGGGATGGCTTCTCAAGGTAAGTGTGAAAGTGACCATCAAGGCTTTCTACAAGGTTATTTTAGTTGGGAGTGGCACGAAGGCAAGCAATTATGATGAAAGATTCCAGAACAAGCTTTAGAAGTGGAAGAGACTCATGTGTATGAAGTTGTTCTTATAGAAGGTGGCTCGCAATAGAAATTCCATGAAGGAATGGATTGCCCGCTGGGCCTACAATGATTCATTGTGCTTTGTTTGTCAAGGATCAGAGCGAGTCATTACTACATGTTTTTCGTGATTGTTGCTATAACACCTCGTAAATCTAAATAAGAAATTATATGCTATAATATGGGTTAAAAGGGAAGGATTAGTGAAAATTCAGAAATTTAGGGCCAAACTGTGTGAAAAGGGCAAAATGGTAAATTACCAAACACGTATCCATAAGCATGAAAAATGGAGTAGGAGATCTCAAATGATAAAAATGATGCCGGAAATGGATTCAGGACGAAAAATCGAGTGAATAGGCAAGTTTTGAAAATTTTGATGAATAGTGATTTTCTGGTGTAATAATACTCCAGTATAATTGTACCGATAAGCGTGAAATTTTTATCAGTATTTTTAGGAAACAAAAATATGATGTGAATGAGAAAAATACGTAGATCATCAAATTGTGGTTTAAATTCGGTGATTCATTAAGATTAAATCGCATGTGGGACCCACCCATGGCTTAAGTGACCTTTTAAGTGGAAAACCTCACACTCTCTCTCCTATTTCTCTTCCTCTCACGCGTGACCCTCCCACTTCCATAGCCAAGACCTTGAAATCCTTCTTCCTCTTGTAACTTCTTCATTTCTTGATCGATTCAAGTGATTCTTGACTTGAAATTTGTTGGAAAACAACCTTCCAAATCCATCGGTAGTAGTATTAAGCCATGAAAATCACCACATCTTGTGAAAAAACCCATATTCAACAGCGGTTTTGGAGGATTTTTGGGGATCTTTGGGTTGAATCATTGCTTGGAGATCATCCCCTTGGATCCTAGGAAGCTATTGGCGGTAAGGTTTCTCACCCACACTTGGTTTTTGATGAGATCATAATATTGATGAGGGTTTTGAAGTTATAAATTGAATTAGAGTAGTTAGGAGCATTAAATGGTATGTCTCCTTTGTAATTAAATGCTTAGAATGATAAACGATGATGATTGATGCAATAAAAATTATGGTGATTTTTAAATTTATAACTTAGGCAATTTTGTGATGAGTTTCTAGACTTTATGAAATTGGTATGGGGTGTAATTGAACAATTGAATCATGGACCATTGGTATAGGTTAATATTAGGATTTTATGACATGTGTAAGTGTTGAATTGGATTGAAAATCCTTCGGGATCCTAGCATGAAGAATTCGACCTATTGAGGTCATGGATGGTTGATGATGTAAAAATGATATAGTTGATGTTATATGATCGTGATTGGTGTTTAAATGAATGGTATGTTGGTTTGATGTAGTGAATTGAAAGGAGGAATGTGGGATGTGTGAGATTTTAACCATATTGAAGGAAATAAGGAAAATGATGTGAAAATATCATATAACCAATGAGTGATGCCTTAGTGCATAAATGGTGATTTAGTTAATGACTAAAATGGTTGAAGTAATTGGATTAAATGTAGTTGGCCATTAGGCCTAAGTTGTTTTGTTGAGAATTATTGTATTTTGAAAGTGAATTGGTTGTCTTGAAATTGTATTGATGATCATGTTGATTGATCATTATAGGTTTCTTCTCTCGGACTCAATAGAGGAAAATTAAGCTTGGAGCTTACGTTGTGGAGCATTGGCTTCAGAGTAGAGGTAAACCTTTGGAACTTGGGTTTTATTCCCTCGTGTGTTCCACCACACCTAGAGGAAGGTTGTGGTTGGATTTGATGCCTTTGATTATGTATAAATGTATGTTCATGCATTATTAACTTGATTGTGTGACATGTTTGGAGCATGTTGTGTGATATAATTGTGATCTCTGGCCAGTAGATGTGTGTTGGTTTGGACTTCCGCTGGAGATATTCTTTGGGGATTCCGGTCGAGTTGTTGCTGTGGGGCCGACTCTGGGAGCGGTACCAGGATGATCCAAACGTGGGACTTGCTGGATAGGGCTCATGAGGAGTTCCAGTTGGGTTTTGCCATGGGGTCGTCTCAACCATGGGAGAGGCACCAGGAAGATTCCGGGAGTTATATGATGGGGTCCTTGAAGGGAATCCTGATGTGGATATCCTTGGATTTGTGCCCAGTTGTTGTGTGATACTTGTATGTTATGCATTTTATATGATGATCATTGTATGCACATTGAGTGAGCCATGGGGTAGAGTGATCCTCTAGTACCCTTGGTTTACTGAGATATATTTGTATATCTCCCCGCGTTTTGGGACATCATTTCAGGTCATGTTGAGCATGGAGGATCTTCGGGCAAGAGGCCCGCTTAGTGGAAGAGTAGAGCGTGAGGAGCATTTGGAGGGCATGACATATTGAAGGATTCCATTTGACGTACATAGCATAGTATTTAATATTTTGGACTTAGGTTATGAACTTGTTGCATGTGGATATTGCCATGCTCTTGTATGTTTATGACTATATGTTAAGTCCTTTAAAATTGATGTATAGTTATGCCTCTTGTTATTTTTGTATTTTGAGTGAGCATGAGACTTGTCCATGGCCACATAATTGTATTTTGAGGCATTGGAAGACTTGGGATGTAAAAAGACCCTTTGTTGTGTAAAATGGCTACGTTATTGAGAATGGTTGTAATGGATGCATTCATAGTGAATATGCATGATGGAAGGGCCTAAAGCCTACATTAGTACTTGTGTAAGGTGTATATTAAGTATCAAGGTGTTAGGAGTATGTTACATCACTCATTTTGTGTCTTTAAAGCTGTCATCTGTCATTTTTACTGCAGAGTAATCGATTACCTTTCATTGGTAATCGATTACCTGAAACAAAGGACGAAAATTTGAGCCACTGTGATCAAAGTAATCGATTACCAGAGGTTGGTAATCGATTACCTAGTTCAGTAATCGATTACCAATCTCTGGTAATCGATTACCTGAAAACAGGGGAGCCCAAATGGAGCTTCTGACTTCTACAGTAACCTTTGGTAATCGATTACCTCAAGGATGGTAATCGATTACCATTGTGTTGAATTTTGAAAATGTGTTTTTCTAAAATCTAAAATAAATGGTATTGCTTAGAGAGATTATATTTGGTATGTTTTATGCTTCCGCGAGTTTTGAATTTACAATTATGGCGTTGTTTTAATTGATTATGGAAACGGTTAACGTTTAAAGAAAAGAATGTAATAAAAGAAAAAGTTTACCCGTAATTTAATTAACTCAATTACTGTGATTGTAACTGCGCTTAATACCATATGCAATGATAACATTCCGGTACGTAATGAGCTGTTACAGTTGCGTAGTAAGACAAGTATGAGAGGATTTGCTTCTGACTAGCTCGCAACATTGGTTCCTTCACTCGAATTTGAGGGATTAGGTGAGTATGAACTTGCTTTGCGACGTTCGAATTGGGAATGGAATTTCATGGCACTCTATATTCATTATGGCCTGCTAACATTTCTTGATCTGGGAGAATGATATTGTCCATAACTCTCATCATTTGGGGACATTGCACTCTATGGGGAGGATTAGCAACAGAGTACAAAAAATCTATGTTGTGATTTCTCATATTTTCGGATCAGTCCAACCCGCCCCGCCATCAACCCACCTACAAACGAGTCAGCCCGCGCTTGCCAACCTGCCTTTTTTTTTAAAGTTTTCTTTCTTTCTTTTTCTTCCCTTTCTTATTATTTAATTATAATTTTAACATTTTTTTCAGTTTGTGGTGTGGTTGCACTTTATTTCGTATATTTTTTCTTTTTAAATTTTATTAAACTAGTGCACCTTCCCATTTACTATTAACTTGATATTGTGGCACTGTCATTTCTCAACATTAATGGTCAATTTTTTATCAATAAAAAATTATTAGGATAATAACATTTTGCTTTACTACGTATTTTTCTTTATTTTTAAACTACATCTTATTCATATGTTAAGCTCCAACAAAGAATAATTAAAATTAACCGTAATAACAATAACATTTTAGCTTTCTAAAAGTTAGAATTTTTATTTTTAGTTTGATTAAGTATGCTCGTAAGTAAATTTCTATAACATTTTTAGTTCATTTAGAACGAGAGTTCGGAAACATTTAGAAAATGCGATAAACTTTCTATGGCTTTTCATAATTAAATAGTAAAATTAGATTAGGCGTACAAAAAAAGGACGGGTTTGGCAGGCTGGCAAGTTGAAAATCTCGGCCCGCCGGGTTGAGCCCATTTACCACCTCCACTGACAAGAAGTTTTCTAGTTTTTTGAGTATAAATCTTTTTGGTTGAAACTGTTTTCTAATAAGAAGGTTTTATTTATTATTGAATATATTTTTTCTTTTAAATTTTTTATATTTAGAATCTTTGTCTTTTATTCTTATTATATTTATATTTATCTAAATAATAAAGATTTCTAATACCCTTTATGTTAATGTTAATTAAACATAGAACTTATAAAAATTATTTTACCAAATGATTTATTCTTAGCTTGAGTTTTAAAATAACTTTTAAATTAAAAATAATAATATAATCAATAAAAAGTTTTTAAGCTTAACTTATTATTATTATTATTATTTTTGCCGAAAACAGGCTCTGATGTCAGGGTTGAGAAAGAACTAGTTTGCAATCCACAAATTATGTATTTGAATTAGTTTTTTTTAAAATTTAAAAATTTATTAAAAAGTAATTGTTATTTTTCCACTCTATTTGTTTACTATAGAAATATGTGGCAACGCAGTTAACAAGTCTGATTCGGTTTAGGATACTGGAATATGCTGGTCCACGTGACCACGTCCACCACGTGGAAGCTTCATTATATATATATATGTGGGTTTAACTTTTCTTATGTTGTAGGATTGTAGGAGAGAAAAAAAGTAGGGAGAAGTTAAATGTGGGTCCCATATTTTATATTAAAAAAGAAAAGAAAAATTAATTGGCACGGAAAACGAATTTGTGTAGGAAAATGGGAGTATCTCATGTGGCATGAGAGTATTATTTCCCTATATATATATAGCAAAATGATTTGTAACGTGATTGCATATAAGCATTAGTGTAGTCACTTAAAAATTACGTCATTTTGGTTGGCATAAAGGAAGTTTGCGTTCAAAATTAATTATAGAAAATAAAAATATTATATTTATTTTCACCTTTGTAAGGTTATGATTCTCCATATTTAATGCTTTATATTTATTTCCGTCTTTGTATGGTTATGATTTTCTATATTTAATGTTTTCACACTATAAAACGACGTAGTTTTATATGACTGCACCAATCCTTAGATGCAGTCATTGTACATCCGCTAAACCCTATATATATATGTGTGTGTGTGGCTTTGGTTTCGTAATGTTGCAGTAACCATTTTTTTTCCTGCAAAGCAAAATGACAACATAAATAATAATAAAAAATTTGAAACAAGCACTGTATTCAATAATTATCTTTTGTCTGTAGCTTTGCATGATAGAAATTTTTTTCCTGTTAAATGATTGTTATTTATCCCATATATATATAGTTCATTGTTTGTCATTTAAAAGGATGGTCCTTTTAGATGAATGTAGTGTATTTTTTTAAATTATAAATTTTCTCCTCCACTCTCTCTCTCTCTCTCTCTCATAATTTGTTCCTTTATCTCTCTTAAAAGGATATAAGTGTGTGTCCTTTAAAAGGACACACACTTTTCTCATATATATATATAGGGTTTTATAAAAGTTATGTTGTAGGAAAAATGATTGTATTATGTTATAGAGATTCATTTTTCGTGCTGTAGTTTTTTTTTATTTTTTTGCTTCAAAAAATGCAGGCCCCACAAAATATTGTTGTGTAGGAAACTCTTTGTGGTGGCATGATAAATGCAAATCCAATATATATATATATATTCAAAACGAATCTCCTCCAATATCGTCGCTTTGGCCGAGTGGTTAAGGCGTGTGCCTGCTAAGTACATGGGGTTTCCCCGCGAGAGTTCGAATCTCTCAGGCGACGTTGATTTTTAATTTTATGGCCCCTGGTCCTGCCGACCAAAAAGCAAAAAACTACGAGCCTAGAAATTATAGATCCTTTATCCAAAAAAGAAAAAGAAATTATAGATCCAAATGTGCATAACAATGCGAGTTTGAGATTGGGAATGAGCAATTTTTTAATTTCATGAATTGAAAGCTAACATTTGACCTCTTTCATTTGAGCGTGCATGATTTAAGGTCAATAAGGAAATTTAGTGGAAAATTTGGTCTGTTTGGGGAGGCCATTTTGCAATTTTATAGTCACACAAACTATTAATTTTAGCAACAAATATAAATTATGCATTCATTATTAACAAAAGACCTAACCTCAATAATTATTAATTCGAATATAAATTAGTCTTCTGTGAGTCAAGGGAAAAAAATTTATTTTATTTTTTAAAAAATGACATACAATATAAAGGGGAGTGGGAAACTAGAGACAGACATGTTCCCTAAACGCGTCTAGTTGTTATTTAATTACTACACTTATGACCATACTTGTCTCTTGTCAAAGCTCTTACTAGTATGGTGTATATGAATATCCACTGCACTGTGTATAACTGAAGTGAGGATATTCTTTGAGATATCCATGTTGGTTGACCCGTATGCATAAATGATAGTATAAATTGAAATAATTTTAAAAAACATACACCAATATAGTTGAAAAATTGAGAGGAAAAAAAAATAGAAAAAAAGAGAGCATAGTATAGCACATTTGTTTTATAACATTTTTATAGCTTGCGTCTAAACCGTAAGGACCGTAAAAGATCAATGGTCGTAAACTATTTGTTATGCAAGTGGAGAAAAAAAAATATAGGGTTGTATTTTCTTATGCAACATGAGAGGAGTTTTTTCCCTACACATACAATTAAGTGGATCCATTAGTTTTAAAAAAAAAAGAAAAAAGAAAAAATATTAACACGGAAATCGAGCTCTCACTAACATGAGAGGAACTTTATTCCTACTACATGAGATTTATTTATCCCAAAAAATATATATAAAAAGAAGAAAAATATTAGTCTAATGTGATAGGAGACAACAAGTCTCTTCTACACACTAAAAAAGGTGTGGGGTCCACTTTAATTTTTTTTCTATTTTCTTGTATAGTGAGACCCACATAAGTTTGTGAGTGCAACATGAGATATTCTCCTATTGCATAAGAAAATATAATCCCTAAAAAGAATTAGGAAAATATTTGTCTCGTTGGTGATAATTATCTTATGCTATATACTTGTCGAATTTTGTATCAGTTTTTTTTTTTAATTATGGACTTCACATATTTATCTCAAATAACATGAGAGTATTATCTCAAACAACACGAGATTATATTAGTAACATCAGGTAAAGACAATTTCTTTAGGTATTGTTTGACATAAGTGAGGCCAAGTTGAATATGTAAAAAAAAAATGAAAAAAAGTAGAAGAAAAAACTTGTTGAACGATGATTAAGTTGATAATATATACTTAGTGTCTCTTTGGATCCTCTTATTTTTAAGCTAGAAGCTACTTATAAGCATAAGCTAGGCCAAACAGGTTTTGGAAAAAGCTCTTATAACGAAAAGTTCTTTTTTTTATAATGAAGAAAAAGCTGAAAGTTAAAAGCTCTTAGAAGGAGTTTTTTTAAGCTCTTATCTGTTTTTCTTGAATTGTGTGCTTTTTTTTTTTAAATGAAGAGTTATAAAGATAGAGAGAGATAATTTTCTTGAAATATGTGCTTTTAAGTAATTTTTAAGCTAAATTTTTTATGTAATTTTCAAACAGCTTTTAGCTTCTTTTTTTTAAGTTTTTTTTTTTACTTTAACTTATAAATAACTTCTAGCTTAAAAATAAGAAGATTCAAAGAGGCTCTTAACAGGGATGATAATGATGTATTTGGCAATTCCTAACATAAAGAATAAAGAGTACACCATCATTTTTGCGGTGATAATGAAATCTGTCCTATAACGTTGGTAAGTTTAACCTAACGAAATAGAAGACTCAAGAGGCATGGCATAACGAGATGCCACGTGTTAGCAACCCCCTACCAAACGCGCAGAGAGCCGTTGAGGAAATCCAACTGTCTCAAGTCACTGCATAGTGCAAAAATGCCGGACTCTGAGTCTGCACTCAGTAATTGGCGGGCTCCACTGTCCAACATTTTAGATCCGTCATCAACGTCCACACAAGCACACCTATGGTTTTTTAAACTCATCTTTCTACATCACTAACCTTATTTAAGTAACTTTCAATACTAAATAAATTGGTAAAAAAAAAAAAACCCCTTCTTAAAGGACTATTTATATACATTAATGGCAACTAATATACACACAATTAAAATTGATGCAAAAATCAAATGATAGTAGTTCAGTTAGACTAAAAGCTGAGCAAGTTGGGATAAGAATATGTGGTATGTGATATCCTCCCAGTATCATATTTGAAAAGAATTTAAAATCTTAATTCTGAATCCGTCTCGAACAGAATAACTTCCCGTAAAGAAATTATTCAAAATAAAATAAAATCAATGCCCAGCTAATATGTCTTTAAACTAGTATTCAGGGTCATGACAGAGCTTTCATTATTTATGGATTTGATGAGTGGTTAGTTAAACAATAACATATTGGTAGGGGCAGGCGAATTAATTAATATGAACGCGTTTTTGAATGAATGATGGTCATTATATAATAAAGCATTAACAATCCAAATACGCGTAAAAGTTAAAGTGGAATACAAAGACAGATCCTGCATCTGAAAGCCTCTCACTAGTTTAACTTACCTTATTTAGAACCCCCAAAAAATCTCTCGTAAGTCATAGGCAACAAACAAGCACCACAAATTCTATTTCCAATGACAACTATTATGCATAGGATTTTCCTTCTTTACAATTTCCTAAATTCATTTGTCGTGTGTCTGGTCCCAAAGAAGGTGAGAGCCTTCCTCCCCCCCTGGTCTTGGTTCCTCCATCAAACCAATCTCATCGAAACCGCCACCACCACTGAATCACCCTCCTCTTCTTCTTCAAGGGGCCTTATTATTACAAAGAGAATAATAATGGACCCAACAGAACTCAAGCGTGTTTTCCAGATGTTTGATCGTAACGGTGATGGAAGAATCACCAAGAAGGAGCTCAACGATTCGCTTGAGAATCTTGGCATATTCATCCCCGACAAGGAGTTAACGCAGATGATTGAGAAGATCGATGTAAACGGAGATGGGTGCGTGGACATTGATGAGTTTGGTGATTTGTACCAGTCGATTATGGATGAACGTGATGAAGAGGAGGATATGAGGGAGGCATTCAACGTCTTTGACCAAAATGGAGATGGGTTCATAACCGTTGAAGAGTTGAGAGCGGTTTTGGCTTCACTGGGGTTGAAACAAGGAAGAACGGTCGAAGATTGTAAGACGATGATAATGAAGGTGGATGTCGATGGAGATGGGATGGTGGATTATAAGGAGTTCAAGCAAATGATGAAAGGGGGTGGCTTCAGTGCTCTCAGTTAATTAAATCTATGCAGTCAGTGTTTCGCTTTTAATTAACCATAAGTTGTAAATATATGTTTCTGGGGGCAACAACATAGGATAAGGATGCAGACCAAGATGAATCACACCCACGATGCATGTCATGTCTTTTGGAACAAGTATGCGTTGAGGCTTTTTTTTTTTGGGGGAGGAAGGCCATTTGAATCGGGGCTATTGTTATTGTGACATGATGTGTTTGTGTTTTTTCTCTTTTCTTTTTCTTTTTCAAGTTTTGAGAGAGTTGAGAAAGGTTGATTATGTTCTCACTCTGTAAAACTGTTTAATGATTTTTTTTTTATTTTTTTTTTTGTTAATTTTGATATTCTCGTTCTCATTGATGTTTTAATGTATTAGTATCTCATATTCCTGCCATTATCAGAGACTCTCCCTGCCTACAATTTTTTTTTTCTCTCTCTATAAAACGGATCAACCCACCTCTCCTTCAACCCATAAGAAATGGGATGAGATTGGTTGGTTCGCCATTGATAAGTGATAAAAACACCAACTCATTCCGTAGAGATGAGTTCACGGATCAACCGGTCTAAAAATAAAATATTAAAAAAAAATCTAAATATATTAATACTAATATTTTATTTCTAATTTCTAACATTAAAATTTTTCTTAAGTTTTAATAAAGTATCAAGCACTAAGTTAAAGACAAAAGGATGATCTAAATCAATAATTTCATTTAACATAACTATACAAATTATATCTTAAGATTAATTAATAATTTCAGTGTTTGATGACATCAAACAAGTACATATTTGCAAAGGAATACGTCATTGCGTCCTGTAACTAGAATTTCATAAGTATTTACTTTGATTTGTATAGATATTAGCATTTAAATCCAAAACTAAACTTAAGTTTCTTTTATTTTTTGTGTTAATCTAAATCAAAAGTAAATAAAAAATAACCTTTGCAATAATATAATAACATTATGGCCCCAAGAAAAAATTTATCTCACATAATAAGCATTCACATAGACTAATGAAGGCATAATCTAATATTGTTTTAAAAAAAAATTACATGTGGGTTAATCCGCCCCGCCTATTTCAACTCACCTCACATATAAACGGATTATTTGAGTTGATGCGGATTATTTGAGTTGATGAAATGAAATACATGAACCTAACCCGTCCCATTTTGATAGATTGACCCATTAAGTTCAACCCATTTTGCCTCTTGAGTTGATTGATATAAACAAGAGAATAATGCCTCACCCCATTAGTCCATTTCCTAAGACAATGAATGCTGAACATTGAATTATTAGTGACAATTTGAAAGAATATATATCATGGATAGGTGGTTGCGAAATTTCGGGATTCTTGTGTTCTGTCTTTTGTTATAAATATTGAAAATCTTCAATTTGCACGGTTTTTCTGAGTGTTTATAATAAAATTTTACAGAGATAAATGTGTCCTATATTTAACATTTAAATGTGATAACTACCTAGTTCTAGGAGGCCACTATTTCTTCTAACCAAAATAAAGGTAAATGATCGCTGTGATGGTAATCATCCAAACTGTAAGCAGAACGCAAGCAGAGAAGACTAGAGTCCATGTGGTGTAAACCACAATCCCACCAACTCCGGTCCAAAAAAGTTGAGTCCAACAAAAGAATGAACGGCTACCATACTCATGAGGGAAATAGTTTTCAGCAAGAATAACAATACTACGTTAAATGTAAAGCACATAATCCTGGACATGGTTGATGAAACACACTAGAAAATGAGTTTCCCGGTAAACTATGTGCTAATGTGACCTGAGACGACCCTATGACCACTGCATTACTTCAAGCTAAATCACGTCTAAATATTTGGCAGAATTATGTTTGAAACCTTCAAATGGCAAATAGGCTTAACAATCCCAACACAGACGTGGCAACTAGGAAACATGCTATAATGGCACTAATTACCCACCATCTGAATCTGATTTTTCCTCCTCCATCTCTCTTATACGTTGAACTATATCAGCAACTTTTTCAGAGATGTGTTCTGTGTGCTTTTCCAAATCGTTCAGAATCATATTTAACTGTTCTTCATATGCAGCACAACGACGTTTGCACTTTTGCCTTTCATTGTACAACTCAAGCGATAGCTCTCGGATTCTCTTATCTTTCTCATCCTGTGACAAAAATCATCAATATAAGTTAGAGGTACTAAAAACGAAACAAACAGAAGATAGATATTCGTCCTAAGCAACTAATGATAACTATACATTAATCAAATTCTCCAACAATGTGTAACTGCTTGAGATGTGGCTTCCCATTATATATAACAGTTTATTCAATCATATTTGCAACGACATATTTTTTTTTTTTTTTGGGGATGGTGGTGAAGGGTGTGATTGCATGAAATCTTAGGCAATTGACTAATTACCATATCTTCTTGATGTAATATTGATAGACCTACATGGCTCCATCAGTTTCTTGGGTCCATTCAAGGAAGAGATTTAGGAGCTGCATTGGACAAATCATGACTTCAGATAACTAACTGCCTACATGACAGGGGATGCAGATTGGAGGGAAAGGAATTTGATTGGATCAGTGGGGGTTATCGAGAAGAGAAGAGAGTGAGAAGGTGGGAAAAGTGTGAGAGAAGGTTTGAGACGAAGATAGACTAGGCACTCTCAAGTTGCATAGGGTTATCTGAATTTTCCAATTCAAGTTTATCATGTTCTACATATTTCAACCCCACTGATACTGATATCAATCCGATATCAGCCGCATGAGAGGAGATCTAATTCAGTTTTCAATTCTAATTCAATAATTGGGCCCAATTTGATAAAATATATTCAAATTAATAGTTTTCTGCTCCTCTTTTCTTATTTACCCTTTGTTGACAACAGAATAACAAAGGAATCAATATTTGGGCATGGTCAGTTGAAATTTGATATTTAACCATAGCCCAGACATCAATACATAAGTACCATATAGTCATATTTGCTAATGCCTGGAGAGACATACCTCACTAACCAAGTGCTTCCCAGATCCTCGCCATGGAACTTTACTAGGACTCATCAGTTTATGAGTATGATCTTTCACAAATTTGGTAACAACCCACTTCCCTCCTTCTCGTAAAGCTAACCTTATCATGGCCTGACAACCTTCTCGGGTGTTTGGCGGAGAAGGGAGCACTCTATCTTTTCTGTGCACATACTTTTTTGCACGAAAACCTTCTTTTGAGCAGACAAAATCTTGACCAATAACCTGGTTATTAACTCGTGAACGACGGTTATGGTGTATCCGTACTGTAAAACCTATCCTCCTACCATAGGCAATGTAGAATTCTCTGGCTTCCTCTCTTGAATTGAACTCCATGCCTATGAATGGTTCTAGAGCTTCTGTATCTACTGAAGGTTGTTCAACAAATTTCTCATCTTCATCTGCACATAAATCTAAGCTTTTGCAAAACTCATCTTCTACTTTCTCATGTTTCTCACTAATTTCACCTTGCATATCCAAGTCACTATCATCTGAATCAAATCCCCCGCCAGATTGGTGATCCATCATCCTACAATGACAGAACTACACAAATAATTAGATTACCCTTCACAGTTCATCACAAAACATATGAAAAATTGGATACATTGATGCAACCAGAAATTATAAACAACTGAAGAATAAGGTTATCACTTATCAGTATCACAGTTTCATGATTTTTCCAATTCAAAGGGTTTCTTTCTTTCTTTCTTTCATTTTAATTTCTTATATTATTCTCCTTCTTTCAAATATAAATAGTCATAATCAGTAGAAGGAATGCTCCATGTAAATTCTAAATTATCAAATTAACCACTTGGAATACCAATATTTAATATTCAAAGGAAAAAAAAAAAAAACTAGATTAAGCTTTAGCTAAAAAATTGACAGCACGAGTTCATGAAAACGAAATGAACAAGGTCGTAGCAGAACAAATGGCATGAGAAAGAGAAAGTTGATGAACCCTTACTTACCCACCCGATGAGGTATAGAAACTCCAGAATCCTAGACGGGTGAGGTTGGATCGGATCGGGTCGGGTTTATAAGCTTTCGGATTGTTCAAATACAAAGGCGAAGGAAGGGTTCCGATACACATACACACCCCATTGCAGTACGGACACACGACCAGAGAGCAGTGCGATTCGCACACTTGAATTAAGTGTCATTTATTTATTTGAAAATATAAAAATTAAATAAAACTATGGTTTATTTGGGCTACGATTGGGCCAGCCCAATGGGCTTTCTGATTGGAATCACACCATGAAAACTACAACTGTATTATTCACCACAAAAAACCACGAAGGAGCGTAACAGGGTGGGTCCATGCAATGGCGGGTAGTTACTGTAACCACCACCACCACCTTCTGCAGCTGGTGTTGTCGTGCCGGAAAATCACAGCGCAGGTGAAAAACACCACCACGTCATCCATCATAGCTATGGCTTCCTCTTCTGAGCAGGAATTCGTGGCCTACTATCGTGCCCAGCTCAATCGCTTTCCGAGATCGCAACGCTTCTGGGACGCCAAAGTTGCATCTCGCGTCGGGGAAAAGCTAGGGTTTCGACTCAGAGAAATTGGCGTCACCGGTGTTCAAATCGACCCTCGCGAGGAGCAATCTCGCCCCGTCCATTATCGCATGATGGTCTCTCCCTTGTTCTATTCCATCAAACGCGCCGGCGTCCAGGTTTCCGGTGCTGATAAATTGGACCTTCCATCTACCGGTAAGTTTCAATTTTGAGTATGAAGATAGATTAATTCTCATTTTTGTGCCAATTATTCACACCGAATAAAAATCCGACTCTGAGCTATTATTATTATTATTATTATTATTCGGATGATAAATTGTTGTTTTGTACGACAGAAAGTGCTAACTGTTGTTATTATTTGTTTTTGAGTAAATAATCTTTTTTTTCCAATGTCACGATTCCGTTTTAGTCCATAGCAAATAAAAAATGATGATGAATATGATTTATTTTTTGAATTTGCGAGGGATTATAATTTCAAACTAAATGGATCCATTTTGAAGTTTTTAGTAACCAAGATGAACTTTTTTATTTGCTAAGAACTAAAGTAGACATAGTAAAACCTGTTGAGGACCAAAAAGGTATTTACCCTTTGTTTTTGTATCTAAGAATAATAACCGGGAATTCAAGTGAGTGATGAATAATCTTTGAATATCATTAACATATACCATTAGCATAAAATTTTTAAATATCGAATCAAATGTATTATCCTTTTATATAAAATGTGTTATGTTTATGGGATTAAAATTTTAGATAATTTTATCTTCTACACACATGATTTTGTTTTTATCATTTTTCTCGTTTCCCTTTCTATGGTCTCACATGATTCCACGTACTTATATATATATATATATATATATATATATATATATATATATATATATATATATATATAGAGAGAGAGAGAGAGAGAGAGATAGGAAAATTTGACACCTTATCTGAGAGTCGTTAGATCAAAAAAGATCAATGACTCTGATTTGTAAGCATGTGACACCATTAATCTTTTTTGATCTAACGGCTCTTAGATGAGGTGTCAAAGGATCATACTTTATATATATATATATATATATATATATATATATATATATATATATATATATATATATATATATATATATATATATATATATACATATACACGAAATAATTTTGTTTTTTATATCATGAGAAACATTACACCATATATTTATTACCATAGTTTGATTAGTTGATTAGGTAAGTAGTTGTGGTTAGTTAAATGATTAGTTGCATCTGTACTAGTATATACTAGTCACCTTATGGCTCCGTTGTACTTATTTTTACTCATTCTATCAATTTTAATTATTTTTTTTTTGAAGATTTTAAAACCTTAATTTTGAATCTGCTCGAAGCAAGAGCCTAGTTTATCCAAAAAAAAATTCTTAATATCTATTCTCTCTCAACTCTTTCCGGCTCTTGCCATGTTTTTCAACAACATTAACATTTAACACTCAACAAACAGATGTATCTTACAATAAAGACTGTATTTATTCTGGATGTGGTTTCGCCTTTCAGGTAGTTTATAGTTTCTGCTAATTTAATGAAGGGAAATAGTAGTTTCTTTTTACATGAGGTAGCTTATCTCATTTTCTCTCATTTCGATTTTCGCACTTCATTTTTTTTCTTCTTGTAATGGTGGGACCCACTTAGTTTCTCTCTACAACATAAAATACCTATTTTATGTAAAAGGAAATTAATAAAACCCTTTAATAAAAGTGAAGTCAATAAAACATGTAGGTGAAGTAAGGAATATAACAGTATCATATTCGCAATCGATACTCAATGGACAGCAATGTATCACGTGTAGTTTGGGTTCACTCTTGATACATTAAACTGTATGATAAAAGGGAGCAAGGGTGAAAAAGATGGATTATATAGTGGGTTGCTTTCAATCTATGAAGCATCGACACTTCAAAATTCTTGACGTGTCGTGTGTCCGACACTTTTCGACACTCACCGACATTCCGACACTTCAATACTCTTTGCAAAGACTTAAAATATTCAAACATTACATTGTGTTGTATTTTGAGTTGAGTTTCAACTATTAGATTCGTTGAATTACAATTACTATTTTATTGAGTTTAATATAAATATTTGGGATATCGTATGTTTCTTTGCAAAACTGATGAGTATTATAAGTTTAGTTTTATTTTTTTGTTAAATTATTAAATATAATATACACTACATAAATTAAAAATTATATAATATTAAAATGTGTCCTAACGTGTCAAAATTTAACAATTTTTTAAAATTAACGTGTCAGAGTATCGTGTCGTATCCCGTGTCCCGTCGATGTCGGTGTAACATAGCTCCCAACCTTATGAACGAAAGAGTAGGTGTGAGAGAGCCTCAACTCTGCACTGTGAATCTGATAGTAGGGGTGTTCGCGGTCTGGATTGGATCGGTTTTGGAAGCAAAAATCATCCGATCCAATCTCTTCGGTTTGATCATATAATCATCCATTCGGTTTGGATTTTTTTTCAAATCCGATCCGATCCAATTTTTTTCGGTTTGGATTGGATCGGTTTTCGGTGTTTTAAAAATCTTAAAATTTATTTCATGATTATTATGCAAATAACATCTTTTGTATATATTGTCTTTGTAAATTATTTTTTTGAAATACAAAAACATTAGTAAACTATAATATAGTTTTTTTTTTGGACAATGAGATATGAAGCTCTACAAAGATAAAATTTTGTTGATGAGATGTGATTAGATTTTTTCTTGGGTTTAATTAATAGGTTAATGGGTCTTGGGTTTAGAAATTTTTAGAGTAAAGACCCAAATTGGTCCCTGACAAAAAATGCGGTGGCCAAATTAGTCCCTAAGAAAAATAAACTCAAAAAAAAGTCCCCAACAATGTCAAACAGGTCCCACGTTAGTCCTTCTGTCAAATGAAAATTGATGGAGTGAGTGACGGTGCTGATGTGTCACGTTAAGTGACATGCGGTTGCCCACGTGGAGTGGTTGGACGACGTCGTTTGGGTAAGCTCAGCCACGTTGGACACAAAGTTCTCTTTCATACAAGAAACGTCGTAGTTTAGGGTTTAGGGTTCAACTCAAACCAGAAAGCATGGCATCAAATCGAAGGTTGAACGCATGAATTTGGGGAAAATTGATTGACGGTTTAGGAAAAATGATTGACGGTTTAGGGAAGGTGGGTGTATACTGTTCGATTTAGGGTTGAACTTTGTGTTTATGCCATGATTATGTCTTCTGGAAGGGGGAGCTTAGGTAGTTCGTTTGGGTTCAGTAGTGGAAGAAGGAAAGCTGCTCCATTATGTAAATGTGGGCTTAGTTGATCCATTATCATTGTCTTTGTAATATGTTTATATCTTTGTAGTAGGGTGGAGTGAAATGCACATTTTTAATCTGTAATATGTATGCTTCTCTGTAATGGAAAGACCACTGTTGGGATGTAATGAGATGTTGATTGTTCTTAAAATGGTTAATGTCCTTGAAATTGATTGTTCATAAAGCACAATTTGCTAAGTATTAAGTTATCTTGAAATGCCAAATAAAATGTCAAAAGACTGTATGAGCTTCTGTGGATTGAGGGAATGCCATAACAACAAGGATTGAGGGAATTAAACAGAAGGGGGGAATGAGCTGTTGTGGTAACAGCTTTTGGTGCCCCTTTGGTCTTACTGTCATGTGTCTTACTGTCATGTGTTACAGGCACTAATTTGGGTCTCGATGAATTTGTTAGGGACCTATTTGTCCAATAGGAAAAAATTACAGGGACTAAATTGGTCCTCGACCCAAATTGTGGGGGACTTATAAGGCATAAAAGGGAACCCATAATTCAGGTATGTTTACACATGACCCCAAAATGACACAGCATACAAATATTGTAACAAGACAAGCAATGAATCAAAAAGTAGTACTGTTTGACAGTATAGAAAACAATCATGACAGTGAATACAGATAGTAACCAAACTGACATAATCTTCCAATCATTTCACATCAATGACAGCAATTCCAAACTAGTAATGACATAAGAGATTTAGTAATCCATAAAGCATATTTCATTGATATCATGACTGTGTACTTACAATTGGCACTGACATAATAAACCATTAAGTAGGAACACTATGTATTCCCAAAAAACAAAGTGTTCATACTTAATATGGCCATAACCAGAGGTATACAAAAAAAAGTCATTGGTGAATAATTTAAACAGGGCCAAAACCAAAGTAAACCAAAAAACTTGCCTAATTACAATTCCAAGCTAATGGCCTAATAACAAAAAAAATGCCTCCTAAGACATTCGAACTGGCCTAATGTCAGTGATTACAATTCATGTTCAGTTATGTGGGGCTGGCCTAGGTGGCCTGAGTCCTGGTGTAGTCATGAAGCTCATGAATCTGGCTCTGGTGCCACTGCTAGCTGCAGCTGCTGTCTCACTGGTCACTGCCTCAGCAGGATTGCATGGTGGTGGGCTGCTGGCTCTTGGTTCAGCTGCATTTGGTGCATGCTGGCTGCTTGTCTCTGGTGGAGGGCCCTGACTCATGCTGATGAGGATCTCTTCAACTGACCTTGACTGGCCAACTTCAACATTAACCGGTTTAGTTTTTTTCTTTGATCCACCAGCAGGTCCCTTACATGTCTTGGCATAATGACCAGTCTGACCACACTTGGAGCATTGAACTGTGTAAGTCTTCTTAAGCTTCTTGTTGGTCTTCATAAGCTCTTCAGTTGGATCCTTCTTGCGATGCTTTTTTGGACGTCCAATAGGCCTTTTCAAGCGTGGAGGAAGTGGTTTTGGGGCATCACAAGTTGGCCAATATTGTTGGGAATTGACTGGGTTCAGAGTGTGTTCATAAGTGGCATGCAAAGCATCCACTGTTAGCCATTGGTGAACATGATTTTCCACAGGTTCATTCTTGTGTGCAATGGCATGTTCACAAGGCAATCCAGTCAGCTGCCACACATTACAGCTGCAAGTTTGCTGAGTTAAATTCACCCCAACACGTTGACCCTTTCCAGAAACTTCATACAGATCTTGGACCAAGTTTCCAGTCCATGTTGGTGTCCAAGAATTGCTTGCAACCTTCAACTGGTCCAGCCTCTTCTGTTGTGCCGGTGCTATCTTACCCCTAAAGGTTTGTAGAATCCTCTTGTGTGCTGCCATCCTTCGCATTATGTAGCACCTCAATTCCTCACACAATGTCATTATAGGTTTGTCCCTATAATTGACAATCTTTGCATTCCACACCTCAACCATATTATTCGTGATGTTGTCACATTTAGGCCAGTGACTGTAATAGGCTTTAACCCATGCTGAAGGGTGTATATTGTCAAGATACTTCCAAGCTGGTTCATTTAGAGTCTTCAACCTTTGCATGACCTTCTCAAATTGGGGAACAGTGGTGCATCTAGCACATTCCCATACAATTCCTCTTGTCTCTTTATCCTTCCATTGCTTGATGAAGTTCTTCCATACATGTTGTACACAGAACCTGTGGTGTGAACCTGGTATAATTTCCTTCAAGGCTGGGACAAGTCCCTGTATGTGAATGACAGTGAATAAAAATTAAAATACAATCTAAAATCAGCATGAATAATATTAGCATGTATAAGGGGAATTTACAATGCTGGATTTTTAGGTGACCATATTAAAAGAACTGTTGTAGGGACCAATTTGTACCCCCGATAATATTGTTAGGGACCAAAATGGTCCCTTCTGTTAAATAACAAGGACTACAATGGACCTCGATGATATTTATAGGGGACTAGTTAAGGTTATTAAACATCATTAGATAAGGCAAACACAACACACATACCACATGATTTCAGAAACCAGATACTGCATGACATTGGCAGCAACAGACATGAAAAAATTGTAAACAATCCACATTATTCAATAAGATCAATGACAGCAATGGCAATGGCAGAAGCTTGCTTGCAAATATTCATTAACAGCAAGGCAATGGCAACAACACATAACACACATACCAGAACACACATACGAAGGACAGCAAACAGAATACTACATGGTCATCAATGACAGCAACCAGAACAAACAGGACAAACTTGGCAATCCAAAATATTCATTAACATCATCAAACAGAATTATTAAGGACAACTTCATCAACAACAGGACTATGGCAAAATATTCATTAACAACCAAAATACAATTAAGTATGACAATTCTATATGAAATAAATAATTGGAAGCACAACCAAAAAAACCTTACCTTCTGTTGATCCGAGATGAAGTTCCAACCAAATACTGCATGGTCCCCTAAATCTTCCTGTAATAATGTCAGAAACCACTTCCAATTGTCCTTCGTCTCACTATCAACCACGGCATATGCAATCACATAAAATTGTTTGTTTGCATCTTCACCCACAACACTCAATAATTGACCTCCATAATAGCCCTTCAGAAAGCATCCATCCAACCCAATTAAGGGCCTGCATCCAGCTTTGAATCCCTTCTTACAAGCATCAAGGCAGATGTACATTCTGTCAAATATTGGCAATGCTTGTGGAATAGGTTGGGGGGTGACTTGCAATTTGCAACTGGAGCCAGGGTTGCTCCTCAATAGTTCTGACAAATATTCCCTTAATCTTCCATATTGCTCTTTTTCACAACCTTCAATGGTCCCCTTTGCTTTTTTCAAAGCCTTACTTACTTTCTTCAGATCCAAATGCACATTGTATTCCTCCTTCATGTGCTCAAATGCCTCTGTCCTTGTCATCTTGGGTTGTGTTACTATTCTCTGCTCCAATTTCTTGGCCACCCAATCTCTTGTAGCCCTTTTATTCTTGAAGACTCTACAACATGTATGAGTCTCTTTAAAAGTCTTAACTTGGAATGTGCTTTGCTTACTGTTCCAGGCACAATACACCATCCATTCACAGTCTTCTACACTGCATTTGGCCCTTACTCTCACCTTGTCATTCTTAACCCATACGAAGTTCCTACCAAGACTGATATTGTAATCTTTTACTGCACCCTTAAATTGGTCCAGATTCATAAACTTCATACCAAGTTCTAAATAGACATGCCCAAAAGAAGCTTGCTCATTGAACTTTGGCATAACAGGTCTAACATTCTCATCATCATCACTTGAAGGAGGAGTCCTCAACTCCTCGGACAGATAGGTATATCCTTCTTCCTCAAATGACATCATGGCTTCCTCTTCATCAACTTCTTCAGATTCAGAGTCTTGTATTGAGGCATCCTTCTTGATTGCCTTCCTCCTTGGGGTCTGTTTTGCAGGCCTTTCTTTCTCTACAATTGGCACTGACATATCATCATCTTCTGAATCATCCTCAACACCAGGTGGGGGAGGCTTGTAAACCTCATCCTCTGCACTCTCATATGAATCTGAGTGTGAGGTAGCATGGTCATCATCTGCATTGTCTTCTTCAGACCCATCATCTGCACTGTCTTCATCATGGTCCGAATTGATCCCATCATCACCTTCTGCATTCAGGTCATCAGCAGCCCGTGCATGGTCTTCATCCAAATTCATCCCATCATCACCTTGCGCACCAAGGTCATCAGCAGCCTGTGCATGGTCTTCATTTTCTTTGACCCCAACATCACCTTGTGCACAACCTTCATGTGAACCGACTTCATCATCAACCTCTTCATGGTCGTCATTATGTGCTGAATTAATGATATTATCCTCTTCACTGTCATGTGTAGGTGAAGCAAACTGGGGAATTGAGATGCAGCCCTCAAAGTAGACATGTATCTCATTTCCATTCCCTAAAGCAGCCTCACACATAGCACACACATCTGAATCTGTACTAAGAGGTCTCAGCCCCAGATCCAAATCGGGTACCCCAGGCTGTAGCCACATCATCCTCTTGTATTTTTCATACCCATATTGCTTAAACAGGGTGTCAAGGTCACGAATATTGCAGTAGTCAATGTCCATATCCGGCAATGAGTCCACCCTTCCATATATATAGGTCATCACTCCATCTTCATCTCTGATAAACATACCACCGTGATGATAGACAATAACTATGTATTCGGACATCTGTCAAAACCAAAAAACCAATCCTATCATTAAACCATGAAGCCACAGACTTTGAAAGTGTTAAACAATACAAAGCAATAAAAAAGCAACCTTTTTTATGGATGCAGACATGTATTCCAACGATTAACATGGGGTTTTTAAATATTTTTAAATGGGTCAACCATGGCAGGGACCACACCACCTGGTTGTTACTTTCTTTTAAAACAAAACCCTAAATGGAAACATGGACCACAAAGTTCCACTTCGTGCAGACAAAAACAAGCATTAAACAAAGGGGAACGACATGGGGACCACAAACATTAAACAAAGGATGACAAACAACAATATAAAAAAGTTTCAACTTATAAATACTCATACCTTTTTCAACGGAATGCTCAGCCTCACAAAGTATCCAAATATGGCCCTTCTTTCTTCCACTGGTTCCCTTCGATTCTGGAAAAAGTTGGCAATATTCTAGACGCAAACACCAGGGTTTAATGGACGGTCTTCTTCCTTCCTTCTCAACGATGAAGTGTCGATGTTAGAAGAGGGGGAACAGGTAAAGTGTCCAACGGTTAGGTGAGGGGCAAAATTGGGTTTTTGAAAAAAGGGTTGTCCAAGTGGCTGAGTTTGTACCAAACGACGTCGTCCAACCACTCCACGTGGGCAACCGCATGTCACTTAACGTGACACATCAGCACCGTCACTCACTCCGTCAATTTTCATTTGACAGAAGGACTAACGTGGGACCTGTTTGACATTGTTGGGGACTTTTTTTTGAGTTTATTTTTCTTAGGGACTAATTTGGCCACCGCATTTTTTGTCAGGGACCAATTTGGGTCTTTACTCAAATTTTTAAGTTATGATTAGGGAAAGACCCAAGTAGGTAGAGAGGAATTAATATATTGGATCGGTTTTCATCAACTCATCCAAAAACCGATCCGATCCAATCCAATTAAAATTTGCGACTTTTTCGATTTTTGATTTTTCGGTTTTCGGTCTTTCGGTTCGGTTACCGCAGTTTGGATCGGTTGATGAACACCTCTATCTTATCGGGCCGAATATCTCAGTTTATCACAGCATGGGAGACGAGTTGCCAATGAGCACTATTCATTGGGTTTTAGGCTGATTTATGATCGATTATTTTGTCTTTATTTTAATTTTTGTTATCATTTTATCTTTCTTCTTAAATTATATATCAATCTTTTTTTATTTGATCAAAATTTAATTAAACCTTAATCATTTATTCAAGTAAATGATTCATTTATTCTAATAAATGTGGGTCAAAAAAGGACAAATTGATATATATTTCGAGAAGAGAGACAAATTAATATATAATTTGGGAAAAGGAATAAATGATAAAAATATTTTAAAATAGGAATAAAATGATGAACAATATTAAACATTCAAATAATAATAATAATAAATTAGCAATAAAACTTTGTTTACAATTATTATTATTCCCAACATTAACACTTAAAAATAAATTATGCATATTCGTTATTTGTATTCTACCACCTTTTATAGTTTTTTTTAACATAAAACACTATACAGAAAGATTACTAAAAACCATTGAGTAGAGTATATTTGGTATAATAAAATACCTTCTCATCATGTACCAAAAAAAAATAAAAATAAAATACCTTCTCATCTATTACAACTATCTACGAAATATAAAGTAATACTCAATGCGCGGCTCTAACCTTAAACTTCCGAATAACTATATATTAGAAATAAAATCATTATGGATTGCCATAAGCAAAATACAAAACCATAACATATCTACTTCAATAATGAAATGATTATAAGTAAAATGATGAAAATGAATAATGAAACAGGGATGGAAGGGAAGTAGATTATGAACCAGGATTCTGATTTTTATGAACTTGATCATGTGGATTATAAAAAAATCTATATAAATAATCATAAACATTTTTGTTAAAAAATAAACATTTAAATTTTAAAAACATTTTTTGGGCGGAAACACGTACAATTATGAACTTGATCATGTGGATTATCAAAAAATCTATATCAATAATCATAAACATTTTTGTTAAAAAATAAACATTTAAATTTTAAAAACATTTTTTGGGCGGAAACACGTACAAACTTGTATAATTTACACGTCATCTTAAATGATGAAGTGGCTTTTTCGGAAAAATAAAATAAAAAATAAATAAAAACCAAAGTAGCAGCCTTCGCACTGAAGAAACCAAAAAACACCCATCCAATTCAAAAGTCCAATGTTTTGAAAGAAAATTATGAAGATGTCATTGGGCAGGAAAAGTATTACAGAAAATTAATACATGGCAAAAGACTGGACACATTTATTATTAGTATAAATAACCCTATTTCCACTCACGTGTACATATAATGTGTTAATGTGACACCATAAAAACATATAACCTTTTTACATTCTCAATAATTTTATAATAAAAAAATAATTGCTAACTATATATAATACAACGTTAATATTAATTAAATAATCCAATAAAACACTTACTTAAAAAAATAATCCAATCAAAATATTAAGTATATATAACTTTATTTATATGTATACCGATCAAAATACAAAATACTTAGCATATAAACAAAAATATATCATTCAAATCCTGTCTCAAGGGTATAAAGAATTTGTTTGAGTTGGGGTTCCAACCTGCCTCAAGCAAATCTTTGGAAAAATTTTGGGAGCTAGAGGATGTGCTTTCCTCCTCGAATGAGAGATTAGTCTCATCCTTCCTCTGGTAGCGAAGCTTAATGCATCCGCTGTTCTAATAAGCGGCTAGCCTACGAGGACAAAGTGACTAAACGATTGAACGGAAATACCTCCAAAGGTTATAAAATATATATATATATATATATATATATATATATATATATATATATATAGGGGAGGGATCATTTGACTCCAGAGTAAGATTTAAAAGTCTTACTCTTCATCCCAGCCTTTGATTTCCGTTCATCCAACGGTTATCATTTAGTAATTTAATGCATTAATTAATTATTAATTTCAAATAAATGATAACCGTTGGATGAACAGAAATCAATGGCTGGGATGAGGAGTAAGACTTTTAAATCTTACTCTGGAGTCAAATGATCCCTCCCCATATATATATATATATATATCATTCAGATAACTGGAAAACATTAACATACAAGTTACTACACATTGTGCGGGTTAAACACCTAATTAACAAACATTTGCAAGTAAACAAGAAAAGCGGAAGGAAATGATATGGAACATAAAAGTAAGGGTATAAAGAAAAGAACGGAGGGACTCTCCAACTTTCCTTTCCATAAATCCAATTCCAATAAAAAAAGCAGCAACCCATGATTTCCGGGACCGTTGGGACATTGCAGCCTTGACGGCGATGTTTATGATCATAAACAACTGGACATTCTATTTAAATAATGAATAATTCTTATTTTATTTTTCTCAATAAAAAATAAACAAAGAAAATAAGAAATAATCTACTCTAAACTCACAAGGCGTTGACCGTATTTGCCACGACAGCACAATCGCCCACGTTCGATCATCGCAAAGATTGACGATGACATGTGATCGTGAAGGTCACACTCAATCGACATTTAACGGTGTGTGATGTTCTGTTAGCGTGATATATATATATATATATATATATATATATATATATATATTTTTTTTTTTTTTTTCCTTATTGGATAATGGCAATTGGTATCTCATGGTTTAATATTATAAGCATTTTGTTCTTTTGAATTAAAAGGTTATTTCCAATTATATTCATTTTAATGTCAATGGCCGGGGAAGAGGTGCACCCTCTGACTCTGACCCCATTGCCATTTTTCCCAGGTACTTTTTTTTTTTAATTTTATTTTTTATGGTTTGGTTTTTCATTGAATTTGATCATATGAGTGATTTTCAATTTGTTCATTTTTCTCTTTTTCTAAGCATAATAATTATTATTTCCCTGAATTTATTGCTTTCAGAATAGTCTAGATCGCGATCGGAGACGCTTGATTTTGCGAAGAAGTGGAATTTCTATAATTCGAATAGATAGGTTCCTGATATTCCTTTCTGTGAATTGTTGGTAAGTTAATATAGTTTCTATCTCATGTTTGGTTCTGAAATTTCGACGTTAAACCCTGAACGAGCTCTTAATTGAGCAGAATTTGACTCGGTTTGTGAATATCGCTTGTGAATTCGTGTGAAATTTTAAGTTCTCGTCACTGGAATGTTAATGGTGGAGGCAATTTTTAAAGTGAATTTGTTATTCAATATATTTCAGGGGAGGGTTTGTGAATTCATAGGAAAATGGGGGTTATGTCCAGGCGGGTTGTACCCGTCTGTGGTAACCTCTGTGTGTGTTGTCCTTCTCTGCGTGCAAGATCACGACAACCGGTGAAACGTTACAAGAAGTTGATTGCTGATATCTTCCCACGTAATCAGGTGAAATTTTCAGCTCATGTTGTTATAATCTTTGCTTGGTAGTTGTTAGTCCTAGGGGGCTGAAGAATTTCAAGTTAACTTAGCAATTATTTGCAAATGTATACATCAGATGGTTGATTCATTTACTTTTTTACTAACCCTTATTGGTAATGCCATCTTGTGGTTCAGTGTTATTGCTCTTAATGGCTGGTGTGTTTATGAATAATATGATTTTCAGTTTTTTGAAGAGAAGTACGGGAAGAGTTTTTGTATTTGGAGCCCCTCTCAGCCATTTGCCTCTCTCCTACCCTGGCCAAACCAAATTAAAAGAAAAATAATTTTCTGATTCACATGATTATGACTGTGTTTTGTAGGTTGCTGAACCTAATGATAGGAAAATTTCAAAGCTATGTGAGTATGCTTCTAAGAATCCATTGAGAATTCCCAAGGTAATATCATTCTTAGAAGTTTTCTCTCTCCTTTTTTTTTGGTAACAAGTGTTCTCTCTCCTTTGCTGTCACTTCTAGTCCAGTTGTATCATGTAATCAATAAAATTATGATATGATGGAGGATATTTACATAATAATTGTTAGAAACTATTTGATTTGATTAAGATATCGTAGTATAAAATATAAATTATAAAATATGGTTCAACCTAAAAGCTCAAGCTATTAGGTGAAGGCCACATTAATAGTTTTATATTATATTTCTCTAACACACCATAGTAGTCAATATCTCATAAGTATCATACCAAATCCCATCAATCGAATCGTTTTTTCGAGAAATACGAGACATCTAAGTCATACAAGTCAAGCGATTTATTCCTTGATAAGAAAAAAAAACGTGAATGGTGATTGGATTGATGATAAAATAGAATCCTGGGCCGCAAGCCGCTCCAGTTGCGCTTTGCGGAACTTCGCCGCAACCATTCTCGCCGCGCCGCTCCAGATTGCAATAGCGGTTGTTGCGGCCGCATTTGCTGCCAAATCTCGCCGCAACAGTGCCTTTTTATGGTTTTAACCCTAACCCGCTCTCCCTTTCTGTCTCTCTGTTGTGTGTCTCTCTTCTGCCTCTCATGCTACTCTTTATCGCGCTCGTTTCTTCCCTTCTCTACTTCTCTCTTATAGTATTGAAGTTCAATGCGGAAGCCATGAACAAAGAAGCAAAGCTTTGAGTGAGAGAGAGAGAGAGAGCAGATAACGGAGAAAAGAAGAAAAAGTGAGAAAAATAGTAATAGAGAGAGAGAACAGATGAAGGAGAAAAGGAGAAACTGTGAGAGAGAACGGATGAAAGAGAAAAAGAGAGAAAGTGAGAAAGAAAGAGATTCTGATCTATCTTCATTCAAAGAAAAGAAAAGTACATTAGTCAGAAAAGTGATTCACCAGTCACGGTAACCAAGTAACCTGGTTACAGTAACAGAGGGTAAAACTATTTCTGTATCCAAAAAAAAAAAGAATGAATCATTAAAAGGTAACTAAGGTAAAATAGTAAAGTATTATTTGTATTTTTTTAGGTGTTTTTATTTTTTTAATAATTTATTATGTTATATATATATATATATATATATATATATATATATATATATATATATAATTTGGTTTTTTAATATATATATTTTTTTCGCTATTTCCGCAACTGCAACCCGCAATAATGCTATAGCGGTTTTGAGGGTTGGCCGCAATCCGCATTTGATAACTATGTAACACACTCCCTCACGCAAGAGCCCATTGGACTTGAAGGGTGGACAATGCACAGGCCCACCTACCTGTTTTGAGAGACTCCATAATATTTAATTATTTATAAATAGAATAGGGCGGGATTGAATTCGTGATTAGTGGTCACATAGGCTCTATCATGTAACACAACCAATTCAACCAAAAAGTTCCAAGTTATTAGGTGAAGGCCCATTAATGGTTTTATATTATATTTCTCTAATAGGCTTCCGTCCAATCACGTGTTTGATAAAACTGAAAATCTAAGTACAGAAATTTTTGGTGACGAAATTTGAAGCACTGATTTGTAATGGGGGTTATGTCCATGCACTTTGATCATTTAGTATTTTGAATGATGCTATGCTGAAGGAAGTTATTGTGCTGAATGTGTTTAGTGACCTCCCATGTGTTGAATGTTTTCATCACTGTTTTCGCCTAATTTTAGTTTGGCATGTATTAAATTTAAAGAAATACCGTTAAATCAATTTAAGTGCTGAATCTTTTAATTTTCAGGATTGAATTGATCTCTGATATATCCTAAGTTTTTGTGGTGTTTCATGCTGGCAGATTACTGATAACTTGGAACAACGATGTTACAAGGATTTGCGTAATGAAAGCTTTGGTTCAGTGAAAGTTGTCTTGTGCATATACAAGAAATTGTTATCCTCATGTAAGGAGCAGATGTAAGTTTTATGCCACATAAGTTAAGTGTGTATTCCTTGGATTGCATTGTTATTTGATCCTGTAAAGAACCGTGGGATACACCACCCCAAAAGCTAGCTCAAAGGGTGGGAGTGTCCAAGGTCTTATAAACTCCACATTAGTTGCACATACAACCAATGTTGGACTATATATCTCAACACGCCCACTCACACGAGAGCCCATTGGGCTTGAAGAGTGGACAATGCAACAGGCCCAGCCTACCTGTGCTAAGAAATTTCACAAGAGAAAGTGGGGGGCGGCGAGGATTGAACCCGAGACACGAGGCTCTGATACCATGTAAAGAACCTTAGGATACACAACCCCAAAAACTAGCTCAAAGGGTGGGAGTGCCCAAGGCATTATAAACTCTACATTAGTTGCTCATACAACCAATGTGGGACTATATATCTCAACACGCCCTCTCACACAAGAGCCCATTGGGCTTGAAGAGTGGACAATGCAACAGGAAAAAGTGGGCCTATATATCTCAACAGATCCCAAATAAGTTTGATGGAACAAAAGGGGTGCTTGAGGGAAGAGGGGGGGGGGGGGATTTATCTTCCCAATTCCAAGATTTTGCACTGTAACAGTATTACAATGCAGAAGGCATTTTAAAATTTATGGACATATATGAGTTTTTTTTTGTGTCAAGGTATCATTCATGTAAGATCTTGGGTGTATAGGACTATGGGTAATGATTTATACGATCAATTTACTTCAAATGAGTAGTCTTAATTTATATAATCCAATTAGAAACCCTTTTTGAAATATGATTTCATATAGAACTCTTTCTTTTTCCTATAATTCTCTTTTGTATTTTGAACTTTGAAGCAGGGTCATGCAGTGTCAATAAAGTTCTGGTTCATTTGTTTTTCTATAATTGGATACTGCTTTTTATTTTACTAAGTAATAATATTCAAATGATGCTTCTTATTCTTGCAGGCCACTTTTTGCCAATAGTTTATTAGGGATCATTCGGATTCTTCTAGAGCAAACTCGAGCAGATGAAATGCGGATCTTAGGTTGCAATACTCTTGTAGAATTTATAGATTGCCAGGTATTTGATTATTTTACCTTTCTTACTTGTTAGTGTTAAAAATCACTGTAGGGTTGGCTCATGTGCATGTTATGTGAGTGATTTACCACCCCCTTTGAAGCAGATTAACTGATTTAAATTTAACGTTACAGTCTGCATTATAAGTCTTGCTACTGTATATGTATTGCATTTTGCCTTTTTTGATATTGACCTGGTGAGTTAAAAGTAGACAGATGGTACGTACATGTTCAACTTGGAGGGTTTTATCCCGAAACTTTGTCAATTGGCTCAAGAAGTGGGAGATGATGAACGAGCTCTGCTTCTTCGTTCTGCTGGACTACAAGTTCTATCCTATATGGTAATGCTCTTTCTCTGGTTCATTTGTTACTAGAATTTGCTTATGCATTTCCACAAATTCATAAAATGTAGGGACTTCTCATTTCTATGATATTTCTTTATAAAATGTAGTGATTTCCAACTTTTTTAATTCAGTAGAGTGTTATTAAAAAACGAAGCTGTGGTAATTCAAAGAGTGGATTGAAATTTACCAAAATTAAAGAGTGAAAGTGGTATGTGCCAAAAGAAATAAAGACTGAAAATGATAGTCTGTAGTAATTTAAGCTGTAGAAGGCTAGAAGCTTTATTTTCCAAAACAATTGTAAAAGCAAGATATTTAAATCATTTGAACTGGTTAGCAGTTACTTTGTTCCAACCACAGTACCTTTTATCAATTTCCCTTGAAGTTCTGGTACCTTCCCTTGATGCTTTTTGTTCTTTCACCCTATGTTTTTCTTTTACCAGGTGAAGTTCATGGGGGAGCACTCACATCTTTCGATGGATTTTGACAAAGTGAGTATTATTTCCAGACTTTTGTTCCTTTAACCTGTTGATTGATACCAGCAGTGACATACAGCTAAGGGTTGCATTGGACATTGAAGTTTAGTTTCTACAATTTCTTTCTTTTTTCCAAATTTTGAACCACAACTTGGGTTTTGAATTTTGAGGTTAGTTTACACTTGAAGCTAAACTTTTTTTGTCAATCTATTTATTTTCTTTTTTGTTTCTTGTTGGATGGGTGGATTTTGGAATAAGATTATATCAGCGATTTTGGAGAATTACATGTATCTCCAATCTAAATCCGACCTTGCCAAGGTAGAGAAACTGAATTCACTATCTCGGAATCAATTGGTTCAAGGATTTCCTAAAGAAGAAGACCGTATACATTCTGTACCAGAAATCACTAAGAAGGAACCTTCCTTGCTGAATATTGTGACAGGAACTGAGAGAGATTCCAAGTTGTATGCCGTCTCTTACTGTTCTCTCTCCCTTTATTATGAAGATAACATCCATGATCCCGACAGCCCTTATGCTTTCACCATTTTTACAGGGATACTGCTAAAGATCCTGCTTATTGGTCAAAGGTTTGCTTGTATAATATAGCCAAATTGGCGAAGGAAGCTACGACTGTGCGACGTGTCCTCGAACCACTTTTTCATAATTTTGATGCTGAAAACCACTGGTCTTCCGAAAAGGGAGTTGCTTCTTGTGTTTTGATGTACATGCAGTCCCTTTTAGCAGAATCAGGTAGCCTTGTAACATTCAGTGTTATAATTTTCCTTAAATATGAAGTTTTCTCTAATTTTTTAGGTAATTGATTATCACTTTTTGAACACCAGGAGATAACTCCCATCTTCTGTTGTCCATTTTGGTCAAACACTTGGATCACAAGAACGTCGCCAAGAAGCATATCCTGCAGATTGATATTATTAACACAGCCACACAGCTCACAAAAAATGTGAAGCAGCAGGCTTCAGTTGCAATCATTGGTGCAATATCTGACCTCATTAAACATTTAAGGAAGTGCTTGCAAAATTCAGCTGAAGCATCCAGCATTGGAGGTGATGAATATAAGTTGAATACTGAACTTCAGTCTGCCTTAGAAATGTGTATATTACAACTGTCAAACAAGGTATGTGTGCTAACAGTATGCATCAATTTTTTGTTTGTCTTTCGAACTTTATATCATATGACAACCTGAATTCTTATTTTATAGATGATTAGTAAATTTCTATACGTCTTTTACTCCTCTCTTTTTTGAATAGAAATTATCTTGATGTTTTGAGCAACTAAATTCCAAAAGAAGTATTATGATTGAGTAAGTTGCAACAGTCTTGTCACACTGCTTCTACTATATCAGGTTGGGGATGTAGGACCCATTCTTGATTTGATGGCTGTGGTGCTAGAGAATATATCGACTACTACCATCATAGCAAGATCAACAATCTCTGCTGTCTATCAAACGGCAAAATTGATCACTTCCGTCCCTAATGTGTCATATCACAAGAAGGCTAGTGTTCTTACTTATGCTGGAAATGGGTTGTTTTTTTACATGCTCAGCTTTAGTAAACTGTCTAAATTTTTTATTTATTCTTGGGCCTTTCCAGGCTTTCCCTGATGCCCTGTTTCATCAATTGCTCCTGGTCATGGCTCATCCAGACCATGAAACACAAATTGGAGCGCATAGTGTCTTCTCTATGGTGCTTATGCCGTCCATGTTTTCTTCTTCGTTAGACCAGAAAACAAAGATTGCTCAGAAGGTCCAGAGTGACAGCTTCTCCATTCAGCATGAAAGCTTTTCTGGAGTAGAACACTTGAATGGGAAACTGGTAGAAGGAAAGGCAATAGCAGGTGTCAACGAGAAGAAATATGCAGTTCATCCATATCATGGTTATAGCTTTACTAGTGCACTAACCAATGGAAAAGATGTATGAAATTTTTTACTTGTCATTATTAATTGTGTGAATTTAATAGTGTTTTTTTGGTTGGGGGTGAGCTGTTCCTCTGACTATAGTTTAATTTTATTGATTCATGTTTGAATTATTTTAAACACGTGGTTCAGTTATTTTGGTTGTTTCTTTTTTTTCCCCCCAATAATGGGGACCCTGGATATTTCGTTTGCTGTAGTTCCTAACCAAATGTTTTATGTCTGAAATTTTCAGGATATAAGTTCTCTTAGGTTGAGCAGTCACCAAGTGAGTCTCTTGCTTTCTTCAATCTGGGTTCAGGCAACATCTGTGGAAAATGGCCCTGCAAATTATGAGGCGATGGCGCACACTTATAGCATTGCTTTATTATTTACTCGTTCTAAGGTGAGATTGGTGCATACCAAGTATGATGATTTCTTTTAAAAATTTGTGCTCAGTAAATACTACCAGAAATCACTTCGCTGGTTTGGTTTAGTTGTTACTCATTCATAATTGTCTATATTGTTAATTGCCAGTATAGAAATTGCTGTGTGTGTCTCTTGTACTATTATTCGTACATGGGTTCCCATATAGCTGCCTAGTCATGAAAGTGCAATTAACCATAAGAGCAACTTTAAAAAGAGTATTTCAATTTGGTTGAAATTGTTTCCAGCATTTATTGGCAGTGATAAGCATTTTGACAGGAGTTCACATCTTTTATGAAATGAAGAAAAAATGTAATTCATATTTTTTTTTAACATTAATCTTGATAGCTTTTAAAAATACATAATGTTACATGATTAATTTTTCTAAGTTCATATGTTAATTGCTTTTCACAGACATCCAGTTACACGGCTTTAGTAAGATGCTTCCAACTGGCATTCTCCCTCAGGAGCATCTCTTTGGACCAAGAAGGTAAGTGGGGTGTACGGGTATTTTTTACTCTGTAGGAAAGATTGTCATAGAGAATTCATGTATCTATGGAATCGAGGCTTGTAAATGGAATAATTATTTCATGACCTTTTAAATACCAATCAAATGAATGTGCATTCCCATGGAATGGAAGCAAGAGCGGAATCAAAATTCTAGCGTTCCAAAAATGTTCTGCTATAGCTGAAATTTCAGTTGAGAATCTGGTGAATATTTTCTGTAAAAAACCAATTCAACCCAAAAGCTTAAATTAGTGAGTTAGGCTATATTAATGATTTATATATCTGTAACACGCCCCCTCACACGAGAGTCCACTGGGCTTAAAGGGTGGACAATGCACAGGCTCATCTATCTGTGCGAAGAAATTTCACAAGAGAAAGTGGGGGACGGTCAGGATCTAACCTGTGACAACCAGGCTCTAATACCATGTAAAGAACTATTTTAACCCAAAAGCTTAAGCTGGTGGGTAAGGCTATATTAATGGTTTTATATATCTTTAACTTTGGTTCTTTACATGGTATCAGAGCCTCGGTGTCCCGGGTTTGATTCTCGCTGTCCCCCATTTACTTTGTGGAATTTCTTAGCACAGGTAGGTTGGGCTTGATGTAAAGAACCTTGGGATACACCACCCCAAAAGCTAGCTCAAAGGGTGAGAGTGCCCAAGACCTTATAAACTCCACATTAGTTGCACATACAACCAATGTGGGACTATATATCTCAACACGCCCCCTCACACGAGAGCCCATTGGGCTTGAAGAGTGGACAATGCAACAGCAACAGGCCCAGCCTACCTGTGCTAAGAAACGCCACAAGAGAAAGTGGGGGGCGGCGAGGCTCTGATACCATGTAAAGAACCTTGAGATACACCACCCCAAATGCTAGCTCAAAGGGTGGGAGTGCCCAAGACCTTATAAACTCCACATTAGTTGCACATACAACCAATGTGGGACTATATATCTCAACATGTAGAAAATCAGAATTCAAATTCAAATATTTTTCCGTTTTTATTTATTAGGAATAATTAAGATTAATTAGGATTGATTGTTTTTTATTTCCTATTAGTTAGGATTAATTGTAATTAATTAGAATTAATTGTGATTAGGTTTAGTGAGTCATAGCTGAGTCATTCTTATGATTGTGATTAGGTTTGGTGAGTCATAGCTAAGTCATGCTTAGCTATTTTTTCTTGTATAAATACTCCTCATTCCTCTCATGTAATTATTCAATATCGATATACTGAAAACCTTTCTCAATATGGTATCAGAGCAGGTTGGTTCTGAGAAAACTCAGCCACCACAACCACCGTCAAACCGGCGGCACAACGCCGAAAAACTCAACCTCCAACCATTATTAAGGCAAAATCCCAGCTTTCCACCGCCGTCAGCCACCGTCAGCAGCCGTCGGAAAATTTTTCCGACGACATTTCCGACCAAAATCCGCACCATTCGAAACAGAAGGAGCCGATCTACAAGTTTCATGAAGGACCATCGGATTCTGCTGAGCCACGCGCCCCCACGCGCTAGAGAAAGGACGGAGCGTTCGCCCTACGCGTTACCACACGCAGCCACGTTGATTGAAAGTAAATTTCCATCCAGCAATGTTGCTCAACAAGGTATAGCGTTCCATGTTGATAATAGTAGTCGATGGATTCTTGATTCAGGGGCTTCAGATCATATGAAGGTAATGCAACCTTATTTTGTTCTTATACCCCTTACTATCAACAATCACGAATAAGAACAGCAGATGGCAGCTTCTCTACTATTGCTGGAAAAGGATCCATTAAACTTTCTGAACACATTACTTTGAACTCAGTCCTTCATGTTCCCTCTCTTACTTGTAACCTTATCTCTATCAGCAAACTTACGTCTGAGTTACATTGTGTTGCCAAGTTTTCTGTCAATGCTTGTGTTTTCCAGGAACAGGACTCGGGACTGATGATTGGCAGTGCTAGAGAGGAAGAAGGACTTTATTATTTAGAAAAAGATTCTTGTGAAGGAAAAAATTTTGTGAACCACTCGGTATGTTTGTCTGATGATTGTAATGATGTTTTGTTGTGGCATCGTCGGTTAGGACACCCAAATTTCATTTATCTTCAGAATTTGTTCCCAAGCTTATTTATCAATAAAAATCCCAGTTCTTTTTCTTGTGATATTTGTCAGCTTGCAAAACATTCTCGTGTTTCTTATCCTCCTAGAGTCCATCATGATTCTTCTCCATTTACCTTGATTCATAGTGATATATGGGGTCCAGCCCGTGAAAAAAATATCTCTGGTGCTCGTTGGTTTATAACTTTCATAGATGATCACTCTAGGGTATGTTGGGTATACCTTCTAAAGGATAAGTCTGACGCTGCATCCATTTTTAAAAACTTTCATGCTATGGTTCAAACTCAGTTCCAGACCTCTATCCAAATTCTTCGAACTGACAATGGTACTGAATATTTTAATTCTGTTCTTGGAAACTATCTCAGCCAGCATGGTATTCTTCATCAAAGTTCTTGTCCTAACACCCCTCAACAAAATGGTGTGGCTGAAAGAAAAAATAGACATCTCCTTGAAGTTGCTCGAGCTCTTATGTTTACCTTGCATGTCCCTAAATATTTGTGGGGGGAAACTGTCTTGACTGCAGCATACCTCATCAATCGGATGCCTTCTCGTGTCCTAAATTTTCAATCTCCCTTATCTTGTCTTACCCACACCTTTCCTTATTTCCGGGCTCATTCTTCCCTTCCTCTCAAGTTGTTTGGCTGTGTGGCTTTTGTACATGTTCCTCCCCATCAAAGGTCCAAGCTCGATCCTAAGTCCATTAAATGTGTCTTCATAAGATATCCTCCTAACCAAAAGGGCTACAAGTGTTACTCATCTTCACTTCGTAAGGTCTTTGTTTCTATGGATGTCACATTTGATGAGAGACAATCTTTTTTTCCTTCGACTTCTCTTCAGGGGGAGTCTATTGGGGTTGATGAAGATAAGTCTTGGAAACCAAATGATTCTGTTGTTTTGCCTTTGTCGTTGGAGACAGGGGGAGTCATTATGCAAAAGACAGGGGGAGTTAATGTGTCAGATAATGGAGATCCTCCCGGGAAATGGGGAAAGTTTTACAGCAGGCGAGAATCACCTCAGGAGCCTCTAGACTGTCAGGATTCTGACTCGAGTCTTAGTTCCAGCAACACTGATGCAGCCAACCTAGATGTCCCTATTGCTCTCCGAAAAGGTACTAGATCTTGTACTGCTCATCCTATTTCTCATCATATCTCATATGAAAAGTTGTCCCCAGGTTTTCGTGCTTTCAACACTATGTTAGACAGTACAAAAATACCAAAAAATATCCAAGAAGCACTTGATGATCCAAAATGGAGGAATGCAGTCTTTGAAGAAATGGATGCACTCAACAAAAATGGAACTTGGGAGTCTGTAGCATTACCCAGAGGAAAGAAAACAGTAGGTTGCAAGTGGGTGTTCACAATAAAGTTTAATGCAGATAACAACATCAACAAGTATAAGGCCAGACTGGTTGCTAAGGGATTCACTCAAACTCATGGGATAGACTATCAAGAGACATTTGCCCCTGTTGCCAAGCTTAATACTATCCGAGTTCTTTTATCACTTGCTGCAAATCTTGGTTGGCCCTTGCAACAATTAGATGTAAAGAATGCTTTCTTGAATGGTGATCTACATGAAGAAGTTTATATGGATCCACCACCTGGTTTTGAAAAAGGAGACGATTCAGTATGCAAGTTGAAAAAGTCTCTCTATGGTCTTAAACAATCTCCTAGAGAGTGGTTTGAGAAGTTTACTCAAGCTGTTAAGGGAAGAGGATTCCTCCAAGCTCAGACTGATCACACTTTATTTTTAAAACACTCTAATGGTGGTAAAATTGCTATTCTCATTGTTTATGTTGATGACATAATTGTCACAGGTAATGATTGTGAGGAGATAAGCTCTTTGAAGAAATGTTTAGCTAATCAGTTTGAACTGAAGGATCTTGGATCTCTCAAATATTTCCTAGGCATGGAAGTTGCTCGAAGTAAGGCAGGAATTTCTTTAACTCAGAAGAAATATATTCTAGACCTCTTACAAGAAACAGGAATGCTTGGGTGCAAGCCAGCAGAGACTCCAGTTGAACCCAATATTAAATTGGGAATCGAAGATGGGAAAGAAGTTGACAAAGAGCAGTATCAGAGATTGGTGGGGAAGTTGATCTACTTATCTCACACTTGGCCTGATATTGCATTTGCAGTTAGCATGATTAGTCAATTCATGCATTCTCCTAAGGAAAAACACATGAGTGCAGTTTATAGAATTCTGAAGTACCTCAAAAACACCCCTGGTCGAGGATTGTTCTTTAAAAAGGGACACAAGAGGATGATTGAAATATATACAGATGCAGATTGGGTTGGCTCTGCATTGGACCGAAGATCCACTTCAGGATATTGCACCTATATTTGGGGAAATCTTGTGACCTGGAGAAGTAAGAAACAAACAGTTGTTGCCCGGAGCAGTGCAGAAGCAGAATTTCGGGCTCTAGCCCATGGTATTTGTGAAGGAATTTGGTTAAGAAGACTCCTTGAGGAATTGAAGATCTCTTTTTTCCCACCTGTCAGAGTGTATTGTGATAATAAGGCTGCTGTCAGTATTTCTCAAAATCCAGTTCACCATGACAGAACAAAACATGTGGAGGTTGATCGCCACTTTATCAAAGAAAAAATAGATGATGGAAGTGTATGTATGGTGTATATTCCTACCAAAGAGCAGATTGCAGATATTCTCACTAAGGGCCTACACCGGCCAGCCTTTGAAGACTTGATTGGCAAGTTGGGAATGATCAACATTTACCTCCCAACTTGAGGGGGAGTGTAGAAAATCAGAATTCAAATTCAAATATTTTTCTGTTTTTATTTATTAGGAATAATTAAGATTAATTAGGATTGATTGTTTTTTATTTCCTATTAGTTAGGATTAATTGTAATTAATTAGAATTAATTGTGATTAGGTTTAGTGAGTCATAGCTGAGTCATTCTTATGATTGTGATTAGGTTTGGTGAGTCATAGCTGAGTCATGCTTAGCTATTTTTTCTTGTATAAATACTCCTCATTCCTCATGTAATTATTCAATATCGATATACTGAAAACCTTTCTCAATATGATGCATCATCCACCTTTCAAGCCCAATGGGCTCTCTTGTGAGGGGGCTTGTTAGAGATATATAAAACCACTAAAATAGCCTTACACACTAGCTTAAGCTTTTGGGTTGAATTGGTTCTTTACATAGTTCCAGAGCCTCGTGTCCCGGGTTCGATCCTTACCGCCTCCCACTTTTTATATGGAATTTATTAGCACAGGTAGGTGGCCTGTGCATTATTCACCCTTCATGCCGAGTGGGCTTTCGTGTGAGAGGGCGTGTTAGAGAAGTATATAAACCATTGATGGACCTTCACTTAATAGCTTAAGCTTTTAGGTTTAATTGGTTCTTTACATTTTCTGACATATTTCTTTTCATGCCTGTTAAAGGAGGCTTACTACCATCTCGCAGGAGGTCCCTTTTTACCTTGGCTTCATACATGCTTATATTCTCTGCCAGGGCAGGCAATTTTCCCGATCTAATTCCAAAACTTAAAGCATCCTTGACACAGGCAACAGTGAGTTTCTTCTCCTTACCTCTTGACTCGATCCCCATTCCACGTCCTTGCTCTGCAGTTTCCAGTTAAATTTGAGTGTCACTGTTTTCAATTTTTTTTAATTAAGATTAGGTTGTCTAATTAAAGTCATAAATCCACAGGTAGATCCTTTTCTTGAATTGGTAGATGATGTTCGGCTGCAGGCTGTTTGTATAGAATCACAGAAGATAATTTTTGGATCTCCGGAAGATGAAGTTGCTGCTATGAAGTCACTTTCAGCTATAGAATTGGATGACAAGCAGTTGAAAGAGACTGTAATATCGCACTTTATGACTAAATTTTCAAAGTTGTCCGAGGTAATATGACTAAATTGACTGTAATATGCTTTGAGAATTAATAGTGGTACTTTTAGCCTAAGTTAATATTCAATTAAGTTATTTCCTAAAGAAACGTGGTTTTGTTTCTCTATTATGTACCCACAGACAACCCCTCAGCATGCAATAGGGAAAAAAGTAAAGAAAAATGTAGAGTTTCACATGTTCAAATAGAAGGATAGCTATATGAGAGCAACAAGTACAAAGGAGAAAATAAATGTAGGAGGGTAGTAGTGAGGATTGATTGTATTTTGGTTTGCTTCACTGACAATATTTACTGGAGTGATGAATAATTGCTACTGCATCACCATTGAACTTCTGAGTAGCAATAATGTGGAAGTTTAGGAGAGATAATGATTTGAATGTCTGATCAAGTGGTTAATACTGATTGAATATAAGTAAGTCAAAAGGTTGCTTTTGGTTCAATTTTGTATCTTTGTGCTCAGTTAAATGTGTGGCTCATGCACACACTTTTGTTCTGGAAACTGTCAAAGTAATTTTTTTCTCACGTAAAATAATACTTGCACATATCATGTGAGGTATGTGCAGGATGTGGACCCTTCAGCAGAAGTTGCAGTGGAGTGGCTTGCAGAGGAATATTTGGGTAGTGCATAAATATGTGGAAATAACATGATTTTTTTCCTTAATTACCAGGATGAGTTGTACAGCATAAACAAACAACTTCTACAGGGGTTTTCTCCTGATGATGCATATCCATCAGGACCTCCATTGTTTATGGAGACACCAAGGCCATGGTCTCCACTTGCTCAGATTGAGTTCCCAGATTTCAATGAGGTAAATTACTCTAAAATTGCATCTCCATTTAGAAGCTCTTGAAAACTTTCGTGTGACATACTGTGATTGGTTTTCCAGATATTGGCTGAAGATGATTTGATGGATGAAGAGACTGGGCCTGAACCAAGTGGAAGTCAGTCAGATCGCAAAACATCATCCTCAACCAATAACCCTGAAGTTCTTAGTGTTAATCAACTCTTGGAATCGGTAAAAATTGATATTCTTTTTCTTCAATCTAACTGATAAGGATGTGATTGTATTTTGAATCAATTTTTAATACTTCTGCTGGAGAGTGGAGACTATGTTTCTTCTCTTAAAGATACTATGGGGATTATTGTATGTATAGGTTTTGGAAACTGCACGGCAAGTTGCAAGTTTCTCCACTTCTTCAACTCCTTTACCTTATGACCAAATGAAGAACCAGTGCGAGGCACTTGTAACGGGGAAACAACAGAAGATGTCAGTTATTCACAGTTTCAAGCACCAACAGGAGACTAAGGCCATAATACTTTCAAGTGAAAACGAAGTTAAAGTTTCCCCTTTTCCTGCTAAGGTTAGTATTTTTTACAAAAGTTTAAATCAGTATAGGAAAATATGTTATGAAAGAATTTTTCTTCAGGATCTATTGGGCATTCAATTGGTTATAATGGTCTTGGTTGTTTAGAGTGTTGGCTGTCATGGTTGATTATTTTAGGTGGGGTTCGAACAAATTATTGACCAAATATTCATTATTAAAAAAAATGAAACTCATGCATAAACTCAGCAGCATATGCTCATTTGTCATAATATACTTCTGTTTTAAACCATTGTCAGTGGATAGTATCTTCTGCAGTATCAGGATTCACAGCCAATGATATAAATTTGTTTCATAACCTCTTGATTTCTTTTGAATTTTATTAACCAGTTAGTTATATAATAACTAGCGACTTAGTGTTAATGATATATTTGGAGAGGATATGAAAATATACCGTAAAGCTTAGTTATCATTTGTTTTTTTTATTGCTACATATAATTGAGAGGAAGACCATTCTGTCATAATCAGGTTTTAATTAAACCCATGAATATTTTGGCATGTATTCATGTCTTGTTCCATGCTTTATGAGGTGGGGACTCACACACCAGAGGAGGCATGATACATGACAATTAGGCAGAAAGTGAGGCTATGCGTCTATGTTGCACCGACATGGGATACGACACGTCACGCCGACATGTTAATTCTAAAAAATATTAAATTTCGACACGTTAGAACACGTTTTGATATTAAATAATATTTTTTTAACATATGTAATATAGCTTACATTTAATTCATATAGCAGTGCATAATAAATCATATAACCAATCAAATATTCAAATTTCATAACATAAATATAAAGCAAAAATAATTTTTCATATCAAATTCCATAACAGAAAATATTTGATTTATAAATTAATTTTTCATGTTTAGTTAAAAAGATAAAATAAATAAATTCGGATCTAAAAAAAAATAAGGCATGTCGGAAAATATTAACCGTGTATTCGACGCGTGGTGGTGTGACACGCATTTTTCATAAAAATTAATGTGTCGGTGCTTTTTAGCTATGCATAGAGTTTAGTTGTTTTATTTTATGGAAAGAATAATTATTTGTTGGCATTGTGCTGTTGTGTAGGCACTAGAATATTCAAAAGGTGATCTGAAGTTAGTGATTCAGGAACAATTTCAAGCGCAGGATCAAGTCCACTTCCGTTCACATGACACTGGAAAGCAACATTCTTTGAGACTACCACCTTCGAGCCCCTACGATAAATTCTTGAAGGCTGCGGGATGCTAATGAAACTAGATTGCAACAAATGCAACTTTTTTTTTTTTTTTTTTTTTGCATTGATGGTATACTAAATGTTTCTTTATGGTTTCTACCATTCATGCCCAAAATGCGGGAAATGTTGTATTTTTTATTTTGGTTTAGGGGGGAGGAAGTTTCCAGCAAATATATGATTGTCTATAAATATTCGTAATATGTCGATAATTAAACGGTTCTTTTTTTTTAGTGAATAAAGGATCTTGTGGATACTTCTCTTTTACCGTCTTTTTCTCCCGTTCTCTTGTGAAAATCAAATGCTAGAAGCTCCTCATGAGTCATGAGGAATGAATTCCTGTACTGCTGTAACGCTTTTCTGCCTACCAAATTAAATTACCAAGTAAGCAAATTCTCGGCCAATTCTTATATGTATATTTTGGTCTGTATTAGACCATTACCAACCTTCTCGTTGTTTGTTCGCTATGTATTTAAAAAAGAAAGAAAATGTAATGCTATCTCGGATCGCCATGGACAACACTCATTTGCGGTCGAAAGTTCCATGCAATGTCTGCGTATTTAAATTAACACATACTAACACTGCAGTTTCCTTAATATTCATACTTTACAGGGAAAAACCAAGAACCGAACAGAAGAAATAAACCAAAAAAGCCATTTTATGCATTCAATTACTGGTCTGATTTTGCCATACTTCTTAAGTTGGCCAACATCTGAGCAGCAGCTGATTCTCTAGCTTCACGAGGACAGGAACACATGTTACCCCCAAATGAACACTCAAAGTCTAGTCCTTTAACGGTTACATTAGCTTGGAATCCACCTTCAAAAGGTACTCGTCAAATTTATATGCAAGTCACATGCATGATAATTACTCAACATAGATATATAAACAAGTAAGCAACTAACGGTCATTAATACTCATAAAGGTGAATTAAACATTGCAATTATAAGTGGAATGATTAATTAACAGGTTAGATAGACTTACCATCTGATTGAGATAAACGATAAGTCGGAAGGACCCAATTATTTTCATCACATACACCATCTAGTTCCTGCAAGATTAAACAGAGTTCAAAGTACTTGTATGAAGATGAAGTTGACATCAACTGCTAATTAACAAGTCATTTCCTAGTATGCGAATAAAAGCAAAAAAATCCCTCCCAAAATATATACAAGTTAAAATGTCACACGAGACTAGAACAGATATCTGCGAGTAATATGTCGAACTAAGGTTCTTTAAAAAGATGCATACAGCACAAAATAACAAGAATTAACTGCCCATATGGGAACTCTTAGAAAGTAATAAATTAGAACATGTCTTGCCTGGCAAGAATTTTGCACAATGAGCACAGCCTCTCTCAATCTTTTCCTCTTGATATATGGAGATAAGCGTTTATCCTCAAGATGATGAGACATCCTTCCTTGATTTCTTACCCATGTATCATTACAGCCTTCTATGATGGTGTCTATCTTTAATTCCAAGTCATCTTCCCCGCCTAATTTTGTCAAGAAAACACAAAAACACAAGCAATAGCTTTTTATCTTTCACATGGACAAAATTTAAATGGTAGTGGAATGAGTCAGTTTACATAAGTCGATTACTGTCTCCTGCTCTAAGCCTCAAATATGAACAAAAAAATATCGGGATTGCATAATGCAGGACTGAAAAGATGGTTTATGGTTGATGCTATATGCAGTTACGAATCTTCTGGTGCAAAGGCAAACAAAGCTGGTGGTCAGTCATTAATACAGCATTCACACATTGAAAATTTAAGATTCTCAAAGCCTCAAAACAGCTTTAGATTCAATTCAAGGATAGAATGATAGATTAAGTTGGAGATGATCTTCATAAGTCAGATAATCCAACATAAGATACCTCAATAGATTTCAATTCAAGGCTATATACTCATTCTTTTGTTGAACTGCTTCTTTGCACTTAACATGCTTTTTTAATTTATGAGATCTAACACCAGGTATCCCCTAGAAAAATCCCACAGTTAGATGTGACAATGAAATGGGGCCAAATGCCTATAAGAAGCCATGTCCTAAACCAGTATCATATCTGCTTGAGAGCTTCTTTGATACTTGACCAGAAAATAAAGAATGAAGTTAATTACTGAGAATCACAGTGAAGGTTAAAGGAAAAAAGATTTGCTGATAGAAGAATGCACCAGAGAAGCAAAATAGAAAGCAAGGACAAACAACAGTAAAGGAAAACATACCGGTTAACATTCTTTGAATTTTTTTATCACACAAAGCAATCTCATCTTCTATCATGCGCTGCTGAAGAGCCTGCACAAAGAAAGTTAGTCTAAGATTGATAGGACCAGAGAGTAGTTAGTTAGAATCCCATGTTGTTCCTTTCATCTATTATAGACTTGGGTAATGGGTGTATCATTATTTCATCTATTAAGTCAAGTTACCAGTACATACTCATGAGTATGTGTTATAGGTGTCCATGCATAGCAACTGAGAATAAATATGATCATTCTTGTCATTCAAAGAAGCAATGAACAGGTGTTTACCAACGCATTCCTCTTTTGTATAAGAGCATTGAGGGCAGTTTGTGACAATGTCTTCCCCTTTGAAGCTAAAAGAATTTGGAGTTTCTCAAGTTCCAAGTTGGAATTATTTGCAATCAGGGCACATTCTTTTATGGAGTCTTTTTCGAAAGATGTATTGGCACAAATCTTATTACAAGCTGATTGATCTTTGATTATACCCTCAGTGATTAGCATCCTTGTTGAATCAACCTTCTCGGCCTGCCAAACCAAAGGCATGCATCTTGATGAGAGATAATAAATATTAGAATAAAACTTTGAAACTACAATTATTTTATAGAAAAAGAATTTTCGTTAAAAAAAAGGAAAAGTACAAGTAGGGGAACAATGATACTTTTTTGTCCTTACTAGTTTGCAACATCCAGATATTAAATCAGTTAAGCTCACCCACCTCATATTCTTTGGCATATTTGCAGGATAGATTTTACTACAGGAAAATATTTGGATTTAGCAATAACAAGTATAGAAAGAAAGAAATAAAGCTCCATGTGGTTTTCTATCGTTTGTTTATCTTTTATTAAGAAAATATTCCCATGGGAGCAACCTGCACAGGAAGTTCAATACAAGTAACCCACAAAGGTCTAAATGATATTAGAAGGGAGTCCAAAAGATAGCCATCCCATTGGAACAAGAATGACCATCAGTTTATAATATATCTAAACAGTCTAAGTTCTTGTGTCTTCTGCTCCATATCAGTGAAAACTTGTTCTTTTTCTCCCACAATTTTCTCTGAAAAACAAAAGCATTTTTAATCCAAGGGAAGAAAAAGAATAGTAAAATGATAGGACACGAAGATATTCAAAATGCATATTTTGCTTTTCAATAGAACACATCTAGCCTGACTAGGTAACTCTTAGAACCATTTTCTTATTTTATAAAAAATAGAAGCTAAACACCAATAGGCCTGTAGCTCAACTGGCACTAGTCCTAGTCTCTAAGATTGGGGTGTGATGATGAGGTTCTTGCACCTCTCGTAAGAATAAAAAAAATTATAAACCCCTCAATAAAACTCATCTGGATAACAAAGGAAAAAGTTACTTATTCTTGTCAAACTACAAAACTTTGTGAGTGCAGGTGTGTCTTAAGTGCAAGTATATAAACTAATTTTAAATTGTAATATACAGACATAAGAAATTAACATTTATAAATAAATTATTAATTAATGTATTAGTTAGTAAGAATGAACCAGTCTAATAAATAATAATTAAAATAATATTTCTTAAATAACAATGAAAAGAAAAAAAGCTATTGTAAATAACAATATAATAAAGGTGTTAAGAAATATTAGGAAGGAAAAGATACTATCATATCATCATTAAAGATACTAAAAATGGCAAATAATCTCAACTCAGCAAACAACTTATAGCAGTACTACATCAACTGCAGTCAGAAAAAGGAAAGTAATAAACAAAATAGTTAGTGAAAAGATAAATTTCAAACCTTCATAGGGCTTGTAGAACCATTTGAGTGATGTTGCACAGATGGATTTTCTATTTCTTGATCTTCACTAACTTGTAAAGCATTGGCAATATGCTGGCATTCTTCTTCAGCTTTAGATGGAAAAACTGAAGAGTTGTCCACATCCATATCCTGGGCTTCCTTGATAGAAGCAGACCGGGTAGTTGTGCAGCATTCATTGTTCTCTTCCAGATTCAGAGATTCAATGTTATCACCGCCTGGCTTGTTATCAAGGCCAACAGACATGCCCTCACTACTTACATACGATTCTGTGACTTCAGGGCTGTTCACTATTATATTTTTCTCTGCCAGCTTTAAATCTTGCAAACTATTTGAGAAGGAAACCCTACAAAGAAAGGACATATTACACAAATATTCATCCTTATCTTATGAAAAGAGGTGTCAAAGAAAACATACAAAGACAATGACCGAGCCCAGAATCTATTACTGCAAACTGTCCAAACATGAAATAAGATCTCATGTATAATGGTTTAGGCTCATAATCATGGTCACCAAAACTGGTTTTAAATAATAACAGTAGTACTTTTTTTTTTTTTTTAATTGTCCTAGGTTGCCAAACATCAAGAAGTAAACTTGACGAAGCATAGATTAAAATAGCATCACTTAAGGGATATAGGATGTAAAAAAGTAAAATACTGCTAAATCAATCTAAATCAGGGGTTACAAAATGGGAAAGGAGAAACACACCAACCTAGAAATCCACTCTGAAATTATTTCAGCATATGGAAGCACATGGAAGTACTCAACAGCTGGGGTGACCATCCAACTGCTACAACTCCTTTTAACCAAAGGACCCCGCAAGCTATCCAAAGAAAAGACATAAAATGTTATGCACAAGCATGCACAAAGTTTGTTAAAAATCACATTTACTTTTTTATGACAATCATTTAGAAGTCGATCTAGGGACAAATATCCAAACACCAAATCAAGAACACAAGATCCACTTTAAGAGTAATTAGATGGTGCAGGTCAACTTGCCACAGATATCACTCTATGATCTCCAATTGTATAAAACTAGAACTAGAACACGAACAGAAGACAGCCTTATGATAAAGATGTATCATTCTGGCTAAAAAGTAGCCATCCAAAGAAAAAAAAGGGTATGCAGAGTGTCCCGGGAAGGGTCAGACCCAATGTGAGGCTGATTGCATGAATGGAACTTGTGACCTCCGGGTCACACAGCAACAACACCAACCATTTTGTCAAGGTTCTCCTTATGAAAATATATCAAAATGGAAGTTAATATACCAGTTACCATGCAGAGATTCATAAACTAGTTCATAACTTGACTTAGAAGTAAGTGAAGGTAATTTGTCATATACAAACAAAGTATATTTGAATCTCCAGGGGAAAAGAGCAAATGAATCCACCTGAATGGCTGACATAAAAAGGCAACTTTTTCCTATAAATGGAAAAACTGGTGACAGCTATGCCATTCACCCTTGAGACCTGAGTCATCAGCAAATAGCTAACAATAGCAATTAAAACGAACCTTTCAATTAAATCTTTGATAGGAATTGGATTAACCTCCTGATTGATCAACTGGGAGCACTTCATTATATAAACTCGTGAAGCTGTCTTCTCTTTGCTCTGAGAATAAACAGTGTAACTTTCCAAAAGCATAATATCAGCCTTATTGACACCTGTATCATGTAAAAGAATCATATTCAACTTTTCATGAATAAGAAAGCACCCATTAAAACCCAAATGAAGATATAACGATACATTAACTAACAAGTGCAATTGCAGAGAAATAATTATTAAAGAGAGAATAAGGAGAGAACAAAGTATGACCCGATTACAGCATAATATTGCATCTTGTCATGATGAGACTCATTAGGTTAAATAAATTGGATAATGAAAAGTCCTCAATCCTTATACAGAAATATGTCCCCTGACCGGTTATGCTAATTTATGAATAAATTAAAACTGAAGTACAACAGTTGCCAGCAATTGACATGGCAATCTTTTTGTATAAGAAAGATAATTACCTGCAGCTTCCTTTATAACAGAATACCCAACTTGCAAAAAACCATCTTCGTCAACCTTTGATTCATCTTTTATAGGCTTTTTAATGCCTCTTTTCTTTTTGTATGTATATTTGGTGCCACTTGTAACATCAGAACTTTGGGAACTTTGGGTGAAGGTGTCCACATCTTTTTCAACCAATGACCAAACCCCCTCAGTGATGGAACTAAACAGCAAGAAGCAGTTCTCCTTTTTACAGTCAATTAAAAGGACAGCAACTTTTGAAATGGGCCATCCCCCTACATTAGGGACATTTTTTGATGCATCTAAACATGTACATATATCACATGCATTCATGATTTTCTTTTCTGTTAATGATAGTTGTTTCTCCACATCAACAAGTTCACTTTCATCAGGCTTTTGCATGAATTTCATATGTGCCAACAGAGCTGGTCTCAGAACCACAGCCATCTTGCAAAATTCATCAAAAGCCAGAAATGCTAGCTCTGGATGCTGTTTTCTGTGGTAGTAGTTGTACAGTAACACAACAGAATGCACCTGACATTGATGACCCCAAAATCCAGAATGATTAATAATGTGGCAAACAATCACCTCCACATTGATGACCCCAAACCACTCCCAATTAAGCTCGACTAGCGAGTGTGGGGTGGAGATAATCCTTGTACGCAGCCTTGACCTTGCATAATTGCAAAGAGGCTGTTTCCTGGATTCGAATCCATGACCTTTCGGTCATGAAAGAACAGCTTTATCACTGCAACGATTCGCTCCCTTTAATCACCTCCACATACATTTATATAAATCTCTAAGTATATGCCGGTGATACTTGCAATTCTTAAATCATAAAGGAAAATAAAGTTGAAATGTATTTTTACTAAAAGACACCAGAACTATACTAGCCTCCAGAGCTTAAAAAAGAAATTTTTAGTAAATAAAATTGAAGGTACATTTTACTAAAGAAATCTATAAATATTAAAGAATAAGGCAATTCAGTTTATTTGTTTAACTAACTGCTGGCCCATCCTTAGTCAAAGGTATCATATCATGAGTGTTTACTTTAGAATCAGAAAGACATGCAAAAGAATAAAAGGCAAAACTTAAATCAGTGTCCAAATATATCACCTAGGGGTTAATCTTTGTATTGCTATAATTGTTGTACAAGAATAAAAGAGGTGAATGAAGACACCTGTTTTGCAACAGACTGCTGTTCAGATGGTGTGGGATTATCTCTGATAGAAGCTTTTAATGGCAGCATTGGATCAACCAAGTATTCTAGAAATGCCTTCACTGCATCCTCAGTGGGACACACATCTAATGGAGCCATGTCCTATCCACTGATTTCCAGTTCCAGTCACACCCTCGAGTTTCAACTGTCACATACATATTACAAGACCGATTAAAACACAGATTACAGCTAACAGAACAACTTGCATGCAAACTGGGGTGTGTGTGTGTGTGAAAAGATGGGATGATTGCTATTAGGATCCATGGGGAGGAGAAAGAAGAAAAGGGTAGAACGAAATTTGAAGAAAAAAGGGGCACAAATTGAATAAGCATAATGATTTAACAGAAATAAAGTCTTTGATTGAACATGCATGTTCTATAATCTCAGACATCCAATTTTACAGAACATGATTTCAGAAATGTTTCTACATTCTCATCCATTTTTTTCCCCCGAAAGCACAATGACAGAACAAGGTTTTACCTAGGAATTTCTACTTGAAGGAAGGCCAGTGTGGCTTGTTTGACTGAAAAGGCGGCACCTTTAAATGAAACTGTACATGGGTGAGAACAGAAAAGTTACTTGATCAAAAAAATTATATGCATGCAATGTTAAAGTTGAAAATCTTTGAGAACCAAAATAAATAAAAAATAAAAAAGGGATAAGTACAGAATAGAAAATCAGAAAGTGAAGTGAACTGGAAGAAGAGTAAAGAGAAAGGGGTAAGAAAAAAAGTGACAGCAAAAGCAATTATTGGAATTCATGGTCACGGGTTTTTACTTCTTCTTCGAACTGAATTGAAATCATGCAATGGAGTTGGAGTTGGAGTTGGAAGAGTTTGCTACCTACGATTTAATTCGTACTAAAGTCATGCACTGTCTACTGTCTGCGTAGCAGACACAGACACAGACGCAGACAGAGACACAGAACTTCTCTTGGCGTTGGAGTTGCGACCTAAGAAGTGACTCCGTACTGTTTATTTATTATAATATTTAATTAATATATTTAATTAAAATTTTTATTGTAAAAGGTGTATTTTAATTGAGATTTTAAAAAGTTATTTTGAGATACAAGAATATATAGATTTTAAAAGATTATTTTATAAATGTGATGATTTAAATTTATTAGATTTGAAATGATAATATAAATTTATAAGATTGTAAAAAATTATATTCCAACTTATAAGAGTGAATAAAAAAATAATGAAGAAATGTAATTAGGGATGTGCATGGGTCGAACTGAACCGAATTGGATTAAATGGTTCGGTTCGGTTCAAAATTAGTTCGGTTCGGAAGTGGTTCGGTTCGGTTGTAAACGGTTTGGAACCGGTTCAGGTCGATCGTATTTTGAAAAGAAAAAAAATTAGAAATTTAAAAACTAAAGTTATAAAAATCAATTTGGTTCGGTTTGAAAACGGTTCGGTTCGGAAACGGTTCAGTTCGATTCAAAATGGTTCGGTTCTTAAACTGGTTCTAAAAATCGGTTCGGTTCATGAACTGGTTTTTAAAAATCGATTATTTTAAGGGCGTTTCAGTTCGTTTCATGGTTCGATTCAATTTTTTGGTTATTTTGCACAACCCTAAATGTAATGATACCAATTAAAAAAATATATAATTTTCTGACACTATCGACACTGATAGAGGTGGCAAAATGGGCTCTGCCCGCCAAACAGGATGGGACAAGCTGAGTTATTTCAAATTTGCTACCTGCCAGCCCGCCTAGGCTAAAATTTTTATTTATTTATTTATTTTTATTGTAAAATGTCATTGGCCCGGGACAGCCTGCCCCGCCCACTCAAACGGGACGTGACAGGCTAAGTTTTCTAGTCCATCTTCAAAGGTGGGGCAGGGTGAGCTAGCCCATTCTTTGGCAGGGCAGGTTGCCTGCTTTGCCATCTCAAAACTCTGATATGGAATACGGGACACGATATAATACTCTGACACATTAATTATAAAAACGTCAATCCGGCACGTGTTCGTGTTCGACACACATTTTTTTAAAAAAAAAAATGTTTTTCATGCTTTCTAGCCATATAGCAATTTGATATAACTTTTAAGTAGGATTTCTCCATATGTCAAAAATTATACTAGCCTTTCACGTATTAATATTTTTTTGTTTTTTTCTTTGGGTTTGAACAATAGATTCAAAATTATCTTTTTCATTAACTAGTGGTATTGAATATGAAGATTTATATGTTGGTACAATAAAAAATTCATCGATATTTTTTTGTTAAAAATATTCAAAGAATTTTTTGTTCGCTTGTGTTTTAAATAAAATGGAGGCCCTAACTTAAAAATTGTGAACCGCTAAAAATGCTAAACATCCTCCTAATCATAGACTACATAATAATGTCCAATATGACATGCGTAAGACTAATAATTTGTCTAATAATCTTTGGGGGCAAGAGGATGTGTCTCTGTCCTCCTCGAAGGGGGATTAGTCTCATCCTTCCTTCGGTAATGAAGCTTAATGCACCCGCTATTCCAATGAGGGATAGCCTTCGGGCCGTACTCCGAGAATAAAGTGACCGGAAGAGGTTGAATGGGGATACCCTCTAGGTTATACCAATTTTTTTTTTAAAGATTTAATAATTTGAAAATTCTGCACGTAATGAAGAAGATAATTCGATATAAAGAATATAACTTACCTTATTCTTTTTAGACAATAATACTTTTTTTTTTTATAAATTGAAAAGAACATTAATGGCTGGTGTTGAGTATGACTCATATTTCGTATGCTGATGAAGGTCATTGTTGTCGGGATCAACAAAAAAGCAACTGGGGTCCCGCTCCCAGGTGAGCGGGCGCCGAGGGAGCTGCTCCGGCCGGGGTCCGGGGGGCAACGCCCCCAAGCCCGTGGAGGATAAGTATTGTTGTAGGCCTCTGATCTATTGTAATTTTTTTTATTTTTTTAGCAGTTTGGGCTTGAGCCCATGAATAGTTGCTGTTAGAGTTTTTGCAATCCTATTTATATTTTTGTTATAAACTGAGTGACTTGTAACGAGTGGCGGTGAGGTGAATATAGTACAGACAAGCTGATTTGTGTGAACCAGGATAAATTGGGTGAACCAGAGTAAATTACTGTGTCTATTATCTCTCTTTCTCTTTTTCATTCGCGATTTGTGTGATTGTCGATTTCCAACAGTTGGAAAACGATAATAAACAAAAATATGAAAACGAAATCGAAACAGAAAACACAAAAATAACATACATTTGGTTTGAGAAGAGGATAACCCTGGTTGTTGTGGAAAACAAAGCAACGCAAGAAAACTCACAGGCTAGAGTGAGATTACGAGAAGGACATAATATTTGTATCTCTCGTTAAAAATTCGCTACTCAAAATTCATTAAAATTCATCCCATTTTTGAATATCAAAAGATTTTATTGGATTTGGACATTCTATAAAAAAAAAATTAATTGTCGTGATAGAATATCACATGATTTTTTTATATATGTTTTTTTTAGGAGACATGTGGAAATAATTTTTTTAGATTAGTTAAAAATCTAAATTGAGTATCAATGAATTTTTTTTCAAAAATAATCCTTTAAAATTTTAATTGAATACATGCTTAATTTTTTAAACATTAATTAATGAGAAAAATATATGTTCTTTTTAATGGATACAAAATTAGGTCATTATAAGAGAGAAATATAAATAAATTATGGACAAGAGAGAGAAAAAAAATTAAGTCATTTTAATTTTTTTTATTCGCTTTCCCCCATAATCTATCTCTATTTCTCTCTTAAAAAGATCATATTTTTAAGTGACAAACACTTTTTTCTTAATTTATATGTTGTATTTAATTATTACTAATATATATACACACACACACACACATAGTTAAGAAAATCGGACCAGCACGGCCGGGTTGACCCGAAAATCGGTGAACCGGTCATATAATAGGTTCGAGTGAAGCAGCAGATCGGTCATGTATTGGACCCGATGCGACCTGTCCCGGCTTATTTAATTTTTTTTTTCAAAATACAAATTATAATTGACATATTTAAGTGATCTGTTGCTTATTATTGACTTACATAGATTATATACCTACAATGTTAATATTATCTCAGTTATATACTAATCCAGGGGATTTTAATTTGATTTATAGTTAGAGATGTTGTTTACTGAACCTGAAATACTAGTATTACAATCATTATATGTTTGTTTGATCCTTTATTGGACAATAATGTGTAATTTATTATTTTTTGGGAAAAGTGTTTGTCATATTAAATGACATAAAGTTATGTCATTTTAAGAGAGAGAGAGACACAAAATAAATTTTTCATTTAAATTTTAAATTAAAAAAATCACCCACTTTCTCTCTCCCATGATTTTTATTTTTTTGTGTCTACATCTCTCCTAAAATGACATAACTTATGTCATTTAAAATGACAAACACCAAACCCTTATTTTTTATATTAAAATATTTAGAATTTATTATTTTTTAGCTATTTGAATATATTTATAATTTTTTAATATAAATTATAGATTTACATATAATCACTGGGTCATGCGATTCAACCAGTGGGTTCCACTAATTTTTTTTCTTCTCTTTATAATGAGACCCGCCCACTTTTATGTGAGTATGAGAGATGAATATTTTCAATAAAATAAAAGCAGAAACATTAAATACACACACACACATATACCAGTGTAAGAATAATAAGTTTTATATCAAATCTTAATCATTGATTTTCGTGCATCTAACGATTGTAATTTATTAGGAATTAATAATTAATTAATGAGTGAACCTAACAAATCTCAACCGTTAGATGCATGAAAATCGAATGTTAAGATTTAGTGTAAGACTTATTATTCTTACACCAGTGTAAGTTGATTATATTCCATATATATATATATGGGTTTTCGTTTTATCCTTTAACATAACACAACAAACTTTCCTACACTCATAACATTTTGTGGGGCCCACACTTTTTAAAACAAAAAAACAAATAAAAAATTAAAGCACGCAAAACGAATCTCTATAACATTACACAATCACTTTTCCTACAACATAACTCTTATAAAACCCTATATATATATGGCTTTAATATTTCTACAGTGAATGTAGATAAGTTATTTATATTTTACTCCCAAAACGATATCGTTTTGGGTTGAAAAATTAAAAAATATAATAAGAAAGATTATTATAACACTGAAATAAATTATAATTGCAAAAATACCTTAATTTTCGCCCCAAAACGACGTCATTTTGGGCTCAATATAAATAACTTATCTACATTGACTGTAAAAAAAATGAACCCTATTTACAAAACAAAAAAAAAAAAAAAAATGAACCCTATATATATATATATATATGAAAATATATATTCTCAAACAGTTTGAGATATATTTATTTCCGTCCACCCAAAAACATGTCATTTTATTTATTTATTTATTTATGTAACATGAGATAAATGTAACATGAGAAATAATATGTGCTATATATATTCCTATTATAATATCGAATGCAGTTGGGGTACAAGCCATTCTTTCTCAGCTAGTAGTTATGAACAGTATCATGTGTGAAACGAATTGTTGATAGACAAATTAACAAAAAAGAGAATAGACATAATTTGAGTGTGAGAAATAAATAAAAAAACAGTTAATTTGTGAGAGTAAGATTTCTTTCATCAAATGGTGTAATCCATTCCTATCATCATTTAGCAGACAAAAATTCTATCTAGTAAAAAACATTAAATAACTTTGAGTATTGACGAAAACCACCATGAAGTTATCTAGTTTAATCACTAGGGATTTGCATGACATCCATTTTGTTTCTTGATACTGTTTCTTAAAAGAAATAATTCTTTCTTATTTCTGTACCTTGGAATAATTTTTGAGAAAAAAAATATATGTTTGATAATAAATTCTAAATTTTTATTCTGAGAATGAAAATTGCGTTTGATAACACAACAAATAATATAATAAAAAATAATTTCAATTAAGCATAAATTTTTTTCGAATCATCACTTTCCTTTCTATATGGCGGCGGTGGTGGTGACAGCAGCGACAATTGTAACGGTGGTGATGGTGGTGGTGGTACTGACGACAGTGACAACGACGATGGTGGTGGTAATGGTGGCGATGATGGTGGTGGTAGTGATGGCGACGACAATGGTTAGTGGTGGCATGATAGTGTTGGTGATGGCATGGTGGTGGTGGTGGTGACGGTAGTGGCTGCGGCGGTGGTGGTGGTGGTGGTTGGTGACGGTGGCGGGGTGGCAGTGGCGATGACGTGGTGATGGCGTGATGGTGATAATGGTGGCGGCGACGGTGGTGGTAGTGATGACAGTGGCTGCGGTGATGATTGTGGTAATGGTGGTGGTGGAGGCGGCGGCAACGGTGGTGGCAGTGACCGCGACAATGGTGGTGTTGGTGATGGCATGATGGTGTTGATGATGGCATGGTGGTGGTGGTTGGTGACGGTGGCGTGGTGGCAGTGACGATGATGTGGTGATGGTAATGGTGATGGCTTGGTGATGGTGATGACAGTGACTGCGGCGATAATAGTGGTGGTGGTCGTGACAGCAGTGGCTGCGATGGTGGTGGTGGTGGCGGTGGTAATGGTGGTGATGACAATGACATGGTGGTGGAGATGGTGGCGATGGGTGGAGGTGGTGGCGATGACATCGTCGTGGTGGTGGTGGTGGTCGTTGTGACGACGACATTGGTGGTACAACAGCGACAACGATAATGGTGGCAGTGGTCATGTCAGGATGGTGATGGTGGTGATGAAGAGTGATTGAGAGAAATAAATGTTTCTCATTTTGTTCTCAGGAACAAAAAAAACAGAATTTTTTTTTTTTTCTTATTCACAACACAAAAATTAAACCGGTTCATCCGAAAACCAAAAAAAAATCAGTTTTCCAAACGAGTTTTCTATTTATTCCTGCTGAGAACACAAATTAAAAAAAAAATTAATTCAGTAAAGGTTGTCATGTACATCTTAGTATTCCATAATTTTCTGAATTAGTTGAGTAACGAATGAATTGAGTGAAGAAATTAAAGAAAAATAACCAAAGGAAAAATTATTTCTAAAATAAATAAAATAATTTGGGTGAGATTGGTTGTGGTTGGTCCCTCCAAAATCCGACACCGATAATGTCGGTGGTTTCTTGGTTTGGTTTGGGGCGAAACAAACTCACCATGTCCGCCACTGCGACCACAAGAACAACATGTTTTTCCTCGAAAACCCAGCAAGGTATCACTTCCATATTATTATTATTTTCATTTTTCCACCTCACCCTTTTGGAAAAGTTCCCTTTTTGACTCCTCCAATGGAGCTTCAGTGTCCCAAGTTCGTGCCTCTGTGAGGAACAAGATAACCAAAAACAGTGTGCAAATTCGAGAAAAGGAGCATGTACCCGAAATTGAAGACCACAAAGTGAGACTTTCATTGTCCTTAGAGCATTTTTTTTACCCAAGGAATCTCAATTTCCAAGCAAAATTTATGAATCACCAGTGTTCCTAATGGATAAAAACACTTTCACTTGCAATGTAAATAGTTAAACTGCAAGTGCAATCTACCAATAGTTGATTCTGATGATGTGTCAGTTCCCCACTATGCAGAAGTTTGGCCTCTCTGAGATTGAAGGGTCTGCATACACAGGAGCAAATGAATTGGCTAGTTGTAGTAAGTGCTTCTTTCCTGTGTTGTGTGGTTTTCAGCTGTTACCATGGCAGTTTCCTTAGTTTAGGAAGCTTAAATTTTAGGTGAATCACCTGCTCACTGGGAAAAGGTGCTTGAAGGGATTCGGAAAATGAGGGGTTCTGCAGATGAATCAGTAGACACTATGGAATCTGAGAAAGCTGGTGATACTCTACCTCCTAAGGTCTAACTCTATATCCCACCACTGCTTATTTCACATGTGGGGAAAATTTTTAGCACTCATCTTTTGGTTTCTGTCTTTTAGAAAATGTGATTATACAATTTACACTCTTTAACAGTTTTGCTTCTCACACAGTCCTTTGGGCAAAAAAGGACAAGTCCCTAACAGTTAGTCATCCATGAACCAGTATGTGCATCACTCATTCTCACCAAACTAATATATAGCCAATGTGCTGTCTCTTATGAGACATTAATATATATTTTGAACCTTGATTCTTGAATTTGTTATCATAGGGACTTTTATTAACTGTTGTGATTATTGCCATTGGGGTATGATTTTCTTTTAATTTCAGCATACAGTATGAAGCATGATTTGGATAAATTTACCCTTATCTGAATTCTTACGTATGTAATCAGGAAAGAAGATTTGCTGTCCTGGCATCTTCCCTTTTATCAAGCCAAACTAAGGAGCATGTTACTCGTAGTAAGTACATATTCCTTCTCAAGTTTATGGTCATCAAAAAAATATTTTGTTAAGATTTGTTTTTCTTTTGTTCTTAACTCGCAGTTGTATAGGCAAATTCACAATAAGATCATATACGTAGAGGCACTTTCTTGCCTCATCGGAAGTAAGAGATTAGCTGCAATAACCCACACAAAGTGAAACAAATATTGTCTTGAATTACCAAAAGTTTATCTTGTATTGAGATGGAAAACAAAGAGAAGAGAAAACATAGATGACTATATGAGATGATTGTATTTAGAATCATGAGGCTAATTGGGGTGGGCATTTGCTAGGGACTTACATTATTATTGCCTGTAATTGTTTAATTGAGGGAGTCTTGAGTTTTTTTTTTTTTTTTTTTCCTTTTTTTAATACGTTTAATCATTCATTCTAGTCAATTATGAAATCAATTCTAAAGAATGATAGATTTGCCAGAGTGACAAAACCCATATATCATCTTTCGGTCGTTGGAAGTTGATTTTTAAGTTGTATGCAAACAAGACCACATTGGAAGTAGAAGTTTAAGTGAACATAATTCCTTGTAACAAGGTTTTTTCCAAAATGTCTGGTCAAGTGGATAATGCTGAAAATCATCATCATTCCCAAAATGAGGGATTACAAGGTTTAAAATTCTGACAAGAAAGAGAGAGAGATGCTGAGGCTTTTCCTACGGTTGTGGAGGTTTCTAGAGTTTTATCTACATCCAAGCTGGATACAAGTAGTTTTGGTCTATCCTAACCTCTCCAAGCTAGAACCAAGTAGTTTTTGGAAAATCAAATGTATTTATGTATACATTACAGGACCTGACACAGAAAGAAAGCATAAGAAAAATTAGATACTTCCTATATCGCATGACGTAGAAGGCTGAACTCTGAAAAAGGATATATTCCAAGTAAACTGCTCATTTAACAAAATGTACTTTGGTCCCCAAATTGTGTTTGTCAGCAGTCTTTTTTTATACAATTAATACTTGGCAGTTGCTTAAAAGTGTTTTCATATCTTGACTTGCTTATGAAATAGCTCTAGTTACAAGTGTGTATTTTTAAGAATAGGAGCAACTCAAAGTCTTCGTCAAAATGGTCTGCTTACTGCTGAAGCAATCAACAAAGCTGATGAAGAAACCATCAAAAAGTTAATTTACCCTGTATGTTCTTTGGTAGCTTTTGAAATCTCATGTGATTCAAATAATTTGGATTCAGTGGCAAATTAAGGATGCTACCTTTGAGGTTTCCAGTATTTCCATTGCTTTCATGTTGGCTTGTCAATTTCTTTTATTGTTATGTCTATTTCATGTTTTATTAATAGAATATCCATGCTTTTGGGTGTTCTTTTTCCAGGTTGGGTTTTATACAAGAAAAGCCAGTAACTTGAAGAAAATTGCAAATATTTGTCTCATTAAGTATGATGGAGACATACCTAGCTCAATTGAGGAACTTCTCTTACTTCCAGGCGTAGGTCCTAAGATTGCTCATTTGGTATGTGCAAAAAGCTTTTGTAATTCAAACAGCATGTTTCCTTTGTTTTTTTAGGTACATTTTGTAGGTGGTATCATTTTTTTTAGTTCATTTTGTTTGTGGCACTACAGGTTATGATTGTTGGATGGAACAATGTCCAAGGGATATGTGTAGATACTCATGTCCACCGCATTTGCAATCGGCTTGGATGGGTTTCAAGATCAGGCACAAAACAGGTTCATTAGCTTAATTGTTCACATTTTATGTACCCAACTAGTTCTTCACTGGCTTTCTGAAATTGACCTTTATATATATATATATATATATATATATATATATATGAGTTTGGTGTTTGTCATTTTAAATGACATAAGTTATGTCATTTTAGGAGAGAGATAGACACAGAAAAACGGAAATCATGGGAGAGAGAAAGTAGGTGGTTTTTTTAATTTAAAATTCAAATTTTCTGTGTCTGTATCTCTCTTAAAATGACATAACTTTCTGTCATTTAAAATGACAAATACTTTTCCATATATATATATATATATGTTCTGAGATTGTCAAAGCATATTTTTCATGATCAATATTTATGTTAGAGCAATCGAATGTCATTATCAGATCATATCACTTGTTTATTTATCATGATATCTGAAATTTACTGGACTTGATGAGTCATTTGGTGGTAGTCAGCAATAAGAAATTTTCTCTTTGATTGGGTTGCATTTAGCTTCTTCGGCTAATTTGTTTCAAAATGTGTCAATTTGAAAGTTATAAATCCTCTTCCTTTGCCAGAAAACTTTGACACCGGAAGAAACAAGAAAGGCGCTGCAACTGTGGCTTCCTAGGGAAGAATGGGTTCCAATAAATCCACTTTTGGTATGCTTAACTCATTCCTTTTTACTGTATACCAACAGATGCACCAAGATGGTTATTTTGGATGATTGTGTGCTGTGTTATTACTTATTGCTGCATTGCTAAAAGCTCTTTTGGACTTCTTATACCATTTATCTTACAACATTGTTTGTACATGTATGGCATCCCTTGGCTTGAATATGAAAAGGTAGGATTTGGACGGACAATTTGTACTCCTGTGAGGCCTCACTGTGGAGAGTGTGGTGTAAGTAGCTTCTGCCCATCAGCGTTTAAGGAGACTTCAAGCCCTTCTTCCAAGTCCAATAAGTCTGGACTGAACAAGAAGCTTGAATCAAACTGATTCTTTTGTTTCATGTTTGAAACGATTCATCATTCTCTTTAACCTCAGATACATAAGCAAAGAATTTGGCTGTGATCAAATTATTGTGAGGTTAAAATTGAAAACATTCGTGTATCTCGAGATGTAAGTTTTGAAGTACTCATATTCAAGCAATTTGATATTTTAAGTGCTTTAATAATAATAATAATAATAATAATAATAATAATCTAATAGCATTGTCAAGAAATTGAAGAGGATAAATATTTTCAATTCTACTCACACTTGAATGCCCATGATGCGCGACATAAATACAACTGATAACATACCGTAGCAAGGAACAAATATGCAATTTCAACAGAATAAAGTTGTCTTTTCATGTTTTAGTACTAAACTGCTTGAGGAAGCCTGCTCTTACGCCAGATCCAATAGTTGGCTCTAATTGGATCAACCCGTTCCAGAATGGAACAAATATTTCTTGCTATATCTATATCTTCTTTATCCAAATCTGAAGTCTTTAAAGCAGCAACGGCATCTCTGAAGTCTTGGTTTGGTTGATAACCGAGGCAGATAAGATCCAAAAGAGTGCTAAGAGCAAACAAATAACTATTCTTCGAACTCAAAACCTTTAAACATACTGAAGAAACTTGAGGATCATTTACCCATGATGTTGTTTCACCTAAGTAAAGTCCTCGAAGATATCTCCACGAGCTTTCATTTTCAGGGTAGGCCATTATGGCTTCAACAGTGTAAAGCACTTCAGACTCTCTCATAGCTTTTAGGCCTCCCAATAAGGGAGACCTTGTTATGACAAAATATCTCTGTACAAAATATTGCATGTTAATTTTCTGAAATTGAAAAGACAATTTCAAAATAAAATTAAAAATAAAATAGGATATAAAGCTATTCCAGACGAGATAAACACGTGCTGCATAAACGTGAATGAAATATATTTGGAAATCCAAGGCAAATTCCTTAGAAGCTTTATAAGCACCTTAAATCCCTTTGCCCCTAGGAATATTATGTGTTCTCATGAATTTACTCCCTCTTTAATTAATTGAGGCAGGGGAAGAATAAGACAAACAAGGTGTCAAGCACAATATTTGGAAGTAAATAGGTTGGCAATCCTAATAGCATAGTTCAGTGCATTAAATTAGATTGAAGACATTGAACCTCAAATCAATTAAATTAAAGAGCTATTGTGTTTGTAAAGGACCTAAAAGAGAATACTGACCTATGGTAGCAAATTAGCTAAAATTATAGACGCAATATGGAACTTCGGCAAAGTACCATGAGATAGTTATTTTTCAATTGTAATTATTAGAAAATGCAACATTTGGGGTAATTACATAAACATGCAAAGTATATCTGTAGGCATTTGATCTCAATAAGTTAGACAACAATCATACAATCCATGCCGAAGATTTGATTATCATGTTGTGCCAGGACTAAACAGAACAAGCGCTACAGTTGCATACCTGATTCCAAGCAGAATTGTTAAAAATGTCTGTTTCAAGAAGTTCGGTACAATAATTGAGTTCATCTTCCCATCCTCCTAGTGCCTGAAGGACCCACTGTCCACACAAGAAAAGAAATTAAATTTTATTGAGTCTCAATAATAACACTAAAATCAAGGCTGGGCATAGTTTGGTATGGTTCAAAAAACTGAACTGAGCTGTAATAAAACTAGATTGCAGAATCAGTTTTCAAACCACACTGTATTTAGAAATCGCTTCATTGAACTATAATTAGAAAATCAATTTTCTCATTTGGTTAACCAGTTCGTTAACTGATTTGTGGGTATGACAATTTATGCTGCTGATTTTGATGCTGCGAAAGAAGAAATGTTGATGAACGTGCAGAGCAGCGTATCAGCATTGTTACTTTTCTGCTCAATGTTGCACGAAGATTGGACAGTGGTAACTGCTCAGACCTGTGTGTCCATAGCTGGAGAAACTCTGAAAACACTACAGAGGAGTGGGTTGACAGCACCGGATCAGCCTCGGGCACCAGATCTGTGACACTGACAGCACTGATTCTTCTTTGGATTATCCACAGCTTGAACAATTTGGGATATGCTTCAATATGGAGGATAGCGGCAGAGAAGATGGTTGTGGTGGAGGTTGCTTCTCCATGTGTAGTGGCGGAGGAATGCTATTTGGAGTAGAAGAACCCTTGTTTGGTGTTTGAGATTCTTCTTATGGATTACAACTCACGGTCAAAATCCTCCAAGGGTGTTTGAGGAGGTTTTGCACCTCCATTGGAGACAAGGAGCTAATCCGCTTCCAGAAGATAGATTTGATATGTTATAATTCAGTTTGGTTAAATATAGTTAACCAAATTGGATCTGAGAGTAGTTAACCAAACTGTTTTTAGAATAGAAATCAATATGCTTAATAGAAAGCTTTAAAGAATGCGGTTCATTTTGGTGTGGATCAATTTGGTTTGCAGTTTCAGTTTGGATTTTAGTGATCCTTTGCCCACCCCTAACTAAAATATAGTGCTCAGACTGATGCGCAAATATTAACCTAAAAGACAAAAAAATATGCACAAAAATTGTAAGAAATTCAATTATAAGAGACAATGGGAGAAACAAACCTGCCTATGAGACCATGCATGATAATGTTTGGCGTCAATAGACAGTATCTTCTTGGTGAACTCAAGTTCGTTGTTTCTAGCTTCAGGTCCTAATTTCTCAGCAACCCAACGTCTATGGTGCCTACAAACATCTGGCATCAAGATCAATGTGATGATATGTGTGCAAAAGAAGTAAAATGACTCTGGAGAACTTCGAAGTAGTGGATAAAATGAAATTGCACATGGTTTATGTACGAAACGACAACCAAATATAAACTACACAAGAATCAGGTCTAAAACCTTAACAGTTACTCACACTTTTTCAAAATGCTTTTGTGCAACTGGAATGCCATGACAGTATGAACAAAGAAGCATATTCTCTACAATTCCAAGAGAGGAGTAAACGAAAGGAATCAAAACAAATTCTGACTTCTGAGTCACAGGCCAGCAAAATTTGCAGGTAAATTGAACAGATATGCCAAGTGGATATCATCATCATGGTTTAATTTATAAAGGTCACTCCAGAATTAACAATAAATAAATAAATAAATAAAACAAAATGACAAACGTGTAATGCATAGCCCATAGATCTCAATTTTTGTATTATGCAATGAACAAAGCCTAGAGTCCATTTGTCACCTAGTCATAGTTTTACCGACCTTGGATTGAGATAGGAGGAGAGAACTTTTTCACAAATATTTGAAGATAGATTTGCCTCATTCTGCAAGTGAAATATTAGGCCTAATCCATTTTTGCCATTCATCTATTTATTGTATTACTTAATGACAAAATAAGTAGCCCAACCTAACAAAGTGCCGTGCAGTACAAAGAACTCAAGGGCTCCTAAGACATAAATCTGCAAATTTCAGCCAAGAAAAAAAACCACAAATCTGCAACAATTCAATAAGGACAGCCCAGTACTATAAAGCTCTCCCATGCACGGCTCCAGGGAAAGGTCAAACTCGGTGACCATGCCTAACAAATTATGGATGTGCAAAATAACTAAAAAACTGAATCATGAACAACACTGCACTTTTTTAAAAACCAATTCATGAATCGAACTGAATTTTAAAGAAACAGTTCGTGAACCAAACTGGTTTTTAAATCGGGTTCAAGAACCGAACTATTTTTGAACTAAACCAAATTGGTTTTTCTTACTTTATTTCTTTTCAGAATAGGGTCCACCCAAACCGGTTACGAACTAAACCATTTTCGAAGCAAACCAAATCGATTTTGAACCGAACCGATTCTGAACAGATCGAACCAAACCGATTTTGAACTGAACCAACTGAATCGTTGAAACCAATTCGGTTCGGTTTTTCAAAAATTCAGTTCAATTTGACCCATGCACACCCAATAAGTGACTGCTATTATAACTCGAACCTAGAAATGGAGCATTAGTTTTTGAACAAGTTGGCAAGATTGTCAATCGCAATCAGATTAAAATTAATGAAGAAAAAGCAATGGAATTTCTGTCTCACCATATCTGATAATTTTTGGAATTGCCACTAGCTATGCCCTCCACAAATTCTAGTTCACTATGTAAGTCAACTTTTAGTGACTCAAGTAATAACCGCCGGAAATGCCATACCTGTATATAAACAAAAGCATTAAAGTTGAGAAAAAGTAACTTGAGTTCCACTAATCACAATCACAACTTCGCAAAAGATAGTTGACAGCATGTACTCAAAAAATCGCTGAGAAATCAATTGCAGGGAATTTGAATCTGATGGAACGAATCGATAAGGACAAAAAACAAAGCAGGGATGCGATTTGTGAAATAGACATACAGTGTAGTTGGCAGCATTGAAGTGGATAGCTTCTGCGGTGAGGGAAAGGGCGCGAGGGGAGCGTTCATCGGAGAGGTAAACGGCTCGAAAGTAGTCCATAACTTCGGCAAACTCTTCCGTATACTTGATCGGAACCACCGGGTTAGGGCCATCGTCTTGCGGAACCGGAGTAACATCCTTCCACTCCGCCCTCTCCCTCAGCGGCACACGCTCTTCGCCTTCGCCGGAATCAGACTCCATTCTCTCCCAGTCGAGATTCTTCTTCTTCACTTTCCTCTACTTTTCACTTTAAAATTTATAAAGGTGTTCTTTGGGCTTAATCCAATTATCCCTTGTCACATGGGCTTGTCTATTTCAGCGCAATACAGTTGCTTTGTATTTGCTAATTTCCTTTGAGTCTAGAGTAAATATTCTTTTTAGTTCCTGACAATATCCACGAAATTCTTTTTCGTTTCTAAAAATAAAAAAGGGACAAATTGGTCCCTTAAATAACAAAAAAGAGGTCATGTTCATCCTTATGTTAAATCCCCCCAACAACCCAACTAACGGTGCATAGTTGACACGTTAGTTTGCTTACACGGATTGGATGTGGTCCACCGTGGAAGACGAGATCTCGACGTTTTGATAATGACATGCATCTTTATGGTCGTGTTGCAACTCCAACGTCTTGGGATAAATTGGGAACCGTAAATCCCCCAAATTGCTCAAATGAACCCTAAACAGAAAAATTCTCCAAATTCTCCGGACGTTGATGACTGAAAATCGACGACAATAGAATACCTCTATCGGATTTGCTGGGGCGTAGGAGAAGATGAGTCTTTCTTCTGGCATGGGGGATCAAGTGAGAGTACTTCAATAGGGGGAAGAACATTGACAAAGACTACCGGTTGTAGGTGCAAATATGGGAGACAAAGTATCGTCTATATCTCCAAAACTGAGAGAAACCCAAACAGGACTTTCTTTAGGTGCCCTAATTTCAAGGTATACATGTGTAATGTGAAGGTAATTAAGTTGAAACACTTGTTTATTGTGGTTTGTTATTTTGGCAAAGACATGTAAGGGACCACCAACTACCAACAAAGGGAACAAACAAGCAAGACCAAAAAATGCAATGAATGTAAGGATTGGATCCAGCTCAGTAGATGAAATTCCATTAAGTCAAAGAGGCCCTGCAGCAGTTGGTAGTTCTCAGCCACATGAGGGCAACTTGAGAGGAAGCAACCCATCTCCATCAAATCCACAACAAGCAAATAAATTGTTGAGTAATGAAACAATAAATGCAGCAACCAGTGGCACACGAAGCAGATTATTGGCCTTCATGAGCACACCTGGTTTTAGGCCACCAAGGCTTGCCTCAAGAAAATGAGCTGCTGTTGTATATGACCTGGGAGTAGTGCATAAGCCAACTGAGAAGGGTTTATTATTATGTGACTGACTTTTTTTGTAAATCCTGGCCATTATGTATTTGGAGGCCTTATTATGTCAATGTTTTTTTGGGAACAATTTGTTGTACCTTTTTGAATTGTACTCAACAGTGATTCAAAGGCCATTTTGTATTAGAGGCCTTTCTTTTAATTCTTGACAGTTGGCTTTATTTTGTAATGCACTACTGTACATCCATGTCTCCAAATATAATGATACTCATATCATGTTCCAACTATGATGTTTCACAAGGTTGATGAATGTTTAAGTTTACCTTTTCTGATGTTTTTTAACTAATATATGTAGTTGTAGTTGTTGTACATCCATGTCTTCTGGTTTAACAAATTGGACTGCATACAAATCCTCTGCTGTCATGTTCCTGTTGTAGATTCTTATTTTCTGGTTTTACAAAATTGAACTGCATAGAAATCCTTTGAAGTCATGTGCCTATTTTTCTTTGGTTAAGGACCAATAAGGGCCCTGTGGTTTTTGTTAGGGACCAAAAAGGTCCTCGTGCATTTTGACAGGGACCAAAATGGCCCTCGTGGTTTTGACATGATTAACAAATATCCAGTCCAACATGGAACTTCTGTTACAACAATTTCTTGATTTAGGCATATATATCTGTACATTGTGGTCTGTGATACAATGCAGCAAACTGACACATTCATTCCATGCCTAAGTATGTAGTATGCCCTACTACAACAATAATAGCATTGACATGGCATTGGATACACAAATATATGATGCATAAGATGCAGACAGATTCGAATCAACACATAATAGGCCATATAATAAAAGCTTCTTGATTAATTTGGATAACAAGAGTACTGAGTACTCATTACACTTCATTGAAGGAAAAATACATTGTGGTCACTTGTTTTGATTGTTACCACAATAACAACAAAAACACACATGATGATCACACCTACACAAGCAGCAACTAAGACCCTAGCTGACCTACCAACATGCCTAATTTTCTTGTCCATCCTATCTAACTCCTCCACCATCTTCAGGTATAGCTCATTCAGCTTTCTTTCCTGCTCATTAAGCTTCAGTTCTTGCTCACTAATCTTCACACCTTGGTCATTCAGCTTAGCTTGCAATTGCTCACTCATCATCATGTCCACATACTTCAACTTGAAATTAATTTCTGCAACATCCAACTCCACATTGTGTATTCTTCCATCTTCCAGCCCCATCCGTTCATCACAGACGTCATCTATCCATCCAAAATAATCACAAAACGACTTCTTCTCCTGTCAAAATAACAAACCACGATGAGCAAGTGTTTCAACTTAATTATCTTCACATTACACATGTATACCTTGAAGTTAGGGCACCCAAAGAAAGCCCTGTTTGGGTTTCTCTCAGTTTTGGAGGTATAGACGATACTTTGTCTCCCACATTTGCACCTACGACCGACAGTCCTTGTCAATGTTCTTCCCTCTATTGAAGTACTCCCACTTGATCCCCCCATGCCAGAAGAAAGACTCATCTTCTCTTACACCCCAGCAAATCCGGTAGAGGTCTTCTACTGTCGTTGATTTTTAGTCATCAACGTCTGGAGAATTTAGGGGATTTTTCTGTTTAGGGTTCATTTGAGCAATTTGGGGGATTTAGGGTTCCTAATTTACCCAAGGTGTTGAGTTGCAACACGACCATGGAGATGCATGCCATTATCAAAATGTCGTTGTCTCGTCTTCCACGGTGGACCACATCCAATTCGCGTCAGCAAACTAACGTGCCAACCGTGCACGGTTAGTTGGGCCGTTGGGGGGATTTAACAGAAGGATGAACATAGCCTCTTTTTTTGTTATTTAAGGGACCAATTTGTCCCTTTTTTATTGCTAGGGACGAAAAAGGGCTTTGTGGATATTGCGAGGAACTAAAAAAGGTATTTACTCTTGACTTTATTGCAATCAGGTTTATTATTTTTAAAATTAATTGTCATATATATATATAAAGTGAGAGATTATACTTATAATTTATTTTCTCTTATATCCTCCCATAACCATTTTTATTATTGGATCAAAATCAAATCAGCGGTTATAAAATAGCATCAAATTAGAGTCATTGATTTGATTTTGATCAAACAACAAAAAAGTGATTGTAAGAGAAAATAGGTTATAAGGATAAAGTTATATATATATATATATATATATATATATATATATATATATATATATATATAAAGGTAGGATCTTTTGACACCAGTGTCAAATTTAAAGTTTGACACCTCATCTGAGAGTCGTTAGATCAAAAAAGATCAATGGTGTCACATGTTTACAAATCAGAGTCGTTGATCTTTTTTGATCTAATGACTCTCATATGAGGTGTCAAATTTCAAATTTGACACCGGTGTCAAAGGATCCTACCTCATATATATAAGGGCAGGATCCTTCAAAATTTAATTTTGACACCAAATCTCGACCCTTCATCTTAATAACATCTAACGGCTTATAATAGTTCAGGTTTAACTATCACGTGACTTCACTTTTTGATTTTTTTTTTCTTCTTTCATCTTCTTCGTCGTCTGTTGCGCTCCTTTCCCTCTTCCTTTCTTTTTTTCTCTTACTTCTTCTCCTTCATTTGTAGCTGTTCACCTCAACCTTCTTAGAGCCCCATTTCTCCAAAGTCACACCCACTTCTCCTTTTTTACTGAACCCAAAATAGAAATTGTATCATGCTCTCCATTACAGAGGACAGGGAGATAGTTCGTGTGTTAGAAGACTGTGAAGAGAAGGAACTCGATGGGCTTTCATCTTCCAAGGTTGATACGCAAGTATCGTGACTCTGATTTTTTTGTGGTTTGGAATTTTATTTAATTTTATCCACACAAAAAAGAAAAGAAAAGAAAATGTAGCATGCATGATATGTTCTGTTTTGGGCAGATTGTACTTTTCAATGGAGATTTTGGCAAATGTCTTTATTTCCTTAGAATTAACTTCTTAATTTTAAACTTGGATGGTCTGCTTCTTTATATCTTGAGAACTTTAATAACATGTGAGTGCCTTTTGTTCATTTCGACGCTGATTGAAGAATTTTTGTAGGCTCATAAATATCATAAATAAACTTACCAATGGGCCCCCTAATTTTGTTCTTTTTGTTTTATTATGCCATCAGGATAGAACAGTTCAGTCAAAAGAATAGGATAGAAAAAGAAATCATTAAGATACCCCTCTTTTTTTTAGCTTGCCAATCTACACATTGATAGTCCTTTTTTAATTTTCTGCATCTCATTTATATAGTTGATCGATCGTTCATAAGTCATAACCTCAAGTGTCTAGGAGACAAGGATAGTTTGATGTTGTTGCTGGTTTTTTTGAAGTGAGTATATATGTATTAAAATTATTGTTAACTTTGTCATTCTCTTTTTTAATGGGTCAATTATTTGTCATTCTTTCACTATTAGTAGAGGCTGGTTGATATTCTGCATTAACAAATGCATTTAGGTTGCTTGGTACGTACTGTTAAGCATTGAACTTTTTAGATCAATAAAGCAATCACTTGTCTTCCTTATCTAGTATAATTAATCATGACACGTGAAAAAGAAAATCATTAGTACTTGGCTTAAATTGATAATGACCACAAAGAATTACCCCGTCAATGTGTAACCTTATTTTTGGTCTATTGAAGTCACAATATGTAACCTTATTCTTTGAATACACAATTCATCAATGGATGACTTTATGGAAGATTAGACTATTTTAATGACTTGTTTTCTTTTTCCTTGCCTGGGAATGAGGTTTATGATATAACTCCCCTGTAGGTCCCCTTAAACAGAATCGTATACCTTCATAACCTTTAAACAAGAAACAGGATAGAAGCTAAGAACAAAAGAGATAAATAGAATCAACTAATAGAGTCTATGCATGTATTAGTATTACTGTACAATAGGAAACTGGAGGATTATCCATTTCCATCAAAAGATGTTCAACAACATCAACTACATGTTCAAGTAGAGAGGCCTCATTCACCCAAACTGTCATTCCTTCCCAAGCCCGAAGCCTCTCCCAACTTATGCTAATTAAGTAGATGCCTTTCTAACTATCAGTGCTATTATATTCCTCTTAAATTAGGTCACAACATATTAGAAAATTAAAATTGTTGTCTAATGTCTCGTGTGCAATAGGTATTTTTTAATTGACTTTAGTACAAGCCTTTTTACTACATGACTGTATATGTGCATATCACTACCATTTTATGAAAATGCTGTTGAGCTACATGTTTACTTTGTCAAAGATCTTATTAAATATTCTGGACAAAAAATTCACTTTCTATATCTCTTGACAGGGGATGAAAGATCCACTTTTGGACTCCAATTCTAATTTTTCCCAAATGAATGTGGAGCCTGATATCAGTTCGGACAACATATTGGTAACAGATTCTATCCTACCAGTTAATATGCCACAATCTTCTGATGTTGATGAAATTATTGTTCAACCTCATGTTAGAATGGAATTTGAATCATTGAAAAATGTTGAACATTTTTATACATTATTTGCTAAAGCAAAGGGGTTTGAGGTCCGTATTCGCTCTAGTAAAAACAATTACGGCCTTTTTGTATGTTGTAAGCACGGTGAAAATAGCAAGAAGAAAAACAATGATTAGGGAGATTATAAGAAAAAGTTTTCAACTATTCGCTCGGGGTGTAAGGCATAGGGGTGTTCGCGGTCTGGATTGGATCGGTTTTGGAAGCAAAAATCATCTGATCCAATCCCTTCGGTTTGATTATATAATCATCTATTCGGTTTGGATTTTTTTTCAAATCTGATCCGATCCAATCCAATTTTTTTCGGTTTGGATTGGATCGATTTTCGATTTTTTGAAAATCCTAAATTTTTTTTCATGATTATTGTGCAAATAACATCTTTTGTACATATTGCCTTTGTAATTTTTTTTTTAAATACAAAAGCATTAGTAAACTATAATATAGTTTTTTTTTTTTGCAATAAGATATGAAGCTCTACAAAAATAAAATTTTATTGATAAAATGTGACTTCTTGGGTTTAGTTGATGGGTTAATGGGTCTTGGGTTTAGAAATTTTTAGGCTATGATTAGGAAAAGACCCAAGTAGGTAGAGGAGAATTAATATATTGGATCGGTTTGGATTGGATCGGTTTTCATCAACCCATCCAAAAACCGATTCAATCCAATTAAAATTTGCGGGTTTTTTTCGGTTTTTGATTTTTCGGTTTTCGATTTATTCGGTTATCGATTTTTCGGTTCGGTCACCGCGGTTTGAATCGGTTGATGAACACCCCTAGTAAAACATCACTTTCTGTGACAAAGGATACGAATCGAGGCATATGGGTTATCAAATCTTTTGATAATAATCATAATCATATCATGCCTAGTCATAAGAGTGTATCTTATTTGAGGTGTCATAAAAAAATGAATGGTGCTGCAAGAAAACTTGTTGAAAAGTTTAATGATGAATGTTTGCCTACCGGAAAGGTTGCTGCAATGTTTAGTGGCATTGATTTATCTTTTTCTAATCGGGATTGTTGGAATCATTTGAGAAATCTTCGAAGGAAGAATTTGGATGTTGGAGATGCACTAGCTGTTTTCAATTACTGCAAACAAAAGCAATCTCAAAATCCTTATTTTTTCTATTCTATACAATGTGATGCTGATGATAGAATGATAAACTTCTTTTGGGTGGATGCTAGATCAAGGTATGCTTATCAACAATTTGGAGATGTAATCACTTTTGATACTACATATAGAACTAACAAATATAGCATGCCGTGCGCCCCATTTACTGGATTAAACCATCATCTTCAATCAATTTTATTTGGTTGTGCCTTATTGCAAGATGAAACTGAGAAATCTTTTATATGGTTATTTGAAACTTGGCTTGAGGCAATGAATGAGAAGAAGCCTGTTTCCATAATAACTGATCAAGATTTAGCTATTGGAGCTGTTGTGGCCAAGGTATTTCCTGAAACTCGTCATCGTCTATGCTTGTGGTACATTAGAAAGAAGTTTCCTGAAAAGCTTGCACACATATATCATAAGAATTCTACATTCAAGCGTGAGCTGAAAAGGTGTATTCGAGAATCTTCAACTATCAAAGAATTTGAAGATGAATGGCAAAATATAATGGTTGTGTACAATTTGCAGAAAAATGAATGGCTTCAAAGATTATTTGAAATTAGATAGTCATGGATACCGGTGTATAATAGGAGCACATTTTTTGCCGGTATGAATACTACACAAAGAAGTGAGAGCATCAATTCTTTTTTTGATTCCTTCGTTAATGCAACCACAACACTACGAGACTTTGTAGTGAAATTTGAGAAGGCAATCAACAACCGTTATGAGGCTGAAAAAAGAGAGGACTTTGAGTCCCGACATAAATCACACAGTTTGAGTATTGGCTCAAAAATTGAAGAGCATGCTGCATCGATCTATACCAAAAATGTGTTCCGTAAGTTTCGGGATGAGCTTATTAGAGCCAACCATTTCATAAAGGAGAAGATTGAGAAAAATGGTTCACAATGTAAGTATCGAAGAATAGGCTTGAATTATTGATTCTTCCAGGGTGCTTACTCATGACAGTTTTGCAAGAATATAAATTACAATAAATCACAGAGAATGGTCTCCTAACTGTTTTATTGAGCCATGTCGCCTCAATGTTTTCTTTTTTTTCTTTTATCTTTTTAGTAAGATTTCTTATCCTCCTCTCCTCCAAATGCACATTCACTCCTTTCATTCTATTATCATATTCTTCTTTGATCTAAACAATAATAATTTTGAGAAAAGGGTCGACCATAGCCCTAAGTATACAACTAAATAAGAATGAATTAAGAAAATATTATTTGCCTGCTGTTAAAGATTTCCATAGTTCAAATAAAATCTAGAAACAAAATCTTTATAGCCTTGCCATAATAGATTATGGCTTCGAGAAGTTCGTGATAAAACGTTGTTGAGTTCCTAAGTGTGAACCGAACATTCAAAGCTCCATGTTTTTTTTGAAGACTAAATGTTTAAAGGGAAACTTAATTTCTATGCTTAAAGAAACCCTCACACAAGTTGCTTCAGTTTGAAAAAGGGAATAAAAATGAGCATACCTTTACTCAGATTGATCAAGTCCATAATCAAAATAGAGAAAAAAGAACAAAAATGCAATGTTTTAAATATTTATTATGTTATGCACTAGAGGTTTCACCACAAGCAGTGGAATGGGGCTAATACGATTTCTATTTTGGGTTCAGTAAGAAAGGAGAAGTGAGTGTGACTTTGGAGAAATAGGGCTCCAAGAAGTTTGAGGTGAACAACTATAGATGAGGGAGAAAACGTGAGAGAAAAAAAAGGAAGAGGGAAAGGAGCGCAACAGACGACGAAGAAGATGAAAGAAGAAAAAAAAATCGAAAAACTGAAGTCACATGATAGTTAAACCTGAACTATTATAAGCCGTTAGATGTTATTAAGATGAAGGGTCGAGATTTGGTGTCAAAATTAAATTTTGACACTGGTGTCAAAGGATCCTGCCCCATATATATATATATATATATATATATATATATATATATATATATATATATATATATATATATATATATGGGGGAAGGATCCACTTACCACCAAAAATTTTTACAACTCTTACAACCAATTTAATCACCGTTGATTTCCATCAATCTAACGGTTATAAATTAATAACATTTATTGTGTCACAATTATTAATTTCCATTAATTTATAACCGTTAGATTGACGGGAATCAACAATGATTAAATTAGTTGTAAGAGTTGTAAACTTTTTTGGTGGTCAGTGGATCCTCCCTCATATATATATATATATATATATATATATATATATATGGAAAAACATTTCTCTGGCAACTTGAGATAAGTTTATCTCCCGGTCACCCCAAAACTATGTTGTTTTGTTTATTTATTTTCTTATATTAATTGATTCACCTTTGAATGGTTATGATTATCTTTTTTTTTTCTTCCTTTATCACCATTGATCCATCTTTGTACGGTTATGATTTAGTAGCCGGAGATAAAGTTATCTCAAGCAGCTTGAGAAATGATAAGCCCATATATATATATATATGTGTGTGTGTGTGTGACAAAATGATTTGTAACATAGTTGTAAAACCCGGCCCGACCTGGCCGGGTCGACCTGGAATCCGGTGAACCGATCATCGAACCGGTTCGGGTTGAGCATTGGACCGATCATGCGTCGACCCGTTCAAACCCGGCTAAACCCAGTCAAAACTGATGACCTGGTGACCTAGTGACCCGGTCGGGTCATGCATTTAAAAACACAAAAACAAAAAACTAAAATTGTTTCATCTTGTCAAAAAAAAATGTAGAACTCATTTTAAAAACTTTTTGTAATTTTATTTGCTAGTATACTTTTCTACAATGACCTCAAATTTCAGCTTCCAATACTGAAACAATTTGTGGAATAATAAATTAAAAGAATGTGACATATGTTATTTTTAATGTAGTTGAATTTGAAAAATATGAGTTCAATGTTATTAAGAGGTATGTTTATGGGGATTCTGAGTTGTAATTTAAATTGACATAGTAATAGCATGCATTTTAATTTATTTATGTTTCATGTTTTTGAGCTTATTTAATGATCCTTGTTTAATTCATTTTAGATATGGAGAATATAATTGAATTTGGATGTTCATATATATATATATATATATATATATATATATATATATATATATATATATATATATCCAGGTCCACCGATCGACTAGTGACCCAGTATCCCGACTGGGTCGATGCCCGGGTTGGGTTTAATAACACTGATTTGTAATGTGACTGTATATAGCATTGGTGCAGTCACTTGAAAACTACAACGTTATAGGTTGGATAAAGGAAGTTCGCGTTTAAACTTAATTGTAGAAAATAAAAATATTGTATTGATTTTACCTTTGTATGGTTATGATCCCCATATTTAATACTTTATATTTATTTTAACCATTATATGATTATGATTTCTCATATTTAATGCTTTCACACTATAAAACGACATAGTTTTATATGACTGCACTAATCCTTAAGTGCATACATCTGCTAAACCCTATATATATATATATATATTGAGGTCGATGTGTTCCTTACTAAGCTCCGATCACAGGCCAGGCACGCAATATAAAATAAGAGTGTTAACTAGGGGTGTAAATGAGTGACTCTTTGGCAATAGCTTCCATGCTTTCAGTACTATCTGTTTTCTATAAACCTAAGGATCGAGTAGAGAAGCGGGTTGCTACACGCGAAAGATTTTTTGTGCCTGAAGCCGATCATTTAACGCTATACAACGTTTATCAGCAATGGAAACAACATGATTACAGAGGTGTAATAATCATTTTTTGCATGTTAAAGGTCTAAGAAAGGCTAAAGAAGTGAGATCTCAGCTGCTTGATATTCTCAAGACCTTAAAAAGATTCCTTTAACCTCATGTTGGCCTGATACAAACATTGTCAGAAAAATAATTTGTTTTGCATACTTCCATAATGCAGCAAGATTAAAGGGTGTGGGCAAGTATGTTAACTGCTAGGATGGAATGTCATGTCATCTACACCATAGTAGTGCTCTCTATAGGTTGCACTCCTAAGTATGTTGATTATCATGAGTTAATCTTACCATGAAGGAGTAGATGCAGTGTGCCACAACGTTGGAGGCTAACTAGGAATTTAAATGAGTCAGGCCAAGACAAACTTTAGCTTAGGGGGTGTATTGGATTGAGATTTCAAAGGATTTTAATGGATTATTTTTAGACAAAAAAATTCGTTGGTATTCGATTAGGATTTTAATGGATTGAAAAAAAATCACGTGGTATTCGATTAGGAATTTAAATGTGTTTACGTGTATAAACTTTTAATTTATTTTAAATTAAATTAAAATTTAATTTTATAATGAGAAATCAATACAATTCGGTCTTATTGGTCGTGTGTGCGCGCACGTTTGTGTGTGTTTGTGTGCGCGCACGTTTGTGTGTATGTATGTTTGTGTGTCACGCGTTCATGCAAGCACGCATTAGCACAAAAGTACTTATTTTAAGACTAAACAACCATGATATTTAAACATAAAAGAAGAAATCACTAAATAAGGTAAAGTCATTTATGTTATACTAATAAAATATAACTATATTTCGAAATCAATTTTTAAAGTAAAAAATTTACTTGATTTTGATTTTATGGATCCACCATCACAAGATAATATTCTCAATTCTATGTATTAGTTGTGGGTGTTGAGCGCCCTCAATAATGTGGGGGACTTAATTGACCTTGGCGTTGAGTTTCCACTAGACCCTCCGCTTGCTAAGATGCTTTTAGTGTGTGAATAACTAGGGTGTCTTGAGTAGATTTTGACAATAGTTTCTATCCTATGAGTACCATATGTTTTCTTTGAACTCAAGGACCGAGTAGAGGAGAGTGATGCTACACGTGAAAGATTTTTGTGCAAAAAATTCGACAATTTAATCCTGTACAATGTTTGATCAGCAATGGAAACAACATGATTACAAAGGTGATTGGTGCAATGATCATTTTTTGCATGTTAAAGGTCTAAGAAATGCTAGAAAAGAGAGATCTCAACTGTTTGATATTCTCAAGACTTTAAGTTTCCATTATCCTCCTTTTGGCCCGATACTAACACAATTTGTTCTGTGTACTTACCCCATGCAGCAAGATTAAAGGGTGTGAGCGAGTATATTAATAGCCAGAGTGAGAAGTCATGTCATCTACATCCCAGTAGCGCTCTCTATGATATATATTGCACCCCTGAGTATATGGTTTATCATGAGTTAATCCTGACTATGAAGGAGTATATGTAGTGTGCCACGGTGGTGGAGCCCCAGCGGCTAACTAGGATTGCAAATGAGTTAGACCAAGACAAACTTTAGCTAAAAGTGTGTGCGTGTATGTGTGTATAAAATTTTAATTTATTTTAAATTAAATTAAAATTTAATTTTATAATTAAAATTCAATATAATTCGATCTGAGTGGTTGTGTGTGCATGCGTGTTCGTGTGTGCGTGTGCACAAAAGTATTTTTAAACATGATATTTAAATTAAACTAATAAAAAAAGTCAATCAAATTAGACTAATAAAATTTAAATATACTTGGAAATCAATTTTTAAAATGACATGTGTGATTCAAAATTTACACAGACAAATCATGCAAGAAGAACAATGATAATGCATTAATGCAACTAAGCAATGAAGATGTGCACCAAATAACAAACTTATATTAGAATTTCCCAATAAAAAAATATTAGATAAGTAACAAAAAAACATTAATAAAAGACAAATGTAAACAAATGTCCAACAAACATGAACAAGATATTATTTTATTAAAAATACTAAAATAGGCTTAAAGATCAGGCTACTAAAATAGGCTTGTGGCCATTTCAAAATAAACCTTTTAATGAATAAGTCTTTACTATTTTTTAAAATGATTCAAGTAAAGTTAGGCCAAATTGTAAGTCCTTAACAAATTATTTGGTCCAGTGTTAACTAATAATAATGCACGTACAATAAACAAGAATAGAGTATTAATTTCAATGTAACTTTGATTTACAATTCTATTATGTGAATTTTTTCCCAGTATGCAAAAGAATTACAAGAGGCAGCTTCGCACTGAAGATGCACCTTAACTGATCTTTCAAATTCGGACCTCCATTATTACTAAGCTATAAGAAAAATGGAAAAATTATAGATTAAAAAAAAGAAGAAAGAATGGTTGTGATTCAGATTACAAAAATATGTATGGTGTTTTTCAATAGAAAATATATTTGTGAGAAGTTTGCTAAGGTGAGTCCATCTGATTTTTGAATTGTTGTTCACTTGTGAAAGAATTTCCAAATATCTCTGTCGGCCAAATCCTTGACTAGGTGCGTTCCGAAAATACTCTCCTCATCTACCAGACTTCTCAGTTGCCGGGCTCCATAATTGAAGCCAACATAGTGCTTCTTCATTGTAGCTAGATATACTACACCATATGGAGGTCTCAAGCACTGATACCAAAGGGAAAATAGAAAAGAATTAAAAATTCTGCTATTACTAAATTTTGTAACTCAATTTAATAATTCAGCTAAAAATAGAAAAGGATAAACTTCTGCAGTCAGGGTAATGGCATTGTTACAATAGGTATCAAATTTGATCATGCATCTATATAAATATACAATTGACAACGGTGCCAATTTGCTGTGCCTGATAGCATAGCAATAAGACGAAAGCACCATGGCCCACAATACAAACGCAATTTCAACAAGGCTAAAAATAAATCTACAAATGAATTATGGAAGACACACAACTTACATCCACCCACACCATGATAATCCGCTTGTCTAACAGATATATGCCACAGATATTAAGTTTAGTAAAACATCAAAATAAGAAAGCACATACAAGATTTTCAGTAAGCATATTAGGAAACAAACCTTCTTAATAAGTGCATGCAGCTTTTTCAAAGATGTAACGGAGTAAGGAATCTCTGTCATTAAAATAACATCATAGCCACCCTCTCCCTGATCCACCTCACTAGCTCTTTCCCATGCTCGACTTCCGGAGAGCTTCCTAGATCGTCTTGAGGAAGATTCTTGTCCCATGATGCTACCATCTTGGCTACTACATCCATCCATAAAATCTTCCTCCGAGAAGCTCAAACTCGTTCCATGCGTCACTTCACCTCCATCGTTTTTCACAATAGACAGCACATCAGGTAATTCTTCCCAGTCCCCAGCATAAAAGTTAACTGATGGTGAAAGAGTCTGTCTAGAAGGAGTAAGGAGAGGCTCTAGCTGTCGAATCTGCCTATCACGAGCTTGCTTGAGATTAGCAAGGACATTTGGTATAGTTGTGCATCTTACAGTTTCTGCATTCTGATCTTGAAAATGCACCATGGAAGCTCCCTGTGAAATAAAGAACCAAAAAGAGGACAAAGCATGTTATTCCAATGAGTAAAGTGTATTTATTTGAATGTCCAAGCTCAAATTACACTCGTTGTCTTTTGCTTTATTGGGAAAAAAAACTAACATCTGAACAAATTTAGACGTTCTTTCCTGCTATCAGACACAGATAGTGACAAATGAACCAGCAAAAAGAGAAAGTGAGATCCCAAGCCTAACCAAATACCTTCAAGCAAGCAAAGATTCCAGGAAGCCCATAATTGCAACTGAGCTGCAAGAAACAAGAAGTAGAGAGATTAATAAATCATGAATAATAAATACTACTAACATAATTGAACAATACGGATTAACCGAGTAAAAAAGAAAGTAATCTCAAGAAGATATAGCTGACATTTTGAGCATTTGAAAAATGAGGGAAGGAGGCTTCAGCACAAGGAGAAATTAAGAAAATCAAATCAAGGCATAACAGCAAGCAATAGAATCTTCTTAGACAGGTTACCTCGAGTACTCTTTTTCCTCTAAAGCTCAGTTGCCCATCACGAATCTCATGCTTAAGAACATTGACAAGATCAATGGAACTGGCCCAGGATTTCAGATACCCTACAACATCAGATAAATATTAGATACCACCATTCCTTTGTAGTGATGAGGAACTGAATTACATATATATAGCAAAGCATAATTGTTTAAAGACATTATCCTCAGCAAGACTATGCCATTATTTTTCTGACTTAAATTGGGTTTGTTGATTGGTTGAATCTTTTACACTAGTACTACATTAACTTCAGGGATTTGTCATGTTCCTTTCATGCCAAAAATTATTTTTGTTTTATTTAAAGTATTATAAATTTATAACATACTAAGATTCTCTGCTTATCAATTCCTTGACTATGTTAGTTCTATAATGCAGCTGAAAGAAAATGCTGGTTCACAAGAAAACACCAATCGCTTGTCCAATGCCTACAGGACGGAAATATCATGTACATACCATCAGATTTTGAGGATATCGTCTCTGAACCGCTGAACCCAATGATATCAGCAACACTAACTTTACCCTGTAGGAGGTTTAAGCTAGCATCAGTCCACCAATCAAACTAACTGATATGCAAAGCTCTAGCATTATGTTAAGCATACTCAAGATAAAGTTTCAATCAGAAAATTTTCAAAAATAAATTAATAAATGAGAAAGTTTTCAAGAAAACGAGAAAACATTTAGCTCTTGTTAAGAAATATTGAAAATCCATCATGTAAAACACATTAAAAGCATACAAGACACCACGGAAATGTTACTAAAAAGTCTTATTTTACTTAACGGGCAAGTTTTGTAATCGCAATATAATCTTTATGAAAGCGATCTCTTTCATACATCAATATCAAGAGATAAAACCTACATACCATTGTATTGATATTTACAAAATAGAAGGATAGAAAACAACACGAAATCCTTCCACTATAATCGATTCAACAATAACACTAATCTCCCCTAAAGAATTAAATTTAGGATACAATACCTCTGATTATGCCATGGCATCCTTCAGAAAATAAAATACTAAAAAGTGAACCATACTAAAATGTACCTTAAAAAGGTCTAAATTCTCCCCAGAGTCCTTGTCAGTGTGAATTGCCTACAGAGCATGACAAATTTGAATATGAGTTACACTTTTTTTTAACTACAATCACCCCAAAAGAGAAAATAAAAATAAAAAAACAACTAAAAACCTAATTTCAAGGTAAACTTAATTTTGAATGGCTGATAATTGGAATTGTACCTTTGAAGGGAGAATCTCTACCGCTGGTGATGGGAGATGAATCTCTTTCTCAGGAATGGAAGATATGCTATGACTTCCACGATCATGAGGCACTAGGCCAGGTAAACACTGTGCAAGTAATGCTGGTGCACGCATTGCAATTGATATTAAGAAGCACTCTTCTGTGATAACTGATAATATAAACCACTATAATATATTAGAATCAACACATAAAAAATGCTATATAATAATAAATAAATAAATAAAAAACCAGTGTTTAGCTACTATGTCTATTTGGAGAGGAAGTAAGGGACTCATAACCATAAAGCAAGAAACAAAATCATACCGAGAAAACAAAAATACCTATATCAAAAAAAAAAAAAATTAAAAAAAGAGAGAGTTTAAACACAGTTTAAGGTCTTCAATTGCATATAAGTAGACAGAGAAATTAACGTTTTATTTGTTTTTTAAGGTTATCGAGGGGGAAATTAGGGGTAATTAAGATGGAGGTTCAAATCGACGTATGGAAATAAAAAAGAGGAATTGGAAAGATGGAAGAGAAAACCTGAAGGGAGAAGAAGTCAATGGGAGTGCAAGAAGAGAGAAGAGTTTGATCGTGTAAGCAAGGCAGTAGTAAAATATGAGAAGAAAACCGAAGTATTATTAACTTGTAATTTCAAAAGAAGGAGCAGAAACAGAGAAGCTTCGACGTCAGAGTGAGAGAGGCCTGCAACGACTGCAATTTCCGAAAATGCCCTTTTCAATTTTGTTAGTTGGAAATAAATCTTCGGTGCTATTGTTGCAGCAAGATTCAGTGCATCTTACCAATGAGAGCATTACACATCATAGGAGAGAGAAAAAAAATTTCAGAGAAAATAAAACTTTAGCTGATATGTAATATTTTTATTGGTGGGATGTACTGAATCTTTGGTGCTACAGTAGTACCAAAGATTTGTTCGTTAGTTGGGGGTATTGTGAGAATAAATATTTGATATTACTGGAAAAGATTCGGTGTATCTCGCTAATAAAAATATTACATGTCAGCTATTTTTTTTTTTTATCTAATTTTCTTTCTTTCTTCTGATGTGTAATACTTTTATTGATCGAATGCATTAAACTTACGTGTTAACGGTAGCACCAAAAATTTGTTCATACTGTGGGGTCAGATCAGATCACACGTTTGTCTCCAGCTTTTTGGTAAATATATATCACAAATACGACAACCCCGTCTTTCAAGCCCTTTGGTCGGTTCGCTTCTCCGAGTATAAAAAATTTTTTATTCTCGTTTTTTCATTTTTTTTATTTAAATACAATTTTTAGATAGTCATTTTTTTTTATTTAAATACAATTTTTAGATAGTTCATAGTCAAAAACTCAAAATTAAAGATTGTAGAGTATATCTCAATCGTAATAATTTTCTTAAAACAAATATACTGATTAAATATAAAGTCACATATGTAGAGGTGACAAAATGGACGGTCCGTCGCGCCCCTCTCCATCTCACTATCAACTCGTCAAAAAATGAGTCAGCCCGCCCCGCCCCGTTTGGCGGGTTGGGCCGCCAGCCCGAGTCTATTTTACACTGACCCGCCTCGGTCTACTTATGTCCGCCATCAACTCGTCAAAAAATGAGCCCGCCCCGCTTTTGAGATAAGTTGAAAAACTCAGCCCGCCTTGCTCCGTTTGGCGGGTTGGGCCGAGTTGGCTCTCTGAACTGAGCCCATTTTGCGAGCTCTACATATGAGTATGTGGTGAATTTCTCTTAAATTTGACACAACTCAAAAACTAAGTTTTTTTACCTAAATTTTTTGTATATATTAAAATAAAAGACATATGTATCAAAAAATAAATAAATAAGAGACATGAACGTCAGTTTTATGACTTCTCATACAACTTTTTTTCATTTTTTTTTTTAGGTTTTCAAACTTATTATATGATAAGTATGGTGACATAATAAATGCGACACAACTAAAAAACTTACGTTTTCAACAAAGAGCATTAATTTACATTATAGTGACATAATAAATATTAAGGCATTGAAAAGTAAGTTAAAGAAAACTTGAAAATCTTTTAAATATGTTGATTGGCAAATTCAAATCTTTTTTTTTTTCAGACGATTCAAATGACTTAAAATAGCTTAAGTTGCAGGTTTACAATACACGCTTTAGAAAATCATATACTATCAATATTTTGGCTCCTCCTCAATTGAATTCCTTGATCTCCTTTTGACCTTTTATTGGAGATAATCTCATCTCGTTTCATTGGGAGTGAGATATTACGATAAAAAAATTTATTTATTTTTTCTTTCATACTCACATGTTAAAAAATATTTTATTTTAATTGACCGGGACCAATGAATCAAGTGGTGGGCCAGAATGATATTAAATATTTCCTTTTTTTTATGAAATGACAAATGAAATGGATATTTCTTGAGTTTGGCAGCCCAATTTCATTCAAACGAAATTCAACTAGTGTTTTTTATTTTTTATTTTTTCGGTACATGAAATTAATTGACCTGCACCAGACTCGTGGGTAGGGGAAGGAACGTTCATTTCCATTTTCAACCACCAGCTGGTCCACCTCACTCTGTTCTTATCAAATGCATAATTTATTAAGATATTCATAAAGACTATTTATTTCTATTTTCTAATTGAAGTATAATTCCTTCCTTATTATGGAGAAATTTCTTCATCCCCACATATAAACGCGTGTCTTTCTCTTTCTTGATTGCTTACCGCAGACGCGTTTCTTTACCAAAATATATTCCACTGCAAAGACCTGAGCTATGAAAATGGAAAAGCAAATGGATTTTTCTTGAGTATCAATTTTTAATCATTTGTCACCAAAAAAAAAAAAATTCAAAAGTAAACTCAAAACACAGGAAGAATATAATATCACAAAATGTCATGGCCACGAGGAACAAGTTAATTTAGATCAATTACAACAAGCTTAATAAAACAATGACCAATTACTTTTAAAAAGTGCACAGTAATTGAACAAACTAACTTGAGAGGCAAATTAACTGCTAATGATAATATTAGCTGAAAATGTTTATTACGTTAGAAATTGAAGAAACATTGTAAAACTGTAAATGCATCAGCACTATAGCCAAAAGTGTAGCTAGGAACCTAACTACTTCAGCTGGAACACGTGACCTATATCTACGACCATATAGAGCAATTATATTTTCAGTCAAACCCCAAAACAAAAAGATGCTATGTTTGTATGTCAAAGGCCTAACTGTTCTGATATCATACACCAAGTTGAAGTATATGCTTGCTCTTCACTCAGTTTGGAAGCTCCATAGTCATGCTCGTGCTTGAATTATTGAAGAGATTAGACCAGCATAAGACCATCATCACCATTAAATTCCGAATCAAGCCCTTCATGGCCATCAAATTCGTTGAGCCCCACCAATGTCTCTATGGAAAGCTCGTGATCAAAACCAAAATATTCCCTTCCCAAAAGAAGGCCTTTATTTGAATCAAAATCCTCATTAAGAAAAGTGTTGCTGAGAGATAACATTTTGTTGCTCAGATCTTCTCCACGTTGCAGAACCACTTTCTCATCTTTACGCTCCAATGCTGAGCTTTTAGACAACATGCTTAACCTTGAAGTTTCAGAGTTTACACTGCATCCAGCCTCATAGCCTTTTTGTTTACACTCCTTAACCCTTGATGTTGTTGATCTAGGCGAGGTAGAAAATAAACTACAAGGTTCCTCTGAATTCCAATTGAATTTCTCTTCAAATGGCCAAAAAAGTGGTTCATTATCCCTGAACTCTTCTGCATGATCATCATTTTGTACTGAAGGAAGAAACTCACTACCCCAAATTCCCTCATAAGATGGTCTTGGAAAACCATCCTCTAGTTCTTGCTTTGAGTCTAAAAGCCACTCACTATCTTTCCCTTCAAGCCATAGCAAGGAGTCCCAGTAACTAGGTTTATGTGTTCTTAGATCTGAAGGGTCCTCTTCATATGAACATCCATAAGGCTTTGAATCTAAGAGCCACTCAGAGTCTTCCTCTTCAAGACTGAGTAAAGAATCCAAGTAACTTTCTCTGTCCAAATCTGAAATCTCCAAGTCTCTGTCATACTTGGTGTTGTTGGATGCATTTGTGATATTTCTGTTAGATAAAGAAACAGAAACTTTCTCTGCAGGTTTTATTCTGCAACCGCGAAAAAAATAGACAGTTTTGGCAAAGATAGAGGAAAAGCTTGTCACCACGAACAACCAAAAAGCTAAGCATTTATTGGCACGAAGATGAAAACAAGTTTTGTCTTCAACAGAGAATGAAGGTGATGATGATAACTCTCTTTTATCAACGCATCCATGAAGATTACGGAGGTGACCTATCTCTTTATGTTCAGGTGTCATAGCTATCTTCATTAAGGAACAATGATACACTGTTACATTGGTTTAACCGAAGAAACAATAAGGATAAGTGACAATTTGAGTGAATAGAGAAAAATAAAAAGAAAAAAAGAAGAAAAATTGAGAACAAAACAGGACACCCACTACCATCCGTCATTGCAGGAGAAATCCAGCATCATTGGACCCAAAATGAAGGGAGAAAGAAAATTATTTCTACATAACCAATTCACGAAAAAGAAAAGAAAAACAGTACAAAGGAAAATAAAATAAAACAACAAAACGCATTATTGGACCCAAAATGCGTGAACTAGGGTCATAGATTATAACGATCAAGTGTAGTTGTTGGTATAAAATGTCAAATATTTCAATTTTTTTTAATTAAAAGAGAAACAAGGGAAGAATAAACGTCAAACGCGTCAAAGAATGAGAAAGTCAAACAGTAGATGTCAATAAATGAAATCTGTATATTTACAAAAGTAATTATATACATTAATTTTGGACTTCAATCTAATCATAAATTAGGAAATAAAAAATAATCCAAAATTAAAGAATTGATATATTCTATCAATCAACTCTAATTACAATTAATTTCTATAATTGCTATCACAATTAAAACCATATATTATTAAATGTATACAACTCAACAATCACATCCCTTATGAGAAATTTACGAGGAAATGATTTGGACACAACTCAACATTGATTTCGAATCTTCAATTCAACACTCCCCTCAAGTTGGTGTGTGAATGTCCATCATACCCAACTTGCTGACTGTTGCTTCAAACACTTTCCCAGACACGGCTTTTGTCAGTATTTTATCTGCTAATTGATCTTCAAATATACATATGGAACATGGATAATTCTATGATCTAATTTTTCCTTAATAAAGTGACTATCAACCTCAGCATGCTTTGTTCTATCATGCTTAATAGGATTATGAGCAATTTCTATGGCTGCTTTATTGTCACAATGTGAGACCATTGCTTGTTCATAATTAATACCCAAATCCTTTAACACACTTTTAAGGCCTGTTTGGTGTGACGTATAAGGCTTGATAATATAAGTTTATACTATACGTTATGACATTTTCAGTTATTTGGTGTGACCATCGTATAGTATAAGCTTATACAGCAGAACCTCTTAATACATCAAAATGATGCATAACTTAATCAGGCCTAAGGGGGTGGGATTAGGCCTGATAAGGGGTTGATGTATTAATATTGCTTACAAGTACAATTTTCAAGAGCTAATATATCATTTCAATATTAATATATTAAAATAATTTTTTTAATATATTAATTTTTAAAATATTGGAGGATATTATCTTATACAATATCATACCAAACGCTGGATAGTATTAAAATTTAATCAGGTCTTATACAATCAAGTCTTATACTATCAAGACTAATACTATCAGGCCTTATCCTATACTGTGCACCAAACATGCCCTTAATCCATAATAACTCACAAACACCATGTGCCATTCCTCTAAACTCAGGCTTCTACACTAGACCTCGTCACTACCTTCTATTTCTTGCTTCTCCAAGTCACTAAGTTACCCTCCACAAATGTAAAATGCCCTGAGGTAGATTGTCTGGAGGTTCTATACCCTGCCCAGTCAGAATCGGTGTAACCTTCAATTGAGTGATTTTTTTCCTATTGAAAATAACAGCCCTTTTCTAGGTGACCCTTTGAGATATCTCAAAATCCTGTACACAACATTCATATGGTCTTCATTGGGAGCATGCATAAACCTACTAACCACGCTTACTACATAGGCTTTGTCAGGTCTTGGTTGTGATAGATAAACCAGTTTTCCTACCAATCTCAGGTATCAGTTAACTTCTGTTCCAATCTGATCCAGATATATTCCTAAAGTATGATTCATCTCCATTGGTGTATCGACTGGTTTGCAAGCTAGCATATATGTTTCGGCCAACAAATCTAGAATGTGCTTTTCTGTGACAAAAAAATCCCTTGATTTGTTCTTGCAATTTCAATCCAAGGAAATACTTTAGGTTTCCTAGATCCTTCGTCTCAAACTCGTTTGCCAAATATTGTTCCAACAGCTCCATCTCACATAGATCATCCCCGGTTAAAACCATATCATCAACATATAGTATTAAAACACTTACCTTCCTTGTGTTTAGTGAACATAGTATGACCTGACTTGCTTTGTGTGTATCCAAATTTTTTCATAGCCAAGGTGAACCTCCCAAACCAAGCCCTAGGTGATTGTTTAAGCCCATATAATGCCTTTTTTAGCTTACAAACCTTGGTTTCTCCAAACATATTCCTCCTAATTCCTTGTGGTATGTCCATGTAAACTTCTTCTTCCAAATCTCCATTCAAGAATGCATTTTTTACATCAAATTGTTTCAAGGGCCAGTTTCGGTTGGCTGCAATGGAGATCAAGACACGGATTGTATTCAACTTAGCCATGGGTGCAAATGTATCTTGGTAATCAACCGCATACTTTTGGGTATAACTTTTGGCAACTAATCGAGTTTTGTATCTATCAATGCTTCCATCTGCCTTTATCTTGACTATAAACACCCATTTACATCCAATAGTCCTCTTTCCATGTGGTAGGTCTACTAGCTTCCATGTAGAATTTTTTTGTAATGCTTCCATTTTCACATTCATTGCTTCTTTCCATTTCGAATTCTCCAATGTCTCTTGCACACAGTTAGGAATATATACACTAGACAAGAGATAAGTAATCAGAGCATATGGTTCGGATAATCTATGGCTAGACACATAATTATTTATGGGGTATTTGACTTTGGACTTATGATCAGGTTCATAAAGTGATTTTGGTATGCCTTTAGTACTTCTTTCTGACTGTCTCACAGGAGGGTTAGAATAATGAGATATAGGAGCAAGGATATAAGCTACAATAACAGAGTTAGGAATAAGATTTACCTCTGAAACAAGATCTGGTTGTGAGTCACGGACATCCAAGGATAATGCCTCAGCTATAGGTACTAATGTTGTCGATGTGTTCAGGTGCACTGAAGAGACAAAATCAAGTACAACATCAGAACCAGTTTGTTGTGTTGGAAGCGTATCTTGTATGACAGGAACAACTGGAGTGTATGTCAAAATATCTTCATCTCCACAATTTACAAGATGAGACTCCCCCGGAGAAGAAAATTAAAGGGCTCCTCTTGAGTAGTAAGGAACACATTTCCAAAAAGAAGCTTCCAAGGTCACATGTAACTTATAAAGAAGTGGATCAATACAGGGATACCCTTTTTGCAAGTCAGAATAGCCAACAAAGATACACTTTTTTGCACAAGGATCTAATTTGTTCCTTAATACTTTGGGAATATGAACATAAACAACACAACCAAACACCCTGGGCTCCAAGTTGGGAATATGAGGTATGGAGAAGAGTGATTCAAGTTTCTGTTGAGGAGTACAAAATTTAAGAGCACTAGAGGGTGTTCTATTAATTAAATATACAACAGATGTAACAACCTCACCCCAATAGTATCTAGGTATGTTCATATCAAAGAGAGAGGCTCTAACTACCTCCAACAAATGTCTATTTTTTCTCTCAGCTAAGCCATTTTGTTGAGGAGTGTAAGAGAAGGAAGTTAGGTTCCGAATGTCATGGGATTGAAGGAAAGAGGTGAAGGGGTCATTCACATACTCAGTCTCATTATCAGTTTGGAGAGTTTGAACAGAGGACTGATATTGGGTCTGAACCATAATAGAAAAATGTTTGAATGCAGAAAAAACTTCATTTTTATGTTTTAAGAGAACTAGCTAAGTCATGCACGTACATTCGTCAATGAAAGTCACATAATAAAGAGCTTTGGAAAAAGAGGGTACCTTGACAGGCCCCTAAACATCATAATGGATTACTTGAAAAGGAATAACACTTTTATTGTTGCTAGGAAAGAAAGGAATACGATGACTTTTAGCCAATTCATAAATGTTACACTGGAAAGCATATTTATTCAAGGAATTAAACAAAGCATAAAATAATTTCTTAAGATAACTAAATGAAAGGTGGCCTAAACGCCTATGCCAGAGCCAGATGGAGTCCTTGGTCTTGTCTGAACTGGTGGTGGCAAAGGCACGAGCCAATTTGTGATCACCTTCTTGAGTAACCTCCAACACATAGAGCTTTCCATTCTTAATACCATAGCAAAGTATCATCCAAGTGAGGATGTCCTAAAACACACAAAGAGTGGGCAAAAAAGTCACAGTACAATTAAAAGTAGAGGTAAGTTGACTCACAGATAATATATTAAAGTCGAGAGAGGGAACAATAAGAATAGAATGAAAGAGAGTTTATCAAATAAAACAATGGAACCTTGATCAGTAATAACCGAGGTGCCACCATTATAAGTTGAAATGACAGATTGGGTGGAAGTACAACATTGGAGAGGGTAGTAGAATTCCAAACCATATGATCTGAGGCGCTCCTATATCAATGATCCAGGTAGAATTCCCAGAGTGTGTAGTGAAAGCACATGGCTTACCTAAAATACTAGCAGAGGAAACATTTTTAGAAGGTGGAGAAGGATCTGCATCAGAAGCTGCAATCAAACCTTTCCCAAAGGCCTTCTTGCGAGGTTTCTTGGTGAAATCCTACCAATCAGGGTAACCAATTAATTCAAAATAACGTTGTTGAGAATGACCTTTCTCCCCACAATGAGAGCAGAGATAGGAAGGCTTGTTTGTGCGATTTCAGCCAGAAGATGGGGAAGGCCCTGAGCGATGTGGATGTGTGAGAAGAGCAACACTATCACTAGGCTGAGAGTGTCCTATAGTGAGGCATTGTTGTCATTCACGATGGATGTAGGCATAAGTACTCTCAAGATCCAATTTGGGATCTTTACGTATAATCTCACCACTAACTTGATCAAATTTGGAATCAAGGCCACTGAGGAAGATATGGATCCTGAGATGAACCATAACCAAATGGATATGAAGGACACCATCAACCGTGTCAGCCTGGTCAAAAAGACGATGATTAAAATCCTACAAAATGGATAATAATTCATTATAGTATGTGGAGAGCGGGCAACCCAGTTGTTTAGTGTTGAAGGACTGTTGGTTGAGTTCAAAAAGACACGTCTCTTCAGAACCATCATAGAAGGTTCGCATCGCAGCGTCCCAATCTCCTTGGCAGTCTCAAGATGAAGGAAGCATTGCATGAGGGGTTGGCTCATAGAATCAATAAGCCAACTCTTAACCCGTTTGTTTTCAGTAACCCAAGCACCGTAGGCAGGATAATTCTGATTCAGTTTCTTGATAGCACCGGTAAGGTACCCACCTTTATTACGGGAACCAATATGCATATCAATAAGTTGGGACCACATAGGAGAGTTGGTATCGTCAAGGACAATGGCGATAGGGAGGGAGGAATGATCTTGTTGAAGGATGATGTTTTGGGGAGAAGGGGAAAACACATGAGTAGGATTGGGTTTTTTCAGAATTGTTGGAAGCCATCGGAAATTAGGGATTTGAGAAAAAATGGGAATATGAATATGGATACAAGAATACAAGATGTACGAAAGAAGTGAGATACAAGTGGGTGGAAAAAAGTTAGAGCAAAATAATGAGGGATTTGTTTTACGAGGACAGAAACACTGCTCTGATACCATGTCAATAAATGGAATCTGTATATTTCTTTCTTTGTGCAGAGGTACCTATCAATCAATTCCTATAATTGCTACCACAATTAAAACTAGATACTATTGAATGTATACAACTCAACAATCACATCCATTCTATGAAATTGATGATGAAATGACTAGGATACAACTCAACATCGATTTCAAATCTTCAATTCAATAGTATAAGGGATAACTTCTAAATTGAATAAGGATAATATATGATAACTTGAATTAAGAGGTCACAATTAGGGTAAAAAGGAATCAATCCAACAGCGTAAAACTGTAAATTAATTGATTGATGACTATGATATATTTGGGGGGGGATTCACAAATTAATAATGTATCTATAGATCTGTGTAAGATGAACTGAGCTAATAATAGTTAATGCCATCCAATTTATTTGGGATTTTTTTTTCTAAACTGACCCTGTTTTGAAAATAAAATTGTGGAATTGATGCTCTTTAGTATTTATTTACCAATCTTATGCAATTGAACTTGCTGGTCTCACTAATACTCTAGCAGTTTTTCTAGGGTGGATAAGGAGACCATATTACCAAAAAGAGCTTCATAAAGGACAAAAGCACCATACAGATGCAATTGGGTAAAAAAATTGCTTAGTTAATATTGAATGGATAAATTTTTCCAAATTAATGCAGTCAAATGTGCAGCCACCCGGTCAAGATCACACATGTCAAATAAGTGATTTTTTTCCATGTAGGCAAGTCCCGCACGAAAATGATGTGTCACATAGTGTCAAGTAAGTCCTACACGTCCAAGATACGTAATTTAGTGCCACGTAGGCAATCCCGCACCTGAAAGGTACAGGACTAGTGCCACATGAATTAAATGAGATTTCTCTCTCCTATACTCGGCCAACTCCAACTACCCCTATCTCATAATCTCTTCGTCCAATCTCTTTTCAATTAATCCCTCTCTCTAAAGACCTTAATCTCTCTGAACAATAATTCTTTAACCTCTCTCTACACATTTGTGGAATTCACTTTTATATGTAAGTAAGTAATGTATTTATTTATTTTGTGAATTAATTTATATATATCATATATAAAACATTATGATAGAAGCCTATTTTATGTTATTGTTTGTTAGATTTTAATTTAAGAAATTATTTTAATATTTTTAATATGTTGTATGTTTAATATTTAGAATTATATATTGGATATTTAGGTATTATATGTATGTTTAAAACATTATGATAGAAACCAATTTAATGTTATATTTAGTTATTCTAAAATTTAAATTTTTTAAATTTAAATGTTTTAAATTATAATTTGGTAAGTAAGTAATGTAATGAATGCTAATATTTAAAAAATAGTAATTATAATTTTTTTATTAGTTAAATGGCCGGTGAACGCGCATGCATTGAGCCTGGTCCCAAAGAGGGGGCGGGCGTACTCGATCCTAATGTGCAGCAAACACACATCTTGCAGTTGTTTGCATTGACAGATGTTCCAGGAATTTGAAAGCGAGGCAAGCCTCACAGGAATCTTTGGGAAATGTGCATGACCTAGACCATATCTCGTTGGACTTACAGGAGCACCTACTGCGTGCAGGTTTCTAGCACTTTGCTCACACGATCCTATTTTATGGCTGGAATTGCGATTTTCGGATGGTTGGAGGGGTATATATAGGGGTTTGGTAGGATGGACAGTTAGGATTGGGCCATGTGACAATATCTTGTAAGTCACACACCTGATTTGTGCAAGACTGGACCTCTACAACACTGAAATAGTATAACGTCAATGCACGACTAATCCGACACACATAGTGTACAAGACTAGTCCCGAACACAGTACGTGCAGGACTAGTCTTGCACTGACACCATATCGTTTCAGTGTTGCAACGTGCCACGTGGTAGAAGGTGATGTACGAAATCTGTGCGAGACTGCCTACATGGCAAAAAGTCATGTATTTGGCATGTGCGGGACTGGTCTTGTATCGATTGACCGCACGTTTAATTGCATTAATTTGAAAAAACTTATCCCTTTAGCATTAATTGGGTAATTCTTTTGTTCAATTGCATCTGGAGGTGCTTTTGCCTTTTTAAAATTAGATGTTATTCAGGGAAAAAAGTCTCATGGATGATTAGTGACCTATATGGTGAAAGTGGGCTAGGCTGGGCCGAGCCTTGTCTCGACAAGCCCAAGCTTATGAGAAAAATTTTTAATTTGACATGTCCCGTTAGTCTGTTAATTTTAACTTTCAAGCAAAACCAAGAATCAACTTCACAAAAAACTCAAATTATGTTGTTAAAACAAAAACCACAATTTCAATATCCAAATAGAATCAAAAATCACAACAACAACTTATCACAATCTGTATTTACAATTCCAATGTCACGTAAGTTGGCAAACAATTTGTAAATGTGGAAAACGAAAAGCGAGATTAAAGAATAGAAAAAAAAAGTAAGATTAAGAAATAAAAAAACTTGGAGGAGGTTATACTTACTATAATTTTTTCTTACTACCAAATCCTAACCGTTGATTTTCATAAATCTAACAGTTATAATTTATTGGAAATTCATAATTAATTAATAAGTGTGACTTAATGAATTATAACCGTTAGATTGACGAAAATCAGCTGTTAAGATTTCATAGTAAAAGATAGTAAGAAAAAAGAGAGTAAGTATAACCTCTCCCAAAAATCTTTTAATATATTTATATACACAATTTAATATGTTGAGATATTGGTTCCTCCTACATAAGAAATAAAATCATATTTCTATTAAAATTTAATCGAATATAATTAAATTATAAAATAATTTTAGTTGATTAAATGTATACTTTTTATTTTTCTTCAAGCCATACTTATTTTATTTTATTTAAAATAAATAGTATAATATAAGTCAGCCTGTAAGCTTATAGGCTAGGCCTTGTAAAAGTGAGTCTACGACCTATTTATTAAACAATTTTTTTTCAAGTTATGAGCCTGGCCTATTTTACGAAATATACAATGTCAGATCTGGCCTGACGTAGGCTGAGCTGTAGGCCCCTGTGGGGCGGTCCGGTCCAGTTTTACCCCTAGTGACCTACAATCTCATATTATCAAAATAATAATTTATATATCCATATTTTTTTTGTTCAAAGTGAGAAAGAAAATAATCAATTAATAAATTATTGAAAATAAATTTAAAAATTTGTAATTTATAAGAATTTCAAAATATCACGCCAGATAAATAAAAAATATTTGTTGTATTAATTGTTATTTGAGTCGATGAACTTAATGCTAATTTTCAAAATAAGAATAGTTATATTATTTATTATTTTAATTATTAGATACTAATTAATATTGATATGAAGTGATAGAAAAAAATGAAAAGTTAAATAAAATTTGGAATTTATGGATATCGTGATATTATCTCTAAGTCATACTCGGATGTTTATATTATCCACACTAGTGAAACTATTAGAGTGCTATCACATGGCATCGCTATCTAAATTGCATGTTTAATTGGATCAAATAAATAAATAAAAACAATTTATTTGGCATATTAACTAGGGTTCAAGTCCATAAACTAAATTTTTTGTGCTGATAAAACCATTAATCTAACAAATAAGTGAAATGATAGATGAAATCTTCATCTTTCAAAAAAAAAAAAGACACAAACATAAAAAGGGGGGACAATTGTCTTGGGATAAAATGGCTGCCATATGTATTTCTGAAGAAAAATATATGCACACATAATTCAAATAACAGTGATCAATAGTGGGGTAAAGAGAACTGACAGTGAAAAAAGAAAAAGAAAATAAAGAACAGAAAAATAAAAGGTGGGGTTACCTTAAATTATTTTGAAAAACACGGAACAGAGTTCTGAAAACCGAGAGATCTGAGAGACACGGAGAGAGAATGAGAAACCACAGAAAAAGTTTGAGATGATTGGAATAGGAGTGTAAGCTAAATTCTTAAGTAAAACCAAAGTCAAACTAAACATGGTAGCTTTCGCGCTTTTGATTGGAATGACCAATGACTATAAGGTTATATTGCCGAAGCGGCATCACTCGTTTTTTTTTTTTTTTTCCATTTCTTTTTTGTCTTGCCAATTATATTAATGATTTCTCATTTTTATAAAGATTGAGATCGCGTCATTTGATTAAGTGCCTTTAAATCCCTGCAACAAATTAAATTGACTCCATAATAGGGCAATGCAAGAACTTGCATTCATTTTATTTCTTTTTTTGGGCAAAAAAATATCTAAACTTGAGGTATATACATTACACCCCCCAAAAAATTAGCATAATTATACTAGATATATCTCTTTATATGAAATTATATTTACCTTCCTTGTTTAGTTACCTTTTAAGAAAATAGTATAAGAATCATATATAAAATAAAAAACAAGTGTAATTTATGATAAAAAGAGAGTGCTGGAGTGCAACGAAGAACAATAAAAAATAAGAGGCAAAAAAATGTGTAATTGTTCAAATATTAAGGAAAATATGTAACAAATTAGTAGTAACGCTCAACCTTATTTAAAGAACAATGAGTAATATGGGTTGTTTGTGGTCACGGATTGAATTAGATTTTATTTTTTCTCGAAAATACAAGGAAATAAAGTGAAAGGCGAGTCTACCTAATCACATATCATTATAGGAAAAGAAACTCATATGAAATTCCAAGTTACTAAATAGCGAGGAGAATAAATCACTACGATTGGTTTAATGGTGAGAGATTTGGGTAGTTTGCATGAGATTATAAGTTTAAACCTCAGTGCCACGATTGTATCCAAAAAATAATAGCAAGGAGAATTATTATTACACCCAGAGGCAGATTTAGGGGGGCTAGGGTGGGCCATCGCCCCCCCCCCCAAATTTAAAGAAACTTTTTTTAATATATATATATAAAATAAAATTTTAGTAATATTATTAAATTATTTGTTTTAAAAATTATATGATATAAAATTATTCTCCATGACACCATAAAATATCACATTTCACTCAATCATGGCCCCATTTGCATCCCCATGGAACCCCCCCTCTCTCTCTCTCTCTCTCTCTCTCAATTTTAACAAATCTTCTGAGCTCAGGTCTCTCACTATCTCTATTTTTTTTTACGAAATTAACAATGCTGCTATTATTCGATTGTTTTGTTTCGAAATCCATTCATATCATCCTCATGTTTTGAATGTTTTGTTTCGACTTATTATCTTCTATTGATTAACATTTCTTTATACCAACATTCGGTGCATTAATGTTTTTTAATACTTTAATATTTCATCAAGGATTACTTTTCAAACTGAAAGAATAAATTGTGTTGGACAAATAAATTAAAAAAAATTCAAAACATGGATGAACCAATAAATTAAAAACAAAATCAAAAATCAAGGTGAAATACAACAGGGCATAACAACATATTTATTCGGGACTTGTACTATTTCAAATTTTCAAAGGCTTCATTTACTGAACTGTTAGTGTATTTTTTTTTTATTTTTTGGACTCTGAGATCTAGAAGTGTTTACTTTTCAATGTTGGTTAGCTTGCTAAGTGTTATTCTACAATATATCTTGATGATTATATTTGAATAATTTTACTGGATTCAACAGCTTGTCCAAGCATCATTTAAGTACAATGCATTTTCACATACACTTTTTTAAATTTATTTATTTATCTATAATTTATTTAAACATTTTATGAATCTATTTTTATTTTAGATAGGTTTAACAATATGAAAACACGTAGAGTAAGAGTCAAGTGAAATGATCCTAATTTCTGTAATAGATTTCTTTCAATTTTTTGCATATTAAGTCAGTATTGTATTTGAAGTACATTTAATTATGAAAAGGTATTTTTATTTTTCGCCCCCACTCAATAAAATTTCTGCGTCCGCCAATGTTGTTAAAATCGAGATCTTACCTAAGATCGGAAGGGGATAAAAAAATCGTAAATCGTAGGATCGACACAAATCGTAAAATCGACACTGTTTAAGATACAAAAATATATTCAAATATATATATTGTAATATTTATCAAAATTTGATTTTCATAATAATAATAATATAAAACCATAAATTTCATATTTTTAATATATATATATATATATTGTAATATTTATCAAAATTTGATTTTCATAATAATAATAATATAAAACCATAAATTTCATATTTTTAATATATATATATATATTGTAATATTTATCAAAATTTGATTTTCATAATAATAATTATATAAAACCATAAATTTCATATTTTTATTATGATTTTTTTCAATAGTAATTATAAGATTAAGATATATTTCTTGAATGTTATACATAAGTTTTTTTAAAATACGAAATATATTTGTGTAATAAAAAAATGCAATGTGAAGTTTTAAAAAGTGATTTAATCAGTTAATATACCATGAGATTGTGAAAAAAAAAATTGAAATAAGCATATATTGTTACAGAAACATATATTACTTTACCTAGTCATCGTCTTCCTAGTTGCTGGAATAAAAAATTTAAAGAAGCATATCTCATCGTCTTCGAGTTGCTGGAGAACATGGAGCCATGAATCGAGGGTGCAAGCCAACCTTAGAGAGGATGAGGTTCGAGAGAGAGAGATTTTGGAGATGTTGAGTTCGAGGCGACCACTATGGGTGAAATCGAATTGATCGAAGGGAACGATCAGATGGTCATCGTTTCGGATCTTGGAGAGAGAAAGAAGGAACAAAGAGTGTAAGAGGAAGAGGAAGAGGATGAGGAAAAAGGAGCAACGTGAACACCACCCTATCTTCATCCTCACCGTCACCGTCGAATCGGTTCCGAAACTAAGATCAGATCTAACATTTGGTTAATTAGCAAGAAAGAGAAGAGCTTGGCAATGTAAATCCATAACACATCTAACCTGTCAACAAGAAATTGTCAGCTTGCAAGTAAAGATGTCGTTACTAAATCATTTCCTTTATCTCTCTCCCCTGAGTCCCTTCTATGGTTTCTGGGTTCAGTTTTCTGAATTTTTCAAAATCTCCGGAACGGTGGGATCGCACGATCCTACCGATATTACGATCTAAGAAGGCGATCTCATCCGATCTCACTCTCAAACGGTTTTACCATCGATCTAGATCGCTAGAGGTAAAAAAATTGTAGAATCTTATCATCTCACGATTTAACGTGCGATCTTAACAACATTGGCATCCGCCACTGATTACACCTCAATTAAATATTACAGAAAAATATTTCTGCAATTAACGCAGATAAATTATCTCCATTTATTTTCAAAATGAAGTCGTTTTAGAATTGAAAGATTAAAAAATTATAATTATAAAGACTATAACAATCCTGAAATAAATTAAAATTACAAAAATACCATGATTTCTACTCAAAACGACGTTGTATTGGGCTGACTGTAGATAACTTATCTGCGATAACTGCAGAAAAAGCGAACACTAAGTATTATTACACACACAAAAAAACATGTATTTATTATTACACGTTATATGTGTATCTTTTTCAATTAATTCAGTTCAATTAGTTAGCGTAGCGGTTCGTTAGTTTTTCTTCTTAGTTTTATTCATGTGCATGCATGCAAGTTCACGTATATGTGTATTTTGTTTATCTTCCTGCTTTTCTTCGTATGGACCTAAACTATAAATATATACTCCAGTATTGTACGTTTCAATTCATTCAATCTATAAGATTTAAGAAGTATTTTTTATCTACTAAGAAAATTATCAAAACTCGGTATAGAAGAATCTGTCTCCAAAGTCTAAAAGATTGCTTGGAGCATATTTTATTTCTAAAAGCAGATGACATTGTAGGAATGACCAAGAGGATAAAAATATCAACCTGAGCCTACGACTTTTTAATCTTGAGTCTTCGTTATTTTTATTTCTCTTATGTTGTATGTTAAGAATTTTTCAACTACATTTCTATTTTGCTCCCTGTTTCTGTCACTGTCTCATTGAAACTGTTGCTCTTGATCTTTACTTTCCGTTCATTGCTCTTAGCTCTCATGTTTTGCAATTTTCTTCAAGGCAAAGTTCAATAAACTTAAGGGATAAACTCTGTTCTTAGTCACTTAGATTCTTTGAATCTGTTGAATCAGCTAGTGACAAGAACTTTTTGGCTAACCTTGGTTTAAGAATGAATTGGTTCCTTTGAAGCGAATTGTTCTTTACTTATTGTTGCTCTCTGTTGTCTTCTTTTATTTATTTACATTTCTTTTAAACGTCACTTTTATACTTATTCCATGAGGACGATAATCTGGGGCTTACAAGAAACCCTATATTACTTGATGCATACGCTTATGCAATTTGGGTAGATTTACTCTCTATTTGATTAATTACTCCTTGACATAATATTTGCTCCTCAGTATTTTGCTCCCACATTTTCTAGAGCTAGCATATCTCGGCCCAACAGAAAACAACTCATAATTGGTTTTAAATGAGTTTATAAAATAAATAAATAAAATCCCGATGGAACCATTTCTCGATACAAAGCTCAGCTTGTCACCAAGGGATATAATCAAATTGAGGGAGTGAATTATTTAGGAAACGTTCTCCCCAATTGCTAAGCTAACAACCATTCTGCTATTACTTGTTGTAACCATTGCTCAAAACTTGTTCATTGAGTAGTTGGATAGTAATAACGCATTTTTGCATGGGACTTATCAAAAGAAGTTAATTACATGGCCATTCTTGAAGGCAAGGTCACCTCCAATCCCAAGCAAGTTTGCAAATTTCAAAAATATCTCTACAGCCTTAAGAATGACGTGATCCTTGCTGGTAATGATTTGCAGGAAATTAATTTCGAATAACACTTAGATTGTTTGATCAAAATCAAAGACCCTGGTTCCCTGCCAAAGAGGTTTGATGCAGTTGGTTACGAGTTCGCTACTGTCTTCAAAATGATGGCAGTTCGAACCCCGCTGACTGATGAGAAGCCTTCTTCGGTGAGTGATATGTAATCTCTCCCGAAAATCTTCAAAGAGATTGGGAGTCTTCTCTAACCCTGGTGGGGTACCGGTGTCTACCCCCACCTAAACTTTTGTAGGAAATCTTAGATTTATGCGAAAGCGGTTTAGGACCTAGTACATTGGTATGCTTACCGAATCATCCTTGTTTCACAATTACCTCTCGGTGCGCAGGTCTCGTGTAGAATCTTCCCTTGTAGGATTCCTCCTCACGAACAGCTCACCTCAGCGCCGCAGCACGAACAACCTCCTTGAAGCTGGACTGTGGCAGATCTTCCAGACTATCTCTCGAGGAGGATGAGATGGTTGTGTGGGCAACCGATCAGATGATGAACGTCTGCCTCTTGGGGTTTGTTTTTGATGATCTGTTCACCTTGGAGGCACAAGAGGAGAAAACTATGAATATATACGCTTAGGTCTTAGACATAACTCAACCCTAAGCCTCATGGGCTCAAGTTTCACTGAAGCCTAATAGGACTTTAGTGACCAAAAGAGCATATATCCAACAATCTCTCACTTGCTCTTTAAGATACAAACTTGAGTTCGTAAACCCAAGACCATGTAGCCCATAAGCTATCATCATCTGATAATATACCCCATCCCTTGTCTCGAGCTAGCCTGGGGACCTACCATTTGTCATTGATCAAGGCTCCTGATAATCTTTACAAGATTATCTAATTCGGCGCTACTCCACTAAAAGCCCGAACGAGAACTCCAAAATTAGTGACCTTTATAACATTAATATGCATTGCCCCTTTATAGAATGTCTATAATTCATTGATTAGTTTTCTGTAACCCAATCAATTATTTATTCCCTTGACTTTGATAATTTCTCTAATGGATTACATGCACTGGCCAGTGTCTTTAATATCCAAGTACCGAAATATATCAAGGGGACATTTCCTATAAATTCCTTGTTGTTTATCTCATAAATACTGATAATCAAATAATCTCACTCCCAAAACACCGAGTTATTGGCCGTCAAAAGATCGGACCTCACCCGTTGGTAAATCAAAGAATGAAGACTATTTAATTATTTATTTAAAATAAACACAGGATTAAGGGCAACTACATAACTATAGTTATCTGGAAATTTGATTCCTTATGACAGAAATAACAACCTTAATCAAATCTCTCCTTGATCCTTTCAATGTGAATGTTAATTCACACCAATATTTTACAATGATTCGGACAAAATCATTTCATAAAATATTGCAGCCTGAATAAAGTGCCCAACTTTATTTAACGGCTGTGACTCCATTCATCAATTGTGAGAACCTATGATCATGTCCTCCATGAACGTATCCATATGATCATATACTCCACAATTTGATCCGGACCTTTATGTTTGTAAATAGTGCGCAAAATAAATAAATAAAACCTTATTTATGAAATTCAGAAAATTATTTTATTGTTTCATCGTCTTACTCCAAGAGCGCAATGAAACCAATAACTCCCACTTGCTTAATGCAAGTCTGGGATCCTCCTAAGACCCAAAGAAGTAACATGCCTCTCGAACACAAATTCAGGCAAACTCTTAGTAACTGGGTCTGCAAGATCCACCTCTAATGCTATATGAGTTTAGTGAAAAACTCATAGCTCGAGGTTGATTTTCTTGAGTTAATATCCACTTGAAATAACTGAATTTTTGAAAACTCAGCTTTTCAAGACTCCCACTAGAATATACCAGCATATAATCTCTTGTTCTCCAAAGATACTTGAGTACATGCTTAACAATAATCTAGTATTCCTCTAGGTTCAAAATGGTACTATCTCACTACTCCCACTACGTGACAGATGTCTGGTTTAACGCCCAACATGATATGCGTGAGTCTACCTTTGCCAAAGCATAAGATATCTTGCTCATGCATTCTTCCTTCTTAGAAGTCTTTGGTCACTCCTTAGGAAGATGAATTCCACATCTGAGAATTATAATTCTTCTCTTAGAATTCTCATGTTGAATTTTGGGTTTTGTCAATGTAAGTAGCCTGAGGTGATGCCAACAACTTATTCTTCCGGTCTCATAAGAGTTTTATACCAAGAATATAATTGGCTTCCCAGTACTTCCATACCAAAACACTAACTTAGCCAACTCTTTATGCTTGATATTACCTCCACATTGTTTCCAATAAGGAGCATATCATCTACATAAAGTACTAGAAAAACTACTGTCTTTCGTTGTATCCTTTACATACAAATACACATCATTCATCAAGGTTCTCTCAAAATCAAAATTTGATAACCTGATCAAAACTGATGTTTAAAGACCTGGATGCTTGCTTAAGTTTATGAAATAGACTTTCACAACTTGCATATCGTGTGTTCCTACTCATTTGCTATAAACCCTTTTGGTTGTTGTATGTAGATATCCTGACATCCAACTCTCAAAATGAAATCTCATAATTGAGACTTATAGCAACTAAGAGAATCTGGATAGACTCAAGCATGACGTCTGGCAAAAAAATGCCTCCAAGCTAGCTTTGAAGGTTTTCACCTTTCTGTCCATCCTCTCTTTGCCTTTTATGTCCACATGCACCTTGTGGGTTTTACCCCTCTTGGTGTCTTTACTAGGACCGGACGGAGTTGAAATACAAGTATTTCATCTCATTGTTCATAGTCTAAGCAACACTTGATCAACAACATCTTCTAGCGCATTATCGTAACTAGTAGGATCAATATCACTCAACAAGAGACAACTTGAGAGTTAACAAGGTTCTCTCCCACTACGAATGTACTGCACTAGACCTTGTGTATTTATAGGTAAAACAAAGAGTGGGTCAAATGATGGATCTTCAATTTCTTGAGGATCCTCTTATCCTTGATATTGTTCCTTTACATGTGATACTAATATTTCTACTAGTTTCACTTATATATTATCATGTTAAATTTCCAATCATGGTTCTTTTGTTTGTTCACTTAGAGATACTATGGGCTAGGCGAAAGTCGAATTCCAAAGTTATTATTTAATTTTATTTTATTTTATTTTCTTTAAAATAGGAAGGCCATGGATTAAAGTAATTATGATTTATTATTTAATGCTTTTATTGATTGGTATAAATTATATGATTGATAACATGCTTTATTGTGATAACCTGCCATATAGAATAGGTGGTGCCATATTGTTGCATAACTTGTATGATTGCATGAGCATAATAGCCATTATGTCTTCAGCGACTAGTATGATAGTTATTATGTGATTATTTTGATTTTAAATCATCCTAAGAAATTAATTAATAATTATTATGATTTTTATTAAAAATCTAGATTAATAATTGAATTAATTAATTTTGGATAATTAACATCAAGACAAATAATCGTTATGGAAATTATTTTGATTTCAAATTATCCTCATAAATGATAATTATTATGATTGTTGCAATCTAGATTAATAATTAAGTCAGCTATTTGGATGATTTAAATATAGAAAAATAATTAGAGAAAATTTCCTAAGAGAATTCTTTTATTTTGCGAGTAATTTGTGGGTTTTCTGAAATGGTCATGGAATAACACACGCTGCATACAACCTTCATGTATCATGATTGTTTGGAGCACACGCTGAAGTAAAGTGACCGGATTTCAGGACCTTAATGCTTTCAAAATTATGTTAAGCTTAGTGCACGTTTATCGACGCTCTTACTTATATAGTTTTTAAAATCAAACAAAGGATACTCTTAATTAAATAATTCTTGGAAATTAGAAAATGTTGCTTATGTTGAATGGAAGGAGATTTAAATTAAGAAATTAATTTAACCTTCAAGCGCATTATAGGACCATTAATAAAATAATCATGTGAAGTCCCATCGAATAAGCATGATTGAATTTTATTAGATTGGACTTAAATATCTATTGGAGGAGATTTAAATTAAGAAATTAATTTAACCTCCAGGCGCATTGTGGGCCTATCAATAAAATAATCATGTGAGGCTCCAACGGATAAGCATGATTGGATTTTATTGGGCCTTAATAATTTCAAAATTTTAATAAAGTATTGTACGGCCCATCGTCGATAATACTAAGTTATTAAAGATAATTTTGAAATTAAACAATGAATTCGACTGCTTATGAAAATTCTCAAACAAAAATGTTGAATGGGTGAAGGTTTTAAAAATTAATTAATTTTAAAACCTGCGGGCTCCATTTGTGGGTTTATTAGTGAAATGGTTATCGCTGAAGCCCCATCGGATAAGGATAATCAGATTTCACTAGATTAAATCTTAATAATTTCAAAATTTTAGTAAAGTGTTGTACGGCCCATCGTCGGCAATGCTTAGACACTAAGGATAATTTTGAAATTAAACAATGGTTAATTACATTCAACTTTGGTAAAATTGTTAACCCTCCCATCGAGGCTCTGGCAATGGCACTGAAGGCCCAAATAACAATTTTGGTTTTTACAAGTGACTTGCCCATCGTAAGCCTTGTAAAGATAAACTGAAGGATTGTTAACAATAAACAAGAGTAGTTATGAGAATCTACTTGCACTTCGTTTGTTTATTGCATTATTTGTTTGTAATTGTGTGCTTTATATGTTTTTCAGAAAATATCTTAGAAATGATTTTGAGACGAAAACCTCTAGATGGTACGAACTATGAATAAGTGAAAAGTAAATTTTTGATATTGTTCTAAAACATGGAAGCTAAAATTTGTCTTGACAATGCGAGGGCCATAGCAACCTGCAGAGGATGCGTCTAAGGAAACTAAGATGCATTTCTCAGATTAGGAAAGGGAAGATATGGTAGTTCGCTGCTATATTATTGTCAGTCTTTCCAAATACTTGCAGAAGCAAGCGTACATGATTAAGAGTGGAGTAGAAATGCTTCAGACTCTTAATGACATGTTTGCTGCGTCTAGCAGCTTTGCTAGACAGAATGCAGTCGGTGCAGGTTTTGCTAAGAGTCTTGTTAAATCCAAAGGGAAACCCAAGGGTGGTAACAAGAACAAAATGACTTGGTTATCAGTTGTCAAACCAGTTGCTATGAAGAAGCCGCAAGGCAAGTTCTTCAAGTGCAGACTGAAGGGATACTGAAAGAAAAATTGCCCAGAGGTGATGAAAAGAACCTGACATGGGCATATCAAGGCCTGATCAGTGAATGAATTATTGATTCAGGAATCACTGATTATGTTTGTTACTCTTTGAGTAGTTCAAACATGGCATACCTGTCAGCAATGGACATAGATATTTTAAGCTTGAAAATGGGAACTTGTGTCTGCATTTGTAGTAAGACAAGTTATTTATAAGACTATGGTTTTGGGTGACTGTTTATTTGTACAAGATTTCAAGAGGAATTCAATTTTTGTTAGTTGTTTTGGTTAAAACATGGTTTGACAATGCAATTGATTCCTCAGTTACATTTCGAAGTACATCTTCGTCTTGTTTTGTTCTGGTACATTATTTAAATAGTCTTTATTACCTATGTTCTATACCCTCTTAAATTTGTTATGTTGAATGGAAAAGGATGATGAACAAGGATTTTCACCAAAGAAATAAAAGTTTCAAATGAAACATAACTTTGGCCTTTGTGATTGAGTCACATTATCTCAAGTAGGAAACATGTTTTATTAAAAGAGGGACTGAAAGTTCAAGAATCTTTTAACTAACAGCTACATGTTAGTCCTATTTGGAAGGTAAAGTGGCCAAGCAATCCTACAAGGACCAAAAAGGTTTGCGCAACTATTCAACTGGAACTGGTACATACTAAAGTATGTGGACCACTTAGCGTTCAGACCAGAAGAGGTGATGAGTACTTCATTATATGAATGTTTACTCTGGATTTGGACAGATGAACCAAGTGCGCTATAAGTGTAAAGCTTTTGGAAATTTCCAAGAGGTTTAAGTCTAAGGCAGAAAAGCATGTAGGTGTTCAAATCAAAACACTTTGGTCTACTAAAGTGTTGGCTACCTGTCTGGTAAGTTCAGGTCTTACCTGACTTTAGAGGGGATAGTTTTTGTAACTGTCAACTCTAAAAATGCGTTAGTTGAATGAAGTTGCAATATGCGAAAATCAAACATTTCTAGACTTGGTGAAGATCATGTTCAGTTATTCATCTTTGCCAATGTTGTTCAAGGGAGATGCCTAAGAGAAGGAAATGTACCTTCTTAACTTGGTTCCGTCAAAGTTTGTTGTAAAGACACCTAAAGAATTATGGAAAGGGTGCAAGCCCAGATCAAACCATATTCGGATTTAGGGTGCTACGACACACGTCCTACAACAGCAGTCAAATGAGATGGAATCTTGTATGGAAGAGTGCATATCTTTTGGCTACCCTAAGAGAACTAGGGATGATTTCTTATTTAGTCTTAAGGACAAGATAATCTAAGTGAGCACTCACATGATTTTCTTAAAGGAGGACTAGATAAGAAATTATAAGCTCTTAAGTTAGGTTATTCTTGATGAGATTTATCTCAGATTAAGAATTTCCAGAATCTCTAGAAGCTTCATCCACTGTTCCCTTGATTGTTCAAGAGGGGATAGATATATCTCTAAGTGAACAAACAAGAGAACCATGATTGGAAATTCAACATGATAATATATAAGTGAAACTAGTAGAAATATTAGTATCACATGTAAAGGAACAATATCAAGGATAAACGGATCCTCAAGAAATTGAAGATCTATCATTTGACTCACTCTTTGTTTTACCTATAAATACACAAGGTCTAGTGCAGTACATTCGTAGTGGGAGAGAACCTTGTTAACTCTCAAGTTGTCTCTTGTTGAGTGATATTGATCCTACTAGTTATGATAATGCACTAGAAGATGTTGTTGATCAAGTGTTGCTCAAGCTATGAACAATGAGATGAAATACTTGTATTTCAACTCCGTTCGGTCCTAGTAAAGACACCAAGAGGGGTAAACCTCACAAGGTGCATGTGGACATAAAAGGAAAAGAAAGGATGGACAGGAAGGTGAAAACCTTCAAAGCTAGCTTGGAGGCATTTTTTGCCAGACGCCATGCTTGAGTTTATCTAGATTCTCTTAGTTGCTATAAGTCTCGATTATGATATTTCATTTTGGGAGTTGGATGTCAGGATATCTACATACAACAACCAAAAGGGTTTATAGCAAATGAGTAGGAACACACGGTATGCAAGTTGTGAAAGTCTATTTCATAGACTTAAGCAAGCATCCAGGTCTTGAAACATCAGTTTTGATCAGGTTATCAAAATTTTGATTTTGAGAGAACCTTGATGAATGATGTGTATTTGTATGTAAAGGATACAACGGAAGACAGTAGCTTTTCTGGTACTTTATGTAGATGATATGCTCCTTATTAGAAACAATGTGGAGGTAATATCAAGCATAAAGAGTTGGCTAAGTTAGTGTTTTGGTATGGAAGTACTGGGGAAGCCAATTATATTCTTGGTATAAAACTCTTATGAGACCGGAAGAATAAGTTGTTGGCATCACCTCAGGCTACTTACATTGACAAAACCCAAAATTCAACATGAGAATTCTAAGAGAAAAATTATAATTCTCAGATGTGGAATTCATCTTCCTAAGGAGTGACCAAAGACTTCTAAGAAGGAAGAATGCATGAGCAAGATATCTTATGCTTTGGCAAAGGTAGACTCACGCATATCATGTTGGGCGTTAAACCAGACATCTGTCACGTAGTGGGAGTAGTGAGATAGTACCATTTTGAACCTAGAGGAATACTAGATTATTGTTAAGCATGTACTCAAGTATCTTTGGAGAACGAGAGATTATATGCTGGTATATTCTAGTGGGAGTCTTGAAAAGCTGAGTTTTCAAAAATTCAGTTATTTCAAGTGGATATTGACTCAAGAAAATCAACCTCGAGCTATGAGTTTTTCACTAAACTCAGATAGCATTAGAGGTGGATCTTGCAGACCCAGTTACTAAGAGTTTGCCTGAACTTGTGTTCAAGAGGCATGTTACTTCTTTGGGTCTTAGGAAGATCCCAGACTTGCATTAAGCAAGTAGGAGTTATTGGTTTCATTGTGCTCTTGGAGTAAGACGATGAAACAATAAAATCATTTTCTGAATTTCATAAATAAGGTTTTATTTATTTATTTTGCGCACTATTTACAAACATAAAGGTCCGGATCAAATTGTGGAGTATATGATCATATGGATACGTTCATGGAGGATATGATCATAGGATCTCACAATTGATGAATGGAGTCACAGCCGTTAAATAAAGTTGGGCACTTTATTCAGGCTGCAATATTTTATGAAATGATTTTGTCCGAATCATTGTAAAATATTGGTGTGAATTAACATTCACATTGAAAGGATCAAGGAGAGATTTGATTAAGGTTGTTTTTCTGTCATAAGGTATCAAATCTCCAGTTAACTATAGTTATGTGATTGCTCTTAATCCTGAGTTTATTATAAATAGGTAATCAAATAGTTTTCATTCTTTGATTTACCAATGGGTGAGGTTCGATCTATTGATGGCCAATAACTCGGTATTTTGGGAGTGAGATTATTTGATTATCGATATTTATGAGATAAACAACATGGAATTTGTAGGATATGTCCCCTTGATATGTTTCGGTACTTGGATATTAAAGACACTGGCCAGTGCATGTAATCCATCAGAGAAACTATCATAGTCAAGGGAATAAATAATTGATTGAGTTACAGAAAACTTGTCAATCAATTATAGACATTCTACAAAGGGGCGATGCATATTCATGTTATAAGTGTTGTTAATCTTGGAGTTCAAGTTCGGGCTTTTAGTGGAGTAGCACCGAATTAGATAATCATTCGTTGATTATCAGGAGCCTTGATTAATAACAGATGGTAGATCCCCAAGCTAGCTTGAGACAAGGGATGGGGTATTTTTCGGATAGATGATGACTTATGGGTTACATGATCTTGGGTTTTACGACTCAAGTTTGTATCCAAAAGAGCAAGTGGGAGATTGTTGGGTTTGCTCTTTTACTAAAGCCCAAATGGGTTATTAGTATGAGAAGAGCCCAAGGAACCTAGAGCCCAATGAGCTAGGGTTTCTTGGAACCCATATAAATAGTACCTCTTAAGTCATCAGCCTCCTAGGTCTTTTTTGTGAGAAAGAGGCAAGCTCAGAATCTAATCAGTGCCCACACACTTCTCCTTCCTCCTCGAGAGATAGTTTGGAAGATCTGCCACAGTCCAGCTTCAAGGAGGTTGTTCGTGCTGCGGCGCTGAGGTGAGCTGTTCGTGAAGAGGAATCCTACAAGGGAAGATTCTACACGAGACCTGCGCACCGAGAGGTAATTGGGATGATTCGGTAAGCATACCAATGTACTAGGTCCTAAACCGCTTATAGCAACTAATAGAATCTAGATAGACTCAAGCATGACGTCTGGCAAAAAATGCCTCCAAGCTAGCTTTGAAGGTTTTCACCTTTCTGTCCATCCTCTCTTTGCTTTTTATGTCCACATGCACCTTGTGGGTTTTACCCCTCTTGGTGTCTTTACTAGGACCGGACGGAGTTGAAATACAAGTATTTCATCTCATTGTTCATAGTCTGAGCAACACTTGATCAACAACATCTTCTAGCGCATTATCGTAACTAGTAGGATCAATATCACTCAACAAGAGACAACTTGAGAGTTAACAAGGTTCTCTCCCACTACGAATGTACTGCACTAGACCTTGTGTATTTATAGGTAAAACAAAGAGTGGGTCAAATGATGGATCTTCAATTTCTTGAGGATCCGCTTATCCTTGATATTGTTCCTTTACATGTGATACTAATATTTCTACTAGTTTCACTTATATATTATCATGTTGAATTTCCAATCATGGTTCTTTTGTTTGTTCACTTAGAGATATATCTATCCCCTCTTGAACAATCAAGGGAACAGTGGATGAAGCTTCTAGAGATTCTGGAAATTCTTGATCTGAGATAAATCTCATCAAGAATAACCTAATTTAAGAGCTTATAATTTCTTATCTAGTACTCCTTTAAGAAAATCATGTGAATGCTCACTTAGATTATCTTGTCCTGAAGACTAAATAAGAAATCATCCCTAGTTCTCTTAGGGTAGCCAAAAGATATGCACTCTTCCATACAAGATTCTATCTTATTTGACTGTTGTTGTAGGACGTGTGCCATAGAACCCTAAATCCGAATATGGTTTGATCTGGGCTTGCACCCTTTCCATAATTCTTTAGGTGTCTTTACGACAAACTTTGACGGAACCAAGTTAAGAAGGTGGATTTCCTTCTCTTAGGCATCTCCCTTGAACAACATTGGAAAAGATGAATAACTGAACATGATCTTCACCAAGTCTAGAAATGTTTGATTTTTGCATACTGCAACTTCATTCAACTAACGCGTTCTTAGAGTTGACAGTTACGAAAACTATCCCCTCTTAAATCAGGTAAGAACTGAAATTACCAGACAGGTAGCCAAACACTTTAGTAGACCAAAGTGTTTTGATTTGAACACCTGCATGCTTTTCTGCCTTAGACTTAAACCTCTTGGAAATTTCCAAAAGCTTTAGACTTATAGCGCACTTGGTTCATCTGTCAAATCCAGAGTAAACATTCATATAATGAAGTACTCATCACCTCTTCTGGTCTGAGCGCTAAGTGGTCCGCATACTTTAGTATGTACCTGTTCCAGTTGAATAGTTGCGCAAACCTTCTTGGCTCTTGTAGGATTGCTTGGCCACTTTACCTTCCAAATAGGACTAACATGTAGCTGTTAGTTAAAAGATTATTGAACTTTCAGTCCCTCTTTTAACTAAAACATATTTTCTACTTGAGATAATGTGACTCAATCACAAAGGCCAAAGTTATGTTTCATTTGAAACTTTTATTTCTTTGGTGAAAGTTCTTGTTCATCATCCTTTCCATTCAACATAACAAATTTAAAAAGGGTATAGGACATAGGTAATAAAGACTATTTAAACAATGTACCAGAACAAAACAAGACGAAGATGAACTTCGAAATGTAACTGAGGAATCAATTGCATTGTCAAACCATGTTTTAACCAAAACAACTAACAAAAATTGAATTCCTCTTGAAATCCAAAACAAATAAACAGTCACTCAAAACCATAGTCGTATAAATAACTTGTCCTACTGCAAATGCAGACACAAGTTTCAATTTTCAAGCTTAAAATATCTATGTCCATTGCTGACAGGTATGCCATGTTTGAACTACTACAAAGAGTAACAAACATAATCAGTGATTCCTGAATCAATAATTCATTCACTGATCAGGCCTTGATATGCCCATGTCTGGTTCTTTTCTCTGGGCAATTTTTCTTTCAGTATCCCTTCAGTCTGCACTTGAAGAACTTGCCTTGCGGCTTCTTCATAGCAACTGGTTTGACAACTGATAACCAAGTCATTTTGTTCTTGTTACCACCCTTGGGTTTTTCCTTTGGATTTAACAAGACTTTTAGCAAAACCTGCACCGACTGCATTCTGTCTAGCAGAGCTGCTAGATGCAGCAAACATGTCATTAAGAGTCTGAAACATTTCTACTCCACTCTTAATCATGTAAACTTGCTTCTGTAAGTATTTGTAAAGACTGACAATAATATAGCAACGAACTACCATATCTGCCCTTTCCTAATCTGAGAAATGCATCTTAGTTTCCTTAGACGCATTCTCTGCAGGTTGCTATGGCCCTCGCATTGTCAGGACAAATTTTAGCTTCCATGTTTTAAAACAATATCAAAGATTTGCTTTTCACTTATTCATAGTTGGTACCATCTAGAGGTTTTCGACTCAAAATCATTTCTAAGATATTTTCCGAAAAAACATATAAAGCACACAATTACAAACAAATAATGCAATAAACAAACGAAGTGCAAGTAGATTCTCATAACTACTCTTGTTTATTGTTAACAATCCTTCAGTTTATCTTTACAAGGCTTACGATGGGCAAGTCACTTGTAAAAACCAAAATTGTTATTTGGACCTTCAGTGCCATTGCCAGAGCCTCGATGGGAGGGTTAACAATTTTACCAAAATTGAATGTAATTAACCATTGTTTAATTTCAAAATTATCCTTAGTGTCTAAGCATTGCCGACGATGGGCCGTACAATACTTTACTAAAATTTTGAAATTATTTAGATTTAATCTAGTGAAATCTGATTATCCTTATCCGATGGGGCTTCAGCGATAACCATTTCACTAATAAACCCACAAATGGAGCCCGCAGGTTTTAAAATTAATTAATTTTTAAAACCTTCACCCATTCAACATTTTTGTTTGAGAATTTTCATAAGCCTAGTCGAATTCATTGTTTAATTTCAAAATTATCTTTAATAACTTAGTATTATCGACGATGGGCCGTACAATACTTTATTAAATTTTTTTTTGAAAAGCTTTGAAATTATTAAGGCCCAATAAAATCCAATCATGCTTATCCGTTGGGGCCTCACATGATTATTTTATTGATAGGCCCACAATGCGCCTGGAGGTTAAATTAATTTCTTAATTTAAATCTCCTCCCATAGATATCTAAGTCCAATCTAATAAAATCCAATCATGCTTATTCGATGGGACTTCACATGATTATTTTATTAAAGGTCCTATAATGCGCTTGAAGGTTAAATTAATCTCTTAATTTAAATCTCCTTCCATTCAACATAAGCAACATTTTCTAATTTCCAAGAATTATTTAATTGAGAGTATCCTTTGTTCGATTTCAAAAACTATATAAGTAAGAGCGCCGATAAATGTGCACTAAGCTTAACATAATTTTGAAAGCATTGAGGTCCTGAAATCCGATCACTTTACGTCAGCGTGTGCTCCAAACAATCATGATACATGAAGGTTATATGCAGCGTGTGTTATTCCATGACCATTTCAGAAAACCCACAAATTACTCGCAAAATAAAAGAATTCTCTTAGGAAATTTTCTCTAATTATTTTTCTAGATTTAAATCATCCAAATAGCTGACTTTATTATTAATCTAGATTGCAACAATCATAATAATTATCATTTATGAGGATAATTTGAAATCAAAATAATTTCCATAACGATTATTTGTCTTGATGTTAATTATCCAAAATTAATTAATTCAATTATTAATCTAGATTTTTAATAAAAATCATAATAATTATTAATTAATTTCTTAGGATGATTTAAAATCAAAATAATCCCATAATAACTATCATACTAGTCGCTGAAGACATAATAGCTATTATGCTCATGCAATCATACAAGTTATGCAACAATATGGCACCACCTATTCTATATGGGATGTTATCGCAATAAAGCATGTTATCAATCATATAATTTATACCAATCAATAAAAGCATTAAATAATAAATCATAATTACTTTAATCCATGGCCTTCCTATTTTAAAGAAAATTAAATTAAATTAAATTAAATAATACAACTTTGGAATTCGACTTTCGCCTAGCCCATAGTATATGTCTCAAGCCTCTTTAGGGTTTCATGGGCCCAAAAGTCCAAAGACCCAATCCTTTGGCGAGAAACCCTAGGACGCGAAAGAGGAACCCTAGCCGTCAGGTCTGCCGCGCCGTCACCCGAAGTCAAATCAGGCTGAAACTCCAGGGGAAGGACCACCACGTAGAGACGAGTGCACCGCCACCGGAATCACCCAAAAAGGTGGCCGGACGCTCCCTCACTATCCAATTATTTGCCGGAGAGTGGCGACCACTCTCAGCCTCTTGTGGAAGCGCGTGGTGGAGCGTGGAGTCTCCTATGGCGGTGATCCACCCACCGTTGCGTTCGTCTTTCCGTCCTCTTTCCAACCATATATAGATCGCCCCATTCCGAGATCAGGAAGTTTTCGAAAGGTCTCCGACAGTACTGACTGCGCATCTTAATCGCGGTTTCTCGATCTTGAACTTTTACAAAATATTGGAAAAATACACAGAAATTCCGAAAATAAATAAAAACAGCAAGGAGGAAACCTAATCATATGGGATTAGCCTCCTTGTTACAAATCAAGAAATACACGAGAGACCCTAACCATGGATTAAAGCATTTTTACCGATTAGAATTTAAACTTTTATGAAAATGAATTATAAAATACACATGCTAGATTCATACCATAATCCTAGAACCCTAGGTGCCACATTTCAAAAAGCAAAACTAATTACATGAATAGTGAAACTAGATTCACATACCAATGTACAGCCAAGGCTCTGATACCAATTGTAGGAAATCTTAGATTTATGCGGAAGCGGTTTAGGACCTAGTACATTGGTATGCTTACCGAATCATCCTTGTTTCACAATTACCTCTCGGTGCGCAGGTCTCGTGTAGAATCTTCCCTTGTAGGATTCCTCCTCACGAACAGCTCACCTCAGCGCCGCAGCACGAACAACCTCCTTGAAGCTGGACTGTGGCAGATCTTCCAGACTATCTCTTGAGGAGGATGAGATGGTTGTGTGGGCAACCGTTCAGATGATGAACGTCTGCCTCTTGGGGTTTGTTTCTGATGATCTGTTCACCTTGGAGGCACAAGAGGAGAAAACTATGAATATATACGCTTAGGTCTCAGACATAACTCAACCCTAAGCCTCATGGGCTCAAGTTTCACTGAAGCCCAATAGGACTTTAGTGACAAAAAAACATATATCCAACAACTTTTTGTTATCCAAAAAAAAAGACTATGGTTCCTGCATTTCTTCCTTGGGCTTGAGCTAGGGGGTATTATACCTCGTGTGTATTTATTATTACACGTCATACGTGTATCTTTTTCGGTTAACATGAGTTAGTTCAGGTCAATTAGTTAGCGTAACTGTTAGTTTTTCTTCTCAGTTTTAGTCACGTGCATGTAGGTTCACGTATATGTGTACCTCCTGTTTATCCTCCTGCTTTTCCTGTACGGATATGTACTATAAGTATATAGTCGAGCGTACTTTCCAATTCATTCACTCAATAAGATTTTTGAAGTATCTTTTCTCTGTTGTAAGAATTATCAAAATAGTGTGTCTCTTAGTCTTGAACCGAAGCATGAGTAGTTAACCAATTAACTACTCCATTTATTTCTCTATCGATTGAGTTAGTTTTTTTTCCCCAGGTAAATGAGTTTGTTTTTAATCCTATGAGATTAGATTAAGGGTTAAATAATTTCTCTTTGGATAGTTCTAAAGATTATATATTCAAGTAAAAAAAGTTACGATTAATATAAGCATACAATATTAGCTTAGGAGAGCACCAACTACGATAACAAATATATACTAAATAATAATAGTAGCGCAGTTAGCATCAGGAAACTGAGAAAGTGAAAGTAGAAACATGTGTTTGATCCTCTCTACTCTCTAGTATCGTCTTTAATTAGGAGGAAATTAAAGTCTTATTTCCGAGACTAGCCTCGAATCGGACTAGTCGCGAAGGATGAACCATTGAAATATCTAAAAAAATAAAAAATAAAAGATAACAAATATATTTATAAAAAAATTTGGAGCTAAGCAACCACAACTTCTTTCGGTTTCCCTTTCCCTCCTCCTTTGTTCATGGTATCTGCTTTGGTTTGCTTTTTAGGAATAAAATCATCCAAATTAAACTAACCAGTTTTTCTATATTGAGAACCGATTCGTCACTTTTATTTGGATATATAGCTGGAAAAAAAAATTATCCAGTCAATTTTTCATCAACTACTTTTTAAAATAAAAAAAAATGAAGACAAATTTTACATACATTTTTTCTTTCCATGTCCCAAAAAGAGAAAATTTGTCTAAAAATCTTTAACAATAATATATGCAAAAATACAAATAAGCTTCATAAAATATCAACAATAATATATGTGCTTTATCAAAGAAAAGCCATTACTAATTATTTTAATTTTATTTATCCTTTAGAAGACTTTCCTAAGAATAAAAAAAGATATTGGCCAATCAAATGTTATTAAATTTGTCTTGAGAAATTATTTTCGAAGTTCTATATTATTGTTTGGAGGCTGTGTAGCTGGCTAATGGGGTGTTTAACCCCTCCACCATTAATAATGTCAGGAAACTGAGTAAGTGAGAGTAAAAACATGTGTTTTATCCTCTCTACTCTCTAGTATCGTCTTTAATAGGAGGAAATTAAAGTCTTATTTCCGGGACTAGCCTCGAATCGGACTAGTTGCGAAGGATGAACCGATTGAAATATCTAAAAAAATAAAAGATAACAAATATATTTATAAAAAAATTTGGAGCTAACCAACCACAACTTCTTTCGGTTTCCCTTTCCCTCCTCCTTTATTCATGGTATCTGCTTTGGTTTGCTTTTTAGGAATAAAATCATCCAAATTAAACTAACCAGTTTTTCTATATTGAGAACCGATTCGTCACTTTTATTTGGATATATAGCTGAAAAAAAATTATCCAGTCAATTTTTCATCAACTACTTTTTAAAATAAAAAAAAATGAAGACAAATTTTACATACATTTTTTCTTTCCATGTCCCAAAAAGAGAAAATTTGTCTAAAAATCTTTAACAATAATATATGCAAAAATACAAATAAGCTTCATAAAATGTCAACAATAATATATGTGCTTTATTAAAGAAAAGTCATTACTAATTATTTTAATTTTATTTATCCTTTAGAAGACTTTCCTAAGAATAAAAAAAGATATTGGCCAATCAAACGTTATTAAATTTGTCTTGAGAAATTATTTTCGAAGTTCTATATTATCGTTTGGAGGCTGTGTAGCTGGCTAATGGGGTGTTTAACCCCTCCACCATTAATTGATTTGGTATAAAAAAATTTACTTTTTTTTTAAAGATTTCGTAACCCTAATTACTAATTTTAATTGACGATGGCAAAATGGATCGGTCCACCTTGGCTCGCTGCCAACCCGTCAAAATAAGGTGGGGCGGGTTGGCCCGCCATTTAAAAGCGAGCTGAAAATATCAATAAACCTCATTTTATGCTATGTTGGTGGGTTAATATGTTTAAATAATAATAAAAATTTAAAAAAAAAAACAACGTTTTATAAGTATCATAGTATTATCTAATTTTATCTCACACTCCTGTTCTTTTTTCTAATCACAAGCCCAAATGTATTTTAATATTCAGTCTTACAATTTTTAGGAACTCATTTTGCCTACATATATAGATAATCTTCATCATAAATCAAGTATTTTTCTCTTTATCTTTTGTATAGGAGTATATCTTGAGATAAATTTTTTGAAAATCACAAAAGTTTGGCATGACAAATAAAACACTACTTTACAGTAGAAAAAAAATTGAGCTATGGATTGACCTACTTTAATTTATCCTAAAATGAGACGGTTTTGGAAACCCAACCCATCAAAATTGGTGGATTAAACAGGCTAATCCAATAAGTCATGTTCGTTTTGCGACCTCTAGAATCGAGTGGCATGATTATTATATAACTTTGACCCAAATGTCATCTTCAGGATTCGTACACATACTCTTTACAGAAGACCCAATCAACAAAGTAATTGATGAGGATAATGATTTCTAGATGTCTTGTTATTTTGACATGCATGTGTGATGAAGAAGTTATATTAAGAGTGGACGCATTATATGTTGTCATTTCTTTTCAGCTATATATCGGGTTACATGGATGGATCACTTATTTGGCATCCAATATATTGCAATTTAAACCAATCATTTGGGTTCTAAAAAATATTTTTAAACCCAAAAAAATTCCACTTTAGCATACAAATTGATATTAAAAAAATATAAAAGCGCTCATACATCACAAAATTACTTATTTGATTGTATAATTTAATTTAGGGTTTTAAAAATTCGTATATTAATTAAAAAATATAGATTGAAAAATGGGAGAATAAAATTTCCAGAGAAAATGACGTACTTAATAATTCCCACCATACCTATATTGCTCATGTCCTCTCTCAATGCTTCTGTATGAGCTAGATTAGAGGAGATGCATGCAGATTCAGATGCAGCTGCACTCACATTATGTACTTGCACACGTCACGCATGCATAAGCATGTCGTTCGGGTTTCAGACAAATTGAGACCGAGTAAACTGCACGCGTGACCAAATTGTTTAGATTCAAGAGATTCAGTGTATGTTGCTCCACGCCTCCACCAACTAATAAAGTGGAGGCACATGCTTCCCCCAAAACATGGCCCCTAACCTTCCTTCATTCTTCAGTACATATCCACTTGTCATTAACATGCCCCACGTTTTGCCTTTCCTTTATTGGATTAGTATTTTTATTTTATTTTTAAATATTTCAATCGATTAATTGTTTCAAATTAATCCGATTCAGGCGGGTTCAGGATTAAGGTTTTAAACTCCTCCCGAAGGTAGTACTGAAGAGATTCAAACACATGCTCTCACCCCACCTGCTTAGCTCCCATGTCCTAACTGAGCTACCACCATTTGATATTTGATTAGTATTTCTTATATTGTAGGAGATAATTATATTTTTTTTACACATATAAAATATATGGGACTCGTGTTTTAGTTTTTTCTTTCTTTCTTTTCACATGATGTCATATGGAATTCACACACTTTTATATATATCCCATGTCCTAACTGAGCTACCACCATTTGATATTTGATTAGTATTTCTTATATTGTAGGAGATAATTATATTTTTTTTACACATATAAAATATATGGGACTCGTGTTTTAGTTTTTTCTTTCTTTCTTTTCACATGATGTCATATGAAATTCACACACTTTTATATATATATAACAGATAAAATTATTTTACGACATGACAATATTAATCCCTTCCTTTGTATACATATACCTTTTTAACACCCTTCTCAGTATCTCACATTATTTCTTCTATCTAATTCAAAGCCATAATGACTCCGCCAAGTTTCACAGAACAGATTTACCTTTGTATTGCAATTTCAATATTGGTGCTTTTGTATGTCTTTCTTCTAGCCTTGGAATCTTCATGGACCAACTATGGAGTTGCTTGGTTACCGCATGAGTTCAGCTTTCCGGTTCTCACACAAAGTATGTCAACGTTGGTCCATAACTCAGAACAAAAGGGTTTGATTCTTGGAAAGGAATTGAGGAAGCTTTAGATAATTTAGATAGGCCTCATTTACATGTATCTTATTCATATTCAATTCAACAAACTTCTATTTTCTTCTCGCTATCTTTGTTTGCTTCTTTTTCTGTTATTTGAATTGTGTATCAATATATCTCAATTTGCTTCTTTCAGTTTGGGATTATATGTTTCTCTATACATGGTTGATCTAATTGATGTGTTAATTATCTGACTGTTCATGTTTACACCGAGTCATATATATGCTTCTGATCAGTTTCTTTCTACAATCATATAAATCATACCCAGCTTGGGCTTTCAACCTTCATCTAAGGAAGCATTTAGAGGAAGAAATAAAATACCCAAAAGCTAAGGGAAAGATTGTCAACTATAAACAAGACTTTATACTCGTATACTAAGTTGATGTTAAGATCTTTAACAACACCCACTATGATCCTACACGTGTCTTTAGTGAGTAGTTTGATATTCCAATAACTAACATGTCAAAATGGTGGTTTAATATTTCTTTTTGACATTAGATTGATCTTTTAAAATTAACATTTCAGTAACTATTTTCATGTGTTTATTTTTGGGAAGTTAAATTGATAACACTTATATCTCATAGGAATAGAATGTATGTTTAGTCTAATTTCTATTGCACTAAAATCTGCTCATATGTGATTAAATAAATCGGTATCTCTATGGAGCAAATTTGGTGATAGTTACGAGGAGAATTACTTATAAAATTGTTTCTAAAAATTTCTGGGTAGGTTGATGAATCAAATGAAATAAAATTTTGATTGCATGGAAAACTGTACTAATAATACATGGCTTTAAACAAGTAAGAATTAGTTGTTGGGCTTCCTCCTTCAATGCTAAGCCCAAGCTCATTGAGGGGTTTCCTAAAAGCTCTAAACCCTAGATCTCACTTCCTCTGTATATTCATTAGTTATAGGTGTAGGCTAGGTTAGATTGAGAGATTAGAAATTTGAGAGATTTGAGCAAAGCTTTATGCTTTGTATTTGAGAGATCTCTAGAGAGAGTTTGAGTGAAACGTCTCAAGGGAGGTTTGATTATCAACATTGTTGGAGAGGTTGAGTTAACCACCACATTGGTGAATTTGATTTTTTGTAACCATTATTTTCATAGTGAATTTTTTGAACTGGACTAGGTCCCGTGAATTTTTACTTCTTCATTGAAGAAGGTTTTCCCACGTTAAAATCTGTTTGTGTTCTTCTCTCTCTCCCGTTTTTCGTTTTGATTTTCCACTGCGCTGCCCGACCTGGTGAAGTTCAGGCCGAGGTATTGCCGAGATCCGAGATCAGGATCTTGCTGATTGTCTTCCGCGAAAAGATTGCTTAGCCGAATTTGAGGGAACCGAGTTCCCAACATTACCTTGTAGTGTAGTGTATCTCCCTTACTGTCGCTTATTTGTTTCTAGGGGTCAAGTATGGCCTAGGACTTTGTTTAAAAGGTCATTTATTTTATATACTTGCATATGATAACTGCATCTCAAGCAACTTAACTGGGAACAATTTCTATGTCTACAACACATAATTGTATCTAATGCAAGTCCCCGACCAGATTGAATAAGAGAGAAAGAGGCGAGAGAGAAAGAGGCTTTATCACTAAGCCAGTCTATGAGTAATTTTCATCAAGAGGTGGCAACTATGAGATTAAGATGACATGTGTTAGTATCCGGAAAAAAAAAAGATGACATGTGTCACTACAAGAAAACTGGTATTTTGAGGCTTTTTATTAGAGGTTGTTTCACTTAAACCGCCTCCAATTGATACATAAAGGCGGTACTTCCGGCGGTTTAATTGATTCGAGGCGGTTGACGTGAAACCGCCTCCAAATGTAAATTAGAGGCGGCTAAAATAACTGCCTCCATTAACATTCAGAGGTGGTTACATTGAAACTGCCTCTAATTACTACATTTAGAGGCGGTTAAACCATAACCACCTACAAATGTATATTAGACGCTGTTAAAATAACCGCCCCCATTGACCATTTAGAGGAAGTTGAGATATAATCGCCTATAAATGTAGCAATTAGAGGCGGTTATTTTAACCACCTCTAATATACATTTGGAGGCGGTTTCACATCAACCACCTCAAAATATACATTAAAGGTGGTTAAAATAACCGCCTCCATAGCATATTTAGATATGATTTATGATCTATCGTATAGTGAGATTCAAAGAGGAAAATCTCTTTTTTCAGCCGTTGGATTGTCCTCAAATTTGGTTAATGTATTCTTCTCTTGTAATACTTTAATCTAACCGTTCATATTTTTAAGTTGAATTATCTGGTGTTATATATAAATGTCTAAAGATGACTGTTGCACATTGAAAAAAACCATCTCACTTTCACTTTGAAGTCCCACATTGGATGTCACTTGTTCCTCTTTCTTTATTCTCTTCTATATAACAACCCACACTAACGCACACATATACAAAATTCAATAAGTTATTTATATTCAACTAATAACAATTATATTAACTTTTAAAAAAAAAATTTTAAAAAAAAATTATATTAACAAATCACTATCAAAATTTTATTAAAAATAAAAATTATATTAAATTTTAAAAGTAACAATATTAATATTAAAATTTTAAAATTTATATAATATTACCATTTGGAGGCGGTTACACGTTATTTGGAGGCAGTTAAAATAACCGCCTCAGATTATCTTTTAAGGCGGTAGTGGAGGCGGTTAAAATAACCGCCTCAGAATATGTTTTGAAGGCGGTTAGAATAACCGCCTCAGATTGTCATGTAGAGGCGTTTATTCCAGCGGTTTCTAAAAACTGTTGCGTTTTGCCTCGCGGCGGTGATAAACGAGACGGTTTATGAACAGCCGAACGAAGCATTTAGAGGCGGTTTGAACCGCCTCTAAATGAAAATATAACCGCCTCTAAATACCAGTTTTTTTGTAGTGTGTTATGATTTCAAAACAATTGGTAAGCCCGATAAAGGTCGGCCCTATTGGAGCTGCAAACTTGTTTAACTGCATTGATGGTTGTTCACAATTCGTTTGGCTTTAGTTTTTTATACCAAATCAAACCGAACCAAGAAAGTGATTTGGTTCAATCAAACTAAACCAATTTTAAAAATTAATTCGGTTCTTGAATTGGTTTTTATAGAAAATAATTCAATTCTAAAACTGATCCGGATATAATATAGGCCCAAACAGGGCCCAATAACACATAGAAGCCCAAGCCCATTAAGAACCCAGAACGAGGCATAAAGGACAGACACAGACACGGTAACCCTATAGCAGCACACCCGCGCGATGCCATATCGCGGAACACCAGACGCGATGACCCCGTCGCGTCATACAAGGCGCGATGACCTCACCACGGCACACAAGACGTACTTAAACACCTTGCAATAGGGTACCTTCTACAGACAGTAAACTTAAGGGCCAAGGCAACGCCACCGCGCCCTCAAACCAGTAAGCAACGGACATCTCCAGCTCGTCGTAATTCTACTACTAGACACCTTGGCGGCAAGCTCCTCAACATTTAAACCATGACAGCCACACTACGTTGGCTTCAAGGAACCTTTGCCTTCACCATGAAGAAAGGCATCCTCCAAGCACACATCTTTGCTACTATATAAACATACGATGTACCACCAAGGTACAATCATCCTTTACTTTCACAACATAAATACCTGCCTCTGATACTGACTTAAGCATCAGAGTGTCTTCGCAGGTACCTGTTGTGCAATTTGCAATCAATTAAATCAATCACACAAATACGCAAGTGAACGTGTCACAAGTAATAAAGGGATGTGTGAGTCCAAGTATCGTTCCCACAGAGATAAGTGTCAAGTAATGATTATTTAGGTGAAGAAAGTGATTGATTATGATTGTTGGTTTTGTAAAATAAAAGGCAACTAATAATAAGAGAACAAGAAACTAAAATAATAGGTATTAAGATGATGGATGAGATATAGGTCAGGATCAATTTTCCTGATACAGCAATACTGATTTGATGCTTTAACAATGCTATATCGATGTTTAACTAGTAACCGAACACTAATGTATGATGGGGCTTTTGACCAACCTAACATATATACCCAATAACTAATCCCTACATCTCTATGGCCAAACTAATCACTGAATTGTTTAAGTTTAAGTTCTAGGTTATGTGGTGTGAATGATCTCTCTACCCACAACTTAATTAAGTTAATTTAACTCGATTAATCCACACTATTCTGGATTCGGAAACCTCTCGGCCCCAACCTCCTCAATATCACATATGTATCTCTCGACATGAATAAGATCAAGCAAACTCGTTGAATAACTAATTAAACATTAACATAAACAAAGTTTAGGCATACATCTCAATGTTACAGCATAGGTACTTTATCACCTAACCTATGGAGCAATTTAGCTCATAATGAAATTAAATAAAACAGAGAAAAGAAAGAAAGAATTCATTGGAAAACAGAAAAGAAGTTGAAAACAATTGCTGTAGGAAGACGTCGTCACTGCCTTGCTCCAGCACTGCTCCAACGCTGTTCTTCCTCTTCCAAGAACCTCACTATCTCCCTCTAAAACTCTCCTCCTTGCTTCTGACCTTCTGAACCTTGAACCTCTCTAACTGTGTTTCGAACTGTGTTTCTCTCGTGGAGGAGCTCTTCTTAAATAGGAAAAATAGTTGGGCTTTGGGCTTTAGGAGTTAAGAGTGGAGATTGTTGAATCCGATTGTTGCAGCCTTATCTTATCCCTAAATTCTTGGGCTGTTGGCACTTGATTAGATAAGATCTTTATCTTCTTGATTATCTTGTGCCAATATTGTTGTTGACCGAACAAGAGTTTTGTTGTCATTGTTCTTTGGGATTTTGGGATAAGACTCAATCCTTGAAATCGTCCTTGATCCTTGGGATTTTCGGATTTGTTGGCACTTAATTGGATAAGATCTTTATCTTCTTGGTTTTCTTGTGCCAATGTTGTTGACCGAATCAAGGTTGTTGTCCTTGTTCGTTGGGGATTGGATAAGATTCAATCTTTGAATTTGTCTTTTGACCCTTGTGATTTCTAAATCTCCAGAAACTTCCTTTGCTTGCTGGTGTATTGTTGAAGAATAACTAACTTTTGAAATTCAAAAGTTCGGTTGTCCCTTTGTCCACGCTGTCATGCTGTAGCGCTTGCTATATCATTACTTCGTCAGCTTCTCTGCTACAGCATTCCTACGTAATTTTCCCTGCGAAGACAAACATTCAACAAGTCATCTTTTCTTTGTGATTTTTAAGCACATTTAGCAGCTGATTTTCCTCATTGCCAACAATTACTGGGAGGGTGTTATCTCTTCCCAGAAAAGCATATTTGAGGTGAGTTGGGAGTTCTTTCAACTCCACGTCAGGTGGTTCCACAATGGATGATTTAAGAGGTTTGGTGATTCTTTCATGAAGTCCAAGGGACTCAAAAAGTTTATCACCAAAGAACTTAGTAGGATAAGACGTGAATGCACATGCATGATCATGTTCAGATGTAGCATTCTCATTAATTTCGAAAATAGCATATTCACATGCAGATTCATTAATTTCGAGATTTTATTGAACATGGGCAGCAACCAAGTGACCAATGACAGTTATGACAGAACAATCATCAACATCAACATCCACAAATTTCATGGCTTTAAAAACACTAAAGGTCATAGTGTCATCATTAACCCTCATTGTTAACTCTCCTTTTCTAACATCTATCATTGCACCTCCTGTAGCTAAAAATGATCTTCCTACTATAATAGGAATGTTTTCATCAACTTCACAATCAAGGATTATGAAGTCAGCTGGAAAAATAAATTTTTCCACCTTTACCAAAATATTTTCCACTTTTCCTTCAGGGTATACAATAGACCTATCAGCTAGTTGGAGAGTTAATGTGGTGAGGGCAGATTTTATTCCTAGTTGCTTAAAATTGGAAGCAGGCATCAAATTAATGCTAGAGTCTAAATCACATAAAGCTCTACTAATATACCTATCCCCTATAATACAAGAAATCGTAAAAGAACCTGGATCCTCCAACTTAGGAGGTACTTTGGTGGAGAGGATGCTGCTGCATTCTTTAGTAAGTGCCACTGTCTCAAACTCCTCTATTCTCCTCTTCCTGGATAGGATGTCCTTTATGAATTTGATGTAGCTTGGCATGTGTTGAAGGGCCTCCACAAATGGAATGTTGATCTGGAGTTGCTTGAGGATGTCTAAGATTCTCTTGAAGTGCTGCTCCTGGTTTTGTTTTTGGAGCCTTTGTGGAAATGGAACCTGCCTTGCCCTTGATATTGGTTGAATGACTTCATTTTTCTGCGTAGGTTTGGCTGGCTCCTGTGATTTATGTGCTGATTTTTTTGTTTTGCTCGAATCACCTTGCTCCTTGTCGTTTTCTGAACCTTGCACTTCAATTACAGTAGGCTCTGCCTCTTCATTTGGTTGACATTTTCTTCTGCCAACTTCCTCAAGGTAGAAAGCCTAATAACATGCTCTGGTTGTTCAACCTCTCTTCCGTTTCTCAAATGGAGAGCTTTACAAAACTTATTTCCATCTCTCCTTGGTGCTTCAGTATCACTAGGAAGAGTCCTCATTGGTCTATTACTAAGGGAAGATGCAATCTGCCCCATTTGTGTCTCTAAGCTCTTTAAAATTTCTCCATGACTTTGAAGCATGGCCTCATGATTTTGCAACATTCAATTTGCCCACTGGTCATTTGGAAGGGGTTAAGTTTCTGCATTAGATTGCCTTAGCTGATCTTGAGGATTTTGTGAGTTAAAACCAGGTGGAAAGGGAACTTTTGGCTGATAAGATTGCTGCCCTCCTTGGAAGGACTGATGTTGATTTCTATTTCCAACATTTTGATGGTAATTTTGGCCCTGATTCTGGCCAAAATTTCCACCTTGGTTGTAATTCCCTCTATTATTGTAGTTTCTGTTGTAGTCACCAACATAGAAGGCTGAAGAGGGGTTGCTTGGGCGCTCCTCAAACAAATGGGAACAATAGCTAAGTGAGAAGATTGGTCTGGCTGCAGCTACTTGGGCAGGTGGTTGCTGTTTGGTTTTAGCCATTTGCTTGACTAAAACCTTGACAGTGTTATGCAGTGCTGCCATCTCAGCTGCCATGGAAGTGGCTTCACTCATCTCATAAAGTCCAGTTGCCTTCTTTGGAGCTTCATCTCTCTGTTCAAGCCATTGGCAACTGTTCTGGCTTATTCTCTCAAGTGTCTCAAAAGCCTTTGGATACCTTTTCAACAAAAATGCTCCATCGGCAGTAGAATCCAAATGAGTTTTGCCTTGGTGACTCAATCCTCTATAGAAAATTTGAATGGTGGCTCCACTTAGGAAGACCATGTGTAGGACACCTTCTGATCAAACCCCTTGAACATAGTCCAGCTCTCATGGATTGACTCATCAACATACTGTCTAAACCCTGTGATGTCATCCCTTAAATCACACCCCTTTGTGGGTGGGAAAAACCGCATAAGGAAGGCTTCCCCAAGCTCCTTCCACGTGGTGATGGACTGTGCAGGCAGATCTTCGATCCACTCTTCTGCTACCCCAGCTAGAGAAAAAAAGGAACAGTCTTATCCTCATAGCTTCTGTGGATACTCCATGAACAACAAAAGTATCAGAGATTTTCATGAATTTTGTGATGTGCTTGTGGGGGTCTTCCTTGGGCAATCCATGATATTGAGTCATGGATTGCAGCAGCTGTATCATTCCTGGTTTGAGATCAAAATTCCCTTCCACTCCTGGCTAGACTATGCCAGGAATCACCCCATCGAGTGATGGAATAGCATATTCAGCAATGGGAAACTCTTCATCCACCATAACTAGAGCATGTTGCCATTCCTATTGCCATTGACGTTTTCTCCATTAACAGATCACTGGTTCGATTCTGCCATCTTCAATAATTCAACAACATATGTGTGTAATATTGCTGGTTACTGTAATTAGAATTGAATTCTGCAAGAATCTATCACGAACTTGAAATTGGAGTTAGCAGATAACAAGAAAAATATGTGAAAAAGAAAAGAAAAAAAGAAAAAAAATTAAGAATTCTAAAACAGAATCACAAAAAGAAAAATAAAATTAAACACAGCTCCCCGGCAACGGCGCCATTTTGTTGGTAGTAATTTTCCGAAGATAGAGTTATCGTTCTCAGGGAACAGGTTGAATTATTTTTCTTTGTATTTTTCTGAAATAAGAATTCTTGAATTGAAACTTAATTGTTTTTATAACAGAAATTTTTTTTATAGTTTTTATCAATTATTAAAACTGATCTAAAAAGTAAAGAAATGGTTTGTCAAAATTAAGGGTTTCTGGGTATATCTCAAATCATGGGTGACAAAAAATCTTTGCATTCCTGCAAAATCCCACATTGCTATAGCATCTATATCTCAATTTATGAGTTACTACAGCAAGTTTAGTTGAAGCTTTTCAGGTTCAAAAATAAGATTCAAGAAAGTCTTTTCCCAAAGTTTCCTCATTCTTTATAGAAATTTTTATCAGAAAACACCTCCGATTATTCCTAACCAATAGGGTTCATTTAATACTTAACAAAAGTCCATTTCCCAATTTCCTTTTGTTTAAATACTCAAGTCTCATTCCCATGAAGTTCTTGAGTTAAAAAGATAAAAGTACTAAACGAATGAGGATGAAAGAAACAATAAAAATGCACATCAAGGAATTTCACCCAATCATTTTGAATACCCAGAAAAAGAAAGGATTTAGAAACCCATTTTCAAAAACAGCAATTCAGAGATATCAGAAAAAGAAAGATGCATTCAGAAATAAAAATCAAAGTTAATCGTACAAACCAAGGTACCGATTCCTAAACAAGGGCTAGGATCTTTGAACTTCACTTGCTTGCAACATTGATTCTTCCTTCCGCAGCGTTGTCAGTGCTTTGAAGTTTTTGAATCTTGAAGAGTTTTACACAAGTATTTTGTATTCAGAAAACTAAAACTATGCCGAATTGAAAACACGATTACACACGTTCAAAAGTTGAGTTTCTTTTTAAAACTAAACTTAACAATCACAATCCTAATCTACGGTCCAAAATAGCTTTCATCTCTAGCTCAACAAGTTCATCCACGTGGTTGCTTCCAAAAAAAACCTAAAAAAAATGAATAATTACAATTATCAGCAAAAATAAATTAACTTGGGCTTGGTTACTTCCTTTTTTGAATTGGGCCATATTTCATATTCTTTTAGCCCATTTTCCTGTAATTGTCAACCCAAAAGATTTAAAATAATATAAAATAATAAAATAATTATATAAATAATTTAGTGCTAACAAGGAGTAATCTATGATGGAGGATCCAGAGGGGAAGATAAAACTGTTGAGGACGATGAGTCAAATGGAGTGAGGTTTGCAGTAGGGTCGGCACCTGCAACTGGTAAAGATAAATCAACAATGGAAATTGGAAGAATATGATCAATCTGTGACACAGAAGTGTGGGAACTAAAGAAGGGTTGTTGATCCATGAAGGTGAGGTCATGAACGAAACAAGTACACCTAAATACATGTGCAGGCATTGGATAGGGAGGTGCGCCTAGAAATAAGACATTGTGTGGGACTTCATTATTAAGCACGGAAGATGGCATGCAATGAGAAAACAAGATGTGAAATAGCATTTTCCCAAAAATGGAGTGGAACATACATATGCATGAAAAGAGTACGTGCAGTTTCAACCAAATGTCTATTTTTACATTCAGTCACTCCATTTTGCTTTGGAGTGTGAGGGCAGGTGGTCTGGTGTAACATCCTATCTTTCTCCAAAAATTTAGAAAATTCAAGAGACGCATATTCTTTCGCATTATCACTGCGCAAGACTAGAATAGAAGCACTCAATTGAGTATTAATCTCAGCACAGAAGTTTTTATAAATATAAAATAATTCAGAACGGTTTTTCATTAAATAAACCCAAGTACAACGAGAAAAATCATCAATAAAGGTCACAAAATACTGAAAATTCAAAACAGACATAGTTCAACTTGGACCCTAAATAGTATAATGAATAATAGAAAATGGAGTATCAGCTCTTTTATTAATTCTATTAGCAAAGAAGGAGCGACTGTGTTTTCCTTGTTGACAAAACTGAAGTTTAAAGACTGAAGATTGGACAAAAAAAGAACATATGTTGAAGCTCGAAGAGACTTGGATAGTTGGATGACCCAGGCAGCTGTGGATTAATTCAAGAGACTCCGTAAAAGAGCACGCCACTGGAGAATGAGGCACAGCCATATAGTAGAAACCTCGCGACTCATGGCCTGTCTTCCTCGTACCTTGATCATACATGGAGACAGATTAGTCAAAGAAGGTAATGATGAAAGAGAATGAATCAACTGGCTAACAGAGATTAAATTGAAAAGAATATCATGTATATAATAAACATAGGCCAGAGTCAAAAAAGGAGTTAGGTTGGCTTGCCCAATACCACGAGCAAGGGCCTTGGCGTTGTCAGCAAAAGTAACATAGGGTAGATTATTAGAATAAGTAAGTGAAGTAAAGAGATCCTTATTACTACAAAGGTGATCAGTAGCACCTGAGTCAATTATCCAAGGTCCAAGAGATGATTGAGAAAGACGACCAACATGATTACTAGTATCTTGGGCAGGAGTCTGGAAAGAAACCTTCTTAAGTAGAGCCTCGTAGTCTGCACTTGAAATAGTTATTGATCCAGTAGAAGGTGGCGTAGCATCAGTCTGAGCAAAGTTGGCAGTTGGTGGCTACAAGTAAGGGTACTTCCTGTAGCAATGCTCTTCAAAGTGTCCAAGGTTCTGAAAATAATTGCAATAAGGCCTCTGTCCGTGACCATCCTTCCCACAACAACGTCCATGATTGTGTCCACTATTCCAATTGGAATCATTGGCACGAGAGATGAGGGCAGTTGAATCGATTGCTGGTATATGCGCGGGTGCTGCTTTATCTTAAGGTTCATGAGACGCTGGAAAGTTTGTGACATGCTAGGAGTTCCAGCACTGGTTAGAATATTCTCATGAACATTTTCCAACTCTTCTGGTAGGCCAAAAAGGGTTAAAATCATAAAGAAGCACTCCACCTGCTTCTTGTACGCAAAACCATCTGCAGCATGAGGTAACATAGCTAGAAATTCTTGCATCAAAGAACAAATCTTACCAATATAAGCCTCCATTCGAGCATCTGGTGACTTGCGCAATTCAATTATTTGAGAAATAATGAAATAAAGTTGTTGAATGTCATTGGTGTAGAGGCTTTTGACTTCCTCCCATACGTCACAACAGGTCTCAAAGAAAATGAAAATATTTATAACTGCCGGATTAATGGATTGCCATAGGAGGCTCAGCAGTTGGGCATTAATCTTTTCCCAATTAGATTTATGATCCTTGGGAATATCAGCATATCTGGTCATAAGATGCTTCCTGTGTCCTTGACCAGTAAACCAGATCTTAACGGAAGTAGACCAAGTCTTATAAGTAGCAGATCAAGTTAGTTTCATCGTTGTAATGGATAGGACAATACCAGAGATAATGCGGGTAGTGCTTTTCGTTATATTACTTCAGCCCTCCATCACAAATTAGATAAAATAACCTGCAAAAATAGAGGAGACAACCAGAGAACAGCAAGGAGGCAAGAAAACGCACATAAAACATTGCGAAAAAAGTCTCCAAACAGCGGGATTTCGCAAATATCTTCCTAACGGATGGCACGCACAATAAACGAAGACCAGATCTAGAAAGAGGAGAAGACAAACAAGATGGTGGTGGTCCGGCCCAAAATAGTGGTTGCACACACTCACGAGCCGGAAAGGTGCAGACTGCACCGAAAACTTCCATCGGCGCGTCGAAGCTCTGATGGCAGCGCCACTTGGACAGACAGAGACGCCTCCTTGAGGCGGTTCTGATCACGTGGTTGTTTGCCTAAAACTCACTGAAAAAGTGCTCCGACTGCGATGAACAGTGGTTGACAATGGTTTTCTGACGATCTGAGGGTCAGGTACTAAAGATAGGTTGTCAGTATGAAACACAACACAGATGACTTGCCAGAATGATGCACGACAAGGATTTTATGTGAAAACGAGGTTTTCCCAAGACACAAGTTCAAATACCAACTTAAGAATATAAATGAATTATGTTGTATATTGTGTATACAACAGATACAAAGGTTTACAATAAATAAAACCTTAACGAGCTTAAAGAAGAAACCCATACCTAATCCTAAAATAAAGAAACAAATCATAAATACAAATAGTACTTTTATTTCTAACATACCAATTCAAAATAAATAAATTTCTTTCAATGTAATTTGGATCAATTCACATTTTGATTCGGTTTTTTCATTTGATTTTTCTACACAACCGGAATGATGCCTACAGAAATTCTGGCATAGGAATGACTAAAAATTTACTGCACGCAGCATATAAACCTTAAAAAGATCGCCCAAGAAAGACAAGTTCGATTCGGACTTTAGTTCATACTAAGCTTAGCTTAAATCCACACATCACACATCCAACAAGAACCAGCCAAATTCTCACTCCAGTCACAGAATTAATAGGTACAATAAAACTCAAGTGATAATGGTTTGATATTTCTATCAAGTAGTCCCTTATTCGTCATGATTTCTAAAAAACTATAAAGCAACCAACCCCGAACTTATACACAACTGGCTCAAGGTATCTTATAGAAGCTGCAGAGAGATTTACTAAAAGAAATCAGGACACAAACAAGCACATTTGTGTTTATCTCCGGCATGTGCAGTACATGATTCAGTTACAGAAGCCTGCTGCATAAACCCCATACGTAAATTTTTAAGAGTAAACAATATATACATTAAATTGGGTTTTGTATTCAATAGGCGTACAAGGAGGATAACCTTTCTTGCGTGACTTAACCCCCCCTTCATCCTGTTCACATCAAATAGCCTAACAAAAAGTAGCCAACATATAACTAGGAAGTAATAACTCCATTTCAGCTTTTGGTTCATTGGCCTTGAGCAGGAGACACTTGTTTCTAATGGGGGACCCAATTTTCAACGACGCTGTTGATTGCACATCTGGCATGTGGTGGCAGATTTGACATTTGCAAAGGTGCAATGCTCACAAGACCAATGATTATCATCAGTCATTCTGCTGGACATGTTAGTTCGAATAGTTCCCTTTCCTCTTCCACCTCTCCCCTTGCTGCTTCCTGCAGCATTTTTTGAGCTCGTTGCTTTGCTGGAAGCAGCTCCATTACTATCCACATCAGCTAAGCCATTCTCTAATGCCCTAACCAAATTCTCAAAGTAGTTTCTAGTCACACTGCCAAAACAAATGAATTATCAGATTGGTGTAATAATCAAAGTTACGATTGTAGATTTCCCACATCTAATTCAAAATAAGATGTTCATAGCATGTCTCATTTTCAGGAGAACTTGAGGAAAACAAAACCAATTTAAAGTCAAACTTCAATCAGAAACCCAAAAAATCACAAATAATTAAAATAAGAACGCAAGGCAAATACTTAACAAAACAGAAACAACATCTACCTGGTCAATCCAGCTAGTTTGGTGCGGAAGTCATTGAATTCTCTAGATGGGCCATCAGCATTGAGGAATAGCTGTAGTTCCTTTTCGGCACATTGATGAAGTCTCTCCAAACCAGATTCTGCCTCACCTGAAGAAAAAACAGAGTAGAGTATTATGTGTGTGGGGGGTACCACCACAAATGCAAGACATTTCTAATTAAATTCAAGTTGACAATAAAACCTTGTAAGTACTCAAAAAACTGCTTTTTAGCATGTTCATGCTCAGGTAAATAGTATCCATATGCATACGTCCACTTCAGCACCCGCCTGCATTCCACTATCTGCAAACATGAAATAGAGATTAGGAAGCCCTCTCACAACAGTGAAAAACATCCTCATCAAATGACCAGCATCAGATAATAGTTCAATGAACAGAAACTTCATTTGTGCCCGGGGGGACCTGGTTGTGAAGAAATGTCCACCAACGGTCCAAAAACATGTGTGAAAGATTCATAAAGCAATTCAAAAAATTTATAATTCAATACACCAAAACTATAAAATATTTACCTGTAACCAGGCCTCAGTAATGAACTTAAGCTGTGACTCAGGCTGGCACTGTGTGTCACTAAGCTTCTCAATCTGCCAAAGAAAAGGTCAGTTAGTGGACTATTTTACAATCCCTTGGAGCACATATTAACCTCTACTTAGAAGCACGGAAATGCCAGAGCAGTGCAGCAGAAGGTATATTTGGTTATGCCAGAAGGGAGTGCGGCTTGAGTGGGAAAGATGCTTAAATAAATAGGGAGAGGGCAGTTATTCATTTTCTAGTCTAGAGACTCTCAGGAAAGGGAAACCCTGGTGAATTGTTCAATCTTTTCTCAATAACAGACACTGCTATTCGTTCCTTTCCTGTTTCCATCTATGTTTTACTCATCTTCAGTTCTCAGCATTCAGAAGTCAGAACCCATTTTGGGGTTCGTGTTTGTAAAAGCTACATGGAATCATGAAAAGACTTAAGCCTTGCCTAATCATTTCTAGTCAAAAAAATTTGTTCCAAGGTTCGATTCTATATTATTGTATAAAGAATAACTTGAAATTTATATTTCTTGATTTATTACGAGGAAAAATAAAGAACTATTAAATTTTGCAATTTTATATTTCATTATTCCTGAAAATAGCAAAACATGCTTAAAAATCAGATTTAACAAGTGCCAAAAATGTTCTTTCAGTTGTCACAATCACTTACAAGCTATAAATCTGGAACAAAATTTATTTATTTTTGGTGGGGGAAGGGGGGGTGAAGAAGATGGCTGAACACAGCAAATGTATGTGTAACTTACATGAACATTTTGCATCTGATGTAAATCTGCAAGAGCTTTTTGCCTTGACTGCAAGAGAAAGAAAATTAATCATATAGCTTTTGAAACTATAATAATATGATATGTTTCAGTTTCACTTTCACTTTTACCCTTTGCTTTTTACCTATACTGTATACCGTTACTTAGTTAGGATCTATTACATTTTGGTTAGTCTGTTGTAACAAACTCATTACTGAGTCACTAGGTTCTGACTCTATATACATAGATTCAGTTTTGTACAAACCACTTTAATCAATATACAGAAATATTGTTTTCAGAAACACACTCTTTTCTCTCTCTTCCCTCTTTCTTTCGTTTTCTTTCATTTTCCATCATTCTCTTGAGAAACCATAGGAATTCTAGCAAAATATGAAATAATCAAGCAATGAATTCAGAAATTGCAGAGCAAAACAAATTAATGGATATATGACATTGAAGGGAAAAAAGTATGGAGTGATGCATACAGATTGGTTGCTGGCCCACCGCTCATAATAATGTGTGTACCTCTCCAACGAATTCTTTGCCATTTCTCTTCTTCTTTCAGTTTCATCATACTACATGCAACAAAGCTTAGTTCATAAGCAGATGACATTATTAAAATATATGTCGGGGGAATAGTGGGCTAATGGTAACCTGAAACCTGAATCAAGAGAAATTGAGTATTTCTATGTCCCTTACCACTCCCTCTTGTTTAGCAGCTTCGTAACGATTGCAAGCATAGAAACCGCCAGTCCTTTCACCATGGTCTGACCATGCACCAAGGCATAGCCTACGTAGACAAAAATATATTAAATTCACTTAACATCCATATGAGCTCAAACTAATTGAAAATAAGGTTAGCCATTAAGTTAAGGGTGCAAAAATATAAAAGCATCATACATCCCCGGGAAAGAAAATAAACCCACAATTTCCATGATACCAACCCTCCAACAATGTGATAGAAACTGGTTCAAGAATTAGGAAATAACAGAGAAGAAACTGAATCTTCATTCTATAGTCTCTTCACAGGATCTGAGGAATGACCCACAGTCCCACAGCTAGAGACTTTTGGAAATTTTACAATGGGGCTTTCCCTTTTCTCACTCAGTTCCAGGGATCAGAGTCCACCGCCCTCTCTAGTCTCTACTTTCAATACTGAATTCTTACCCACTCCTTTTAAATCTTTCATCATCCCGCCACGTTCCTCTATCTAACTACCTAACTAACTAGCTGCCACACTTAATTCTGTTGGGAATATTCTCCAACTAACTAACTGTCATTGACCCTATAATTCTCCCATTTAGCCTATGTTTGAGTAATTGGGGTCTGCTAACCCAATCATATTGAAAAGGGATAGGTTATTCTACCTGCCTCTTTTTCTGTCTACCTTTGCCTACCACTCTAAAATACCATTAGATCAAAATCTCAACTAATTTTTATCTTTCTCTCTCCTCTTGAGATTCTGATCTAACGGTGTTGAAGAATGGTAAGCAAAGGTAGGCAGAAAAAATGGTAGGTAGAATAGCCTATCCCCATTGGAAAAGGTGGGAAACAAGGAAACATGCAAAATAATCATGTTAAAAAAAGAAGAAAAAGAAGAAGCATACCAGCAAAATTCAAATTTACAAGGTGGAGTACATGTCATGTGCATGCACCCTTGGTTTTTTTCAATCGGTCGCTTGCACTTGGGACATGGCTTTGAGTTAGCAAGTATCCTGAAAGACATTCAAATGAACAGTTAGCTCAGGATCTCAAATCTTAAGTTTCCAAAAAGGACACACTATAGCGGTGTACCAATAACACAAGACTACATATCCTTGACTGTTAAAGAGAAGTTCAATACATGGAAGAAATTTAATTAGCATGAAGGAGATCAAGAGAAAGTAGAATCCTAATATTCCAAGGATTTAAGAACTGATCAGGTAAAATTGTAAAGAGTCAAAACATAAACTACACTGTTTTCTTTACTTTCTTTCTTTTCTTTTCTTTTCATTCCCTCGAATGAAGCAAGGGATCCACACTCCCTCAGCCATCATTTAACCTAATTCAAGCATAAAAATCTGAATGATTTTTCAATTCTTAAAGTTTCCCTATTTGAAGTGTCCATCTTAAGCATTACATCCATGCATTGGTGAAAGGAAATCTGTAGGAGCAAAACCCTTGTGGAACATTCTCCAGTTTCAATATCTATTATCATTACAAAGGCTTAATTAGTTTGTCAAAAATAAGAAAGTTACAATCAATCAATTAACTTCAACATTGGTTTCTCAGCTTGCCACCTGTATCCTTCATTACCAATACCATGTCTATAGCCATGCAAAATCCTCTGTTAATAAACAAAAGTAAAACATCCGTTGCAACAAAAACCACATATCTCTACATCCTCGCTTGATCCAAAGGGAGACCTCAGAATGACCAACTTCAGCTTACAACACAGAAAACAATACATACATGCATACATACATATTGACGTAAATACATTATGTCAAGGCACTAACAGAGATAGAACCACAGAAAACTACTTATAAAAACAGGAAACTCAACTGACCTTGACATAAATTAGGTATGGCATACTATAATTTCTATTGGAAACTAGAAGATGGACAATCGTTGCATGGCAGCAGACACACAAGCATTAACATCCCAAAGGAATATAGGCAAGAAAAATAATATCCAAAGATGTCAAAACGTATTCTGTACCAGTTCATGTTTTCAGATTCTGCACTATTTTTCAAAATCCATCTAGCCACAGTGCCACAATCCACTGGGCGGTGAGCCTCCTCAGTGCACTGTAGATCCAAAAACGTGTGAGTCAGCATAACAAGAATATTCTAAAATGCAATACTACAACAATTTGAAACAATCCATATGCGACTTACGTTCCAGCAAAAGCTATATGAACAGAGGCAAGATACATCATAATTTCCACTACCAGCATCAAAAGTAACTGCATATTCACAACCTGGAGCAGGACACCACTTGGTCTAGACAAAACAAAGAGAGCAGAAGAAATTAGATTATTATGACAGTCACAAATGATATAGAAAAAAGAGGTCAAACATACAACTCCATTTATAGATATCCTAAACGATAATGGTTCAAATAAAAAGCATAGGGCATCATCACATCATTTAGGAATCCATATTCACGTGTAGCCAGGTGGTAATATTGTGGTTAACACTCAATTCAACAACATGCAAATACGAATGCATAAAATGGGGCAAAAAAGTCCATAACAGATTGAAATGAAATTGGCAGTACAAATAAAGGTATAGATATTCCTTTACTATCATTATCAATGTCCATATTCAGTATCTACAACTTACCTTCTTATTGTCTTCAATGTAAGATCTAAGAAGGTAACGTGAGTACTTCTCTTTATCTTCATCAGATGCCAAAAGATTAATCATATCTTGACCAACAGCAGCACCACAAGAGGGATCAGGACATCTCAACATCAAACATCCCGGACCATCATTAATTGATGTGCCAATATATCCTAGCATGTCAAAAAGGAAAGAAGAACATGATTTAACAGAAAATGGAAAAACTGAAAGAAAGAATACTAAATTATACATGTATTGGGACTATATCATCAACAAGAAACATGAATCAGAGCACTGGATTTTGGATGTGCTCAGTAAAAGTATGCCCAAAACATATAACTTCATAATGATGTCCAGACCATATCTGTGGCCACAAAAGAACAGAAGGATAGCACACAAGTAATACCTGCCCAGCATGAAAAGCAGTAGGGATGACCGCAAGTAGCAGTTTCAATCCTAGCACGAGGATAATTTTCAAAACAGATGCCGCAAGTAAGCTGACCACAAGAGGGGAAAAAGTGAAATAAATGAAATATAAATGGAGCCCAAGCAACATGACAAGAAAATCCAACTATGTTAGTGATGTGTTATACAACACAAACGCCCATATCTCACCTCTCTAGGATTAGGAGACTGGAAAACCGGCTTCTCCAACAAACCAACTGCTTTTCGGACTTGATCTTCATCAGCAAACCATGCATCATGCACTTTACTGACACTCCTGCAACACCAAATCATCTCTCCATTAGTACATGAGTATACAATAACAGCCAAACCTTTACATACCACAAAAGGCACCATCCAAATATAGACACACAAAAATATAATGGCACATTAACACTACGCTGTTAAAAGAAAAAGAATTTACCAATTGTAATGACGAAGTAGGATGCTTGCAGAAACTCTTGGTATAGAAAGAACCGTTGCTACTCTAGTGATGTCATCTTCCTGCCTTTGCCGGATATCTGATTCCCTCAATATGGTAAAATTCAGCTGAAATCCAGACAGGGATCTGTAAGTCAGAGAGGGGGTAATATGATTGCAGAAAGAAACAAAGCAACAGGCAACACCATATGCCTTGAACGGGAAGTCGCAGCACTCATATCCTCACGACACCAAGAGAAAACTGTATTATCAATTGGTCTTCTTTATTTTATCGAATTCTTTGCCTTTTAAACCAACCTCCCCTCAACATATCAACTAGTTCCTATAAACGATTACTATTATCAAAGATCAAATAAGCTGAGCATATATTCCTCTCCTACCAACACTCATACTAATATAGTTCTAAAATTTATTTAAACTCAAACTTCTTATAAAAAAAACCATTTAAAGTTTTAAAACTCGTCCTTTTATTTTATCTCTTTACATCCATACTAGAGTGCAGCAAAATCCACCACCGCATGAGTTCAATTAGCTTTCTTTCCTTTACTTTTTATTAATTTTGCTCACAGTTTGTAAAAAACAAGTAACATTCGCAGCTCAAGAATACATTGAACACAAATTTGCGAAGTGATAGGCATAGAAGAACGAAACTGAGGAGACCTACCTCCGGTCGACGAGACTCAATTCGGTCGGAATCGTCGGCATCATCGAAGTAATCATCGGCTTCATCATCGTATTCGCTGTAGTAATCCATAGGAGCATCCTCTGTCTCGCCACTGTAGAAATCGTCATCAAGGGACTCGACATCGTTGGCGTCGTGCATATCATCCTCAGAATCCATGGGAGGAACCCTAGAGTAAGGGTATAGGTACAAATTCGGGCACGATCGAAGAAACGAAGAGATTGAAAAGGCGGTGAGGTAGGGTGGAGAAAATCTAGGGCTTAGCAACAAGATTAGGAATCGGAAAAAGAATAAGAACACTAAGAACAAGAAAAGTGTGTTGCTTTATGGTTTTCCCTTCGATCTTTTTCTCCTCCTAACTAACGAGAGGTTTGGAAATTGGAAGAATAATAATAGGAAAAAATGTTTCTCCCTACAAAAGTTATTTCACACACACTCACGTAAAAATGAATATTTCTCGTTATAAAGAGAAAAAAAAATCATTTTTAAGTGAACATAATCGATATTTTTTTATAACAAAAACAAAAATATTAATAATAATAATAGATTTATTTATCTATGTAATAATGAGAATTATATCTCTCATGTTGTAAGAACAAATTTTGTTGTCATGTTAAAAAAAAAAAAAACAAAGTATATATAGTATTAAAAAAAGTGACGCAACACTTTATTCAATAAATTAATCTTGTCCTTTTTTAACTTAATAAAAAATTTGATTCCTACGATATAATGAATGCATTTCCCTATAATAATATAGAAGCTAGAGAGAGATTGCAGGTGGAAGAGTAATTAATACACACAAACTGAAGGAGATGAAGTTAGATTTAAAAGTGAGTTCAATTAATTAAGGTAGTTGACATACATTTGATTTGGCTTAAATAAAATTTTGGATTCAAATTTTTGTGAATACAAAAAAAAATTATGAGAAAGCTAACTTCATGATATGATATTTTTAACTCGAACTAAATTACATCGGTGGAAAACGCAGCTCAATTAAGATCTTTTACTAAAAACACATCAACGTTAACAAAGGAACTCAACTAAAAAATTTACACCCTAAAGTGAGCTTATCATGAAGGGTATGAAATCTATCTATCATTAATTTAATTTAAATGATTTTTTTTTTTATTTCTTCAGCTGTTTATATAAAAATTGACTAAGCCAGTTTAAGCTTAGTCAGAAGCGCATAAAATGATTATTATATCTAAAATAAAAAAAAATGAATTTAAAATCTCATAATAATAGAAATAATAGTGTCAAATGTTAAGATTTTCTTATTATAAAAAAGAAGAAAAGAGAGTGTGAACATAAAAACTTATTAAAACGTAATATACTCTATACCATCCAATATCAATCAAATTAATTAAATTTTCATTTGTTTGCACAACGAAATTGGCTTTGTGATGATTCCAACTCCAAATCAAAAATCTTTATCTAATAATGAGAATATTGCCAAATCATTCCTTCGACATGTAGTTATATCGTGAGAATAACACTACACATCTTTTTGGACAAAAATACATTTAGGTGGTGTTTGGTTGGGAGCTTTTCAGCGGATATCTATCTTTCTCAAGTATGGCTTTTAGAAACATCATGTTTGTTTCAACGTTTTTCACCAAAAACTCATCTATCCAATTTGTCTGGATTTATGAGAAACATAGATATTCGCATTGTTTATAAACCCAATTTGAAGATGGGATTTTTCGGAAAATCGGTTATCTGACTTTTAATGCACTGTTGATTTCATAAAGCTACCTAATTTTCCCAGTAAAAATTTTCCCCACCAAACAACTTTTTTTTATATTTTTCTACCTATCTCACTTTATCTATCTTTCCAATCATTTCTCTATCTATCTCATTTCCTTACTATTTCAAAAAAATTTCCTGAACCAAACGCCACCTAAATTCGTTTGTACTTGTCTTAGTCACTCGAATCTTAATAAAATATAACAAAATAAAAAGAGGATCAATTATATATAATTAATCAGGGTACATATAAAAATTATTTTTTATTTTGTTATTATAATTTGGTTTTGACTAGTATTTTTTGGCAAAAAATTTTAAATATTATTTTTTTAATAAAAAATTACAGAAATATAGTCGTTTTAAACTATTGACTTCCAAAGTTTTACGAGTAAATTGTTGACTTTTGTGTCACGTATCAGCATATGGTAAAACATTTTTCCTTGAGGTGTGTCTCTCTCCTAAAACACGTCTCATGTGGAGCGTGTCTCTCTGCATCAGATTATGTTCCCGTGGGACATGTTTGAATGCTATACATTTGTAAATACATTCAAAATGACTACATTTTCATAATTTTTTATTAAAAAAATAATATTTAAATTTTTTCCTTTTTTATCAAACTCCTGTTGCGTAGCTAAATTTTCTCTGCGGAAAAGTCAAACGATTGGGAAAAAATAAATAAAACTTTACCCACAGGGCAGAAAGGTAGTGATAAAACAAGCGAGGGTTAAGGGAAGCGATTGTCCTCTTTCAAATTTATACAGACCAGTATATTTAAGTATTATTTCTGATGTCCACCAAAATAAAATAAAATAAATATTATTTCTGATTTTTTTTATCCTGTAATTAATGACCACCCTCCCGAGTTAAATTCAATCTTGAAGTTGAAGATTCAACTGGGATAAATTCGTTTCATGCAGTTTACCCAAAAAAAAAAAAAAAAATCGTTTGATGCAAGAATCAGAACAAAAGCAGTAGTTATATGTTGACGCTTTCCATTATTTTTAAAGCATATAATATATGTCCACTTGTGATAACACTATGCAGCTTCTGATTAACTTATGGGATTCATCACAACCCATATGCTCTTGCACTTAATGCTCCTGAATTGCTTGATGCTTTCTCGGCTTCATTTCTTTTGTTTTTGTTCTCACTTTATTTTTATTCTTGTTAAGGATAAGTTATCAAAAGCATTAGTGGAATATTATATTAGATACAGAATTTGAGATGTAATTTAGGATTGAGTTAAGGACTTGAATTCCTGTCATGACATCCAAAAGCCAAACAAGCGTGGTAAGTTAACAACGCTTTGTATGCCATATGAATATCTTTTTGACTTTCTTAATTATAAGATTGCAATAGAAAGATGTTGATGTATCTGCTTTATCAGACCTTCTGATTTTCCTCTCGCTAATGCTCTTTACCATTATGTTTTCTGATCTTCTTGTCTGAAATTGTATTTCATTTAGTTTCGGAGTATGTCAGATACATCAGACAGAATTACAATTGCAAATGCAAATGTATGTTTTTTTTTACCATACTGGTGAAAACGAAAATTTTATTTTCTTGCTAAGCGTAGGTGCAAAATTTTATATCTCGAAGGTGCAAATATTTAACGGGTTAATTTTTTCTACAATTACTTTAGATAATTTATCTCCAGCGCCATAGGTGTTCGTGGTCTAGATTGGATCGATTTTGAAAGGAAAAATCATCTAATCCAATTCATTCGGTTGGATCATATAATCATCTATTCACTTTGGATTTTTTTCAAATCCAATCCAATTTTATTCAGTTTGGATTGGATCGATTTTTTGAAAAGCCTAAAATTTGTACGATGATCATTATGCAAATAATATATATTTTATATATATTGACTTTGTAGAGTTGGTATGATGATTATTGTGCAATCTAGATGCATCAGTAAATGATAATTTAATTTTCAATATAGTACAACAAAAATTTGAATTACCATTTTTTACCTCCAACAAAAAAAATTACAATGTGATTGCCTAAGATATAAATTAACCCAAATTTTTATCCTATAGAAGAGCTGTTGCACAATAATAATCCATGCAATAAAAATATATGATGTATCTTACAAAAAAAACATAACATAGATCAATCATAATCAACTTTCTCCAACATGATTGGTTAATGGGGTCTTGGGTTTAGAATTTGTCATATGATTTTTGGGCTATGATTAGAAAAAGATCAAAGTAAGTAGAAGGTAAGGTTAAGGAATTATTGGATCGATTTTCACCACTCAAACCAAAAATCGATCAAATCCAATTAAATTTTACAGATTTTTTTCGATTTTCAATATATTTTGGTTTTTGGTTATCAGTTTTCCAGTTCGGTCACCGCCATTTTAATCGGTTGATAAACACCCCTATGCAACGCAAGATTTTAAATATGTCTTACCGGTAAAATATAATAATAAGAAGAAAATTATTATTATTTTCTCCTCAGACATTATCAGTTAATGTGGCGGAGAGAAAAAAAATAATTTTATCATTACAAGTATATCTTACTCATAAGATCTAGTTAAAATCATGCTCTGCATAGAATGTTATCTAAAAGTAATTTTAGAAATTTTTTCACATATTTATCTCGATAATAAAAAGTGGGAGTGATTCAAATTCCCAACTTACAATTTTGGAACATATCTTCGATGTCTCATAAGTACGTATTCCTTTATTAAAACTAGAAAGAAAAAATTACTCAAGTGTCAATAACTATAAAGTGGTGGAAGAAAAAAATAAAGTTAAATATATTATTTTTTTCTAATTTTAGTAAAAACATACCGAGTTTTCACTACCCCTTACCCCTATATTTTCACAATTTTGATTTATCACCCACCCTTAAATCATGAGAGATAACCATGTCTCACATAAGTTGTGGGCTCTATCAACTTACAATATGCATGTAACTTTTATTTCACATAAAAATCTATTTTTTTATTTTCAAAATTTCAACTAATAAAAAATAAATTAAGATTAAAAGGACAACGGTAACGAACTTCAATTCTCAGAAAATGCAAAGCGGGGTTAATTTAAGGAAAAATCCAGCTCTACCCACCTCATTGTTAAATCTACCCAACTCGTAAATCATCAACTTCTACTGTTTTATACCTAGTTTCCAGTTTGTAAGTAGTATTTTCAATTACTAATTTTAAGAGTTAAATAAATTGATAATTAGTTCGCTAATTAAAGAAGTTGGTTTGGTTCGATTTTAGTTCACCAAAAACTTGAATCCCATATGCATAATTATAAATAATTTATTTACTAAATAAATATTTAGTGCAAATTTTGATTAATATATTTTATTTAAAGAAAATTTTATAGTTAAAGTATTACGAATATTTTGATAAGATATCTGCATTTATTTCCAAAACAACGTCGTTTTGTAATTGAAAGATTAAAAAATTATAATTATAAAGACTATAATAACCCTGAAATAAATTAAAATTACAAAAACACCAAGATTTTCGCCCAAAACGACGTCGTTTTAGGTTTACTGCATATAACTTATCTGCAGTAACTGCAGAAAAAGCGAACCTTTTATAAAATCATAAAATACAACAAAGACAATCATATTTGAAATTTATAATTGTATAATTTATATTTATTTATTTATTTATAATAATATTTAGATAGAGCTTCTAACGTGATATACATAATACAAATAGCAAAAGACCTTGTATTTATCTTTTCATGTTAATTAAATATTTTAAGACATAAATATAGTTATACTTTAATTTTAATTTTTTATTTATAAAAAAATTTATAACTTAATCTTAATAATATTTTGATAATTCTCCTTTCAGCACATCATATATTAAAAAAAATCTTTATCTATTAAGTTATCTCATATGATACTTACAAAATTTTTGATGTATCTTATGCAAATATTGTTAATATAAAAAATGAAAATAAAAATTAAATAAATATATATAAATTAAATAAAATTGTAAAATATATTTAAATATTTTTTTGAATGGAAAATAGGGATTACAATTCAGTTTACGGTTCCTAATTGAGTTAATACGAAAACGACGCAAATAGTTATTTGTATCAAAAATCTCGACCAGAAGTACATTACCCTTTTAATTTTACTATATGATTGACCATTTAATTTTACTTTTCCAATGAAAATTACTTAAATAATCTTGAATTATTAATTAAAAATAGGGTAAATATGTAAACTATGTGATTATTTAATTTAAATGGGTGCGAACATGATATAATTATGAATACTTCTAACGTATGTCACAAATACAAAAAATTCTGTCGTGTTTAGATTATATTAAAAATTGAAACCTTAAAAAAAAAAAAAAAAACTCACCCCAATAAGAAAAAATGATTGAGTATATTGTCAGGTTTGAAACTTTCTCTAATATATTTATCATTATAATTTTTAAAATTAATATTAGAAGAAAAAATTATAATATAATAATAATAGTATTTTAAAGGGATTTTAACAATATATGTCTTGTAATAAAAATTCATTTTTTTAGTTTATTAAAAATCAATGTACTTTGATATTTATTTCTGAAAAATTAAAAACAAATATATTAAAAAAAAACAGACAGATATATACCAAGGAGAGCTACATTTCATATGCTTGTTGCAGGTTGAAAAAAAAAAATTGAACTGAATTTCCCCACAATTCTTTAAGGAAATAATATAGATCGAAGTAATTTTTTTTTTTTTTTGGTAAACAAGAGGACTTAGGGCTCCATATACAAAGCAAACAGCCAAACAAAAACATAAAAGAAAGACATAACAGAAAACAAGAAAATTTACTGCTACTTTATCAAGAATATACAACGACATGATCCCGTCCTACAGCAGTCAGTTCTACTATAATACTCCCAAACTTAAGTATTTAATTGATTAATTTTAATTAAATAATTAAGCCTGTTTTAGTGAGTAAAATTAAGTATAAGGCTTAATTGAATGAATCTGAGTCACTTTGGAGTTAAAAAGTGTACTCAGTGAAAATTAAAGGGTATAAATGGGTGTAGGCAAAAGTACCCAAAATATAAAAATAAAAATAGTAATATTCCTAGAATAATATTCCAAACTTTTGGGTAAAGTTTGGTAATTAATGGAGTTGAATAGATAGACGAACCAATACTCGCTTAAAGTCACTTAACATAAGTTAAGTGACCAAAACAACAAAAGAAACCCAATTGTCCCTCCCCAACTCGTCGCCAGAAGAAAGAAAAGAAGGAGAAAGAAGAAGAAGGAGAAAGGAGGGAGAAGGAAGGGAGGAAGAGAGACAGAGCAAATCTTAACCGATTGGAGTGATTCAAAAGCCTAAACCACTCTAAATCCTCCCCTCTTTCATAATTCAAGCTTAGTTTTGAGTGGGGAGCATTGTGGAGAGGGATATTGCCCCTCAAAAATTTGGCCCTTTGTGAGATTTTGGGATTTTGAGAGTTTCTACCTCCATGGAAGCTTGAGGAACGCTCATTCCTCTATTGTGTGATCATTGGTGATAAGTTTCCACTCTCTTTCACATGATTCTTGGAGATTTGCATGAGTTTAGGGTTAATGAATAGTGTTTTAGGGTTTTTATGAAATGTTGAGTAGATTGGCTATGTTCAAGGAAGAATGAGGCTTAGAGTATGTTGTGAAAAATGCTAGGAATGACATTTAATCGGTAGAAATGAGTTTATAGTGTTATTTTAGTATGCTTTGATGTTTGGATAAATCTAGGCTTGGAACTATGGATTTCCTTGCATTGTTAGCATTGTTTGATTGTATACCTTGTGTTGATAGGATTGAGGTAAGAGGACCAAGTGGAGTGACCAACCCTTGGGGTTGTGTGCAATTGAGGAAAGCTCAAGAGCAAGGTAAACCTTTGGACCTTGGGGTTGATCCCATTGAGTGTTCCACCAAACTCCGTTGAGGAGAAATGGTTTATGAGATGTGATATGTAATTATGATAGTAATTGTATGCTCATGCATTGATTCATGCATTGATACATGTTATGATTGATTGATGATTATTGGTTGATGTTTGATTGTTTAAGAGTAATTGAGGAATGGTTATAGAAGTAGCAATAATAAATGAGGTAATGGTTGAGGATTGTGATTGAGGTTATGAGTGATAGTATTATGATGAGGATGATTGGTAGGAACTTCCCTTGGAAACAGCCCTATGTGGATCTCCATGTGGTTAGAGCCTAAGAGGAACAGTCCTATGTGGATCCCTCTTGGAGGTTCCTAGATTGAGGAAAGGACTTCCCTTGGAAACAGCCCTAGGTGGATCTCCATGTGGTAAGAGCCTAAGAGAAACAGCCCTTTGAGGATCTCTCTTGGAATAGATTGAGGAAAGGACTTCCCTTGGAAACAGCCCTATGTGGATCTCCATGTGGTAAGAGCCTAAGAGAAACAGCCCGTAGTGGATCTCTCTTGGAAGTCCATGTGATGCTTGTGGATAAGAATGTGTTAAGCTATTATGATTATGTGTACATCGAAGTGGACCTTAGGGTGGAGTGATCTCCAAGGACCTCTGGTTTACTGTGATATATTCGTATATCTCACCCCCGTGTTGTGGGGCATCATTTCAGGTACTGATAGAGGTGAGGTTGATCGAGGCAAGAAGCATGAGTAGACTGTACCTAATAGCTGGACATGTTGAGTTGCATGACATTTAGCATTGCTATATGTATATTTTGATGCCACATGATGTATTTTGGAGGACTTAGTGCATGATCATTGTAGTAGTAATGGGTATCTGATACATGGTTACTTGCTTTGATCATGTTCATTTTGTAGCTAAGTCCTTTGGCATGTATATGAGATTTGTAATTAAGACATGATGTAATATTGTAAGTAATGAAGATATTTGTGTATGATGCTTACTGTAAGTTAAATGCATGAATGTATTTTTATGTATTGGATATGTTGAGCTGGAAAGTCAATTAGGTACCTTGTGCTAAGTTGGGAAACATTGAGAAAACAAAGGTTATGCTGCCCAATTTCTGTTAAATCAATGATGAGAGGATGAGAGTTAAGCAATGATATAAGGATATCGCAAGCTTGTTAAATAGGTTGTAAAATGTGTAGGATTGATTCCCAAAGAAAGATACATGAAAAATATGAGTATAGGAAATTGCCCAGAAGAGGGGAATTAAGCCTGCAAATGGAGGCTTAAGCCTGCTCAGGGGGCTTAAGCGCCTATGAGGGGGCTTAAGCGCCCTGATGCACCTGTGAAGACCAAAAGCTTTCTGCCGCCTGGGGCTTTAGCGCCCGAAATGGGGGCTTAAGCGCCCAGGTAGCGCGCTTAAGCGCCTTGGAGCGAGCTTAAGCGCCCTTGGTGGCTAAAAATGTAAATTCCCTCTGTCTGTTGGGGCTTAAGCGCCCTGGAGCGCGCTTAAGCACCCTGCCCGCGTAGTTTTTCAGCATACCCTGAGTTAGTAAAATTGTCATAACTTGAGCTACGGAGCTCCAAATGAGGAGCGGTTTGAAACCACGCGTAGCTAACAAAGAGATCTACAATATAGTAGAAGTTGGGAAATAAATAAGAAGTAAATTAATGGTTTAAAAATGGAATAAGAACAAATTAATGGTTTAAAAATGGAATAAGAACATGATGTTAAGTTTGGTTTATCTGATTCCGCAAAGTAATATGGTTATGATCACGCAATTGGGCATTATAAATTCGGCATATTTTAAAATGAAAAATTTAACCGGATTTTAATTGAACCCATGTGATTGTAACTGCGCTTAATATCATAATGCGATGTTAACAAACCGGTTCTAGAACGGGGCATTACATCTACGAGATAAATTAAGTGAATACCACCCGGAAGCTCTAGAAGGACAATTTCATCCCCTAGGTCCCTATCATCCAGAATGGAATTAGCTAACCAATTCGCACACATGTTCTATTCTCTATATGTGTGATGCAGACGAACATCCCAAGTCTTGTTAAGTCATGTCCGTATATGAGAGACAAGATGAAACTCACGGATTGTTGCACTATCAGAAGAGAGCACAAAGATTACACTACTCAAATCACTTTATAAGACTACATTATGGTACCCTTTATTCCACGCCAAACTGCGGAGAATGTCCCAAAGTTCAGCTTTAAAAGATGAGCACACACCAAGACGAAGAGAAAATTCCCATAAACAGTTGCCCCTAGAGTCACGAATCACTCCCCCACACGTTTTTGGACTAAGGTAGCCACGAGCTGCCACATCTGAATTAATTTTGACAAACCCAACATTTGGAAACTGCCAACAAATGCTAGTGTGGATTCTGCCGGTGTCTGGCAGCTTACCAACAACACCAACATTAGCTATTTCAACATCAAACATCAAGATCAAACACCGACACTTCAAAAATCCTGACGTGTCGTGTCCGACACTTCCCGACACTCTCCGACACTCCAACACTCCCCGACACTCTGACACGTATTATGGAAATTCAAAAAAAAGTTCAAAAGTTGCGTTGCGTTGAGTTTTTAGTTTTAACTATTAGATTCGTTGAATTCTGATTACTATTTTATTGAGTTTAATATAAATATTTGGAATATTTTATGTTTCTTTGCAAAATTGATGAATATTATAAGTTTAGTTTCATTTTTTGTTAAATTATTGAATATTAAATATAATGTACACTACATAAATTAAAAATATTATTTTAAATCAAAACGTGTCCTGACGTGTCGAAATCTAACATTTTTTAGAATTAACGTGTCGGAGTGTCGTGTCGTATCGTGTCACGTGTCCCGTGTCAGTATCGGTGCTACATAGTCTTTGATCACCCCCTCCTTAAACTCTAAAAGGGGAGCCCCACCCCCATGATACATTGCATTCCTCCAATGCCATAATTTCCAACAAGTTAAAATAAACATAATTGACCATGAAACCGAAGCAAACCCAGAGAAACATTACCAATGTTTCCTATTAGCCAATGTGACAAGCCTCCTATGAAAAAGATGACTGTAACACCTCGTTATCAGACCAGTGTGTTATCATTATGTATGATATTAAGCGCAGTTACAATCACATCAGTCTAATTAAAAATACGGCTAAACTTTTTCTTTTAAACATTCGTACATTTCTGATTAAAATCAATATTGTATTTAAATTAAAACTCAAACTGTAATTATAACCATTTAACATTGCAAAATAATCATACCTAACTTTACATATCATACTAACTCTTTTAGATACTAACTTGAGAGTCCCAGATCTCCCAAGGTTTCAAAAACACAAATTTTCATTTTCTACAGTGAGGTAATCGTTCACCGACAATAAACAGCCTTACATTTTTAGAAACTGCAACTGCCAGCCCTCACCATTAATTTTCATCTTTTACTATGTTAAACTATACATCTTGAGCTTTCCAACGACATATCATAAGTCTCAATTGGATCAATACAGCTCAAGGTACACCTATCGCGAACCCACTGCTGCAAATCGAATTCTCGGAAACAGGGTAGCAACTTCAAAATTAAACTGAAAATTATCAACATACCTAATGGCCCTGAGATTTTATAGGATTATATCCTTATATGTTAGCTTCACATGGGTTCAAACTTCATTCAATTTGGAGCTCCGTAGCTCAGGATATGGTCATTTTACTAAATCATGTTTTTGTTGTCTCTCAGAGGTAATCGATTACCCACACTCAGGTAATCGATTACTAAACTAGGTAATCAATTACCAGAATAGAGTAATTGATTACCAGCTCAACAGAAGCTGATTTTTCATCTCCTATTACGTAGGAATCGATTACCATACCTGTCAGAAGCTAAAATACAGCATTTTGTTGCATCATAGGCTATGAGATTTCTTCCTAAATTGACATATGACCTAATAGACCTGATATTCCCTTAATCAAACATACATATAGCTATTTAGAGGCTTAATCCCATGGTCCATCCATGGATCTCTTTATGAATATTAACATACTCTTCTTTATATCTTACCAATGGAAAAACATCAAGGTCCCTTACATAATATACATACATAAGTCTAAGTCTTTACGGCTTTGTTTGCGTGTTTGGAGGGGAAGGGAAGGAAGGGGATCTAAGGGGGATGAAGGGGAAGGAAAGGAAGAAAATTGAAGGGTATTTTCTTCCCTTGTTTGGGAGTTAAAAAAAGATATGGGAGAAAAATGGAGGATTAATGAGATATTTTTACCATTTTATCCTTTTTTAAAATTAATATAATTATTATATTCTACAAATCGAATTAAATATAAACTTTCTAACAAAATTATTTATGTACTTTTCACACAATTAAAAAAGATAATATTTTCACAAAATTTCTACGTTGCACATGATGAAAATTCTGTCAAAAAATTATTTTTACGGCGAAAAACTTTTCGTCGAAAGGAGACAATATTTTTTATCCGATGAAAATTTTTACATAAATAAATTTTCTATCGAAATTTTCGACGAAATTTAATTTTCGTCAAAACTTTTGACGAAAATTATTTCTTAAATATTTTTGAAGGAAAAAATTCCATCAAAAGTTTTGACAGAAAAAAAATTTCTGTCATAAATTTTGATAGAATGTTTTCCATCCAAAACTTTTGATGGAAATGTGTTCTAACGAAAATTTTTGTGTCAAAAATTTTGAGAAAAATGTTTCATTCGAAACTTTCGACGAAATTTAGATTCCGTAAAGAATTTTGGCGGAATATTTTTCCCATTGAAATTTTTTATCGAAATATTTTTCATCAAATTTTTTTACGAAAATATTCGTCGTCAAAATATTTTGACAGAAATGTGTTTCGTCAAAATTTTTGACTGAATTTATTTTTTCAAAAAATTTGACGAAAACGTTTCGCCGAAAACTTTCCATAGAATTTAGATTCTGTAAAGAATTTTGATGAAATTTTTCTCCGACAAATTTTTTTACAGAAATATTTTTCGTCAAAGTTTTTCTATGGAAATGTGTTAGTTGAAAATTTCGATGAATTTGTTTTTTTGTGAAATAATTTGAGGGAAATGTTTTGACGAAATTTAAATTCCGTAAAGAATTTTGACATAAAAAAGTTTTCGTCAAAATTTTTTACATAAATGTTTTTAGTCACAATTTTTTATGGAAATATTTTTCGTCGAAAATTTTTGTTGGAAATGTTTTTCGTTGAAAATTTTGATGGAAATATTTTCTGTAAAAAATTTGACATAATTGTTTTACGTCTAAACTTTTCGATGGAAATGTGTTCGTCAAAATTTTTTACGAAAATATTTTCGTTGAATGTTTTGATGGAATTTGGATTCTATCAAGAATTTTGACTGAATTTTTTTTCTGTAAAAATTTATGTCAGTGATTATGGCAAAATCTTGTTCTGTCTCTAGTTTTGTCTTTAGTTTCAAAAAAAAATTCCGTCTCTATTTTTGACGTAATACGATTTCCGTCAAAAATTTCATCACTATTTTCGACGAAATATTTTTTGTCGATAAATTCTGTCAGTATTTGAGACTTTTCTAATAATGTCATATTTAAAAATAATTCACATTTATGTGGTTTTCTTATTTAAATGCGAAGGGTAGATAAATAACTTTTAATATTTTCCCCTCAAACCCCCGAATTGGGGGAACTTTAATTTTAAGGGTGAGAAGTGTTTTGGAGGATTTTGCAAAAATTCTTAATTCCCTTCCCCCATTTTTTAAACTCACAAACAAGGAAAGAGATTAATAAAACTCTCCCCTTCCTTTCCTTTCCCTCCTAAAACTAACTCCCACACAATGCCTAAATGAGCTATAAACACCATGTTTCATTATCCAAAAAATAATCAAAGCATAAACTTATACATATATCTCTACATATATAAATAAGCATAACCAAAATAGGCATAGACATCCTTTATGCTCTGCAATTACAAAACATCATGTATATATATGTGTGTGTGTGTGTGTGTGTGTGTGTAAATTAACTTAGAGGAGAACTTAGAGGTTGAACGTTGAGGAACATCATGTCTTAACATTGAACGTTGAGACAAGTGGTCTGGACATGAAATCCGGATCTATTCCAGCAGCTCTACTCTATAGGATTCAGTATAAGGTATTGAATTCTTCATTTTTAGGGTTCTTAAAAATGAGAAAACTGGGAAAATTACTTTGTTTCTCACTGACATAAGCTAACGTAATATGTGTGTGTGTGTGTATATATATATATATGGGTTCGCTTTTTCTGCAGTTACTGCAGATAAGTTATCTGCAGTAAACTCAATACGACGTCGTTTTGGGGCGGAAATCATGGTGTTTTTATAATTTCAATTTATTTTAGGGTTATAATAGTCTTTATGCTTATAATTTTTTAATATTTCAATACCAAAACGACGTTGTTTTGAGAATACATGCAGATAGGGTTGGCAAAAACGAGTCAACCCGTCCTAAATGAGTCGGGTTGGGCTGGCTTAAATGAGCTGCCAACTCGATTCAACCCGACCCGATCTAACCCTAACTCAAACGAGCCAGCTCGCGGGTCAAACGGGCCAGCTCGTGGGTTGGCTTTTTTTTTTTAATTTAATTAATAATTCAAACGGGGCACTTTCTTTCTCGTTATTTTTTTTTTCCAACCCTAATCTGCCCCCTTTTCCCAGCCGAACAGCCCTTTGCCTGCGACCATCACCATCCTCGGACGACCTAACGAAAGAACCCTGCGACCATCACCATCACCAGTCCACGGTAAGGTCTTCTCACTTTGTTTTCTAAATTATTTTCGAAACTATCAAGTATTTGGATGCTTTCCGACTTCCGTTATTTGTAATTTCTAAATGGTGGAGGGTAGTGCTTGCCCTCTTCAATAGTGCAGCCCTTGCTTCTCGCCTCCGATGACATTCCGAGCACAACGACAGTGAACCCTTCCCACTGCAAATCTAAGAGAACAGAGGTTGAGTGGTGAAGGAAAGTTCAAGAAAGGTTTTTTTTTGTTGTACTTTGAAAAGCACATAAATTGCAGATAGATATGATGTGACGAGAGTAAATAGGTAAGAAAGAAAAAATAAAGGAATGAAAATTCCAAGATGAGAAAATGAGAATGGCAATTAAGGAAAGACAAGTCTGACCAAAGCTGAGAATTAAAAGAAGGATGGTTTTGCCGCGTGGGGGGGAACAGTTACGCAGCAGGGTTGGCTCTTTGGTTTGTTTAGATCCTTCCTCTTTCGTTCTGAGTTTTCTCAATCTCTTTCCCCTGAGGCTACTCTTTTCCAAGATGTGAGCAAACCAGATGATGCTAATGCAGAAATGCCCTTCTTTTTGCTTGAGAAATGGCTTCTAGATGATGATGCTTGTCAAGAAAAAATTAGTTGCAGTGATATTACAGCTTATGCAGTTACCAATATGTTTTAGATTAGTACAATTTGTAACTGGGAATTTGGGAATTTTCTTTTTTTACTCAGTTCTAGGACTAAAGCCTGATTGAATCATAATTTGGCCTTGAACCCTTTTGTGCTAGAAGTGTATATTGCAATCAAATATTAACATTATTATTATATCATCATATTCTATAATTAGAAGTCTCATTGGAAATTTGTTTCTCTTATGACAAGTTTAATGCTATTCAATTTTTTTGAGCCAACCCATTGGCATCATTTCGAGCCAACCCGCGAGCTTTTTTCCGAGCCAACCCGCGAGCTGATTATCGAGCCAACCCGCGAGCCAACCCTAACCCGGCTCGGGTTGGGCTGGGTTGGATTTTCTGGCTCGTTTATTTTTTCGAGCCAACCCTAACCCGACCCGATTTTTATGGGTTGAATGCAGGTTAGGCCGGGTCGTTTTGGGAAAAATGTTTCTGCAGTTACTGCAGATAACTTATCTGCAGTAAGCTCAATACGACGTCGTTTTGGGGGGGAAATTATGGTGTTTTTATAATTTCAATTTATTTTAGGGTTATAATAGTCTTTATGCTTATAATTTTTTAATATTTCAATACCAAAACGACGTCGTTTTGGGAATACATGCATTAACTGCAGAGACATTTTTCCCTATATATATATATATATAACATAAATATTTAAGATAAATATTAATATTTCAAAACGTAAGACTAGAGTCTAAGGTTTAACTTAAAATATTTGTGGTATAATTATTAAATTTTCAAAGAAAAATTAGCATAAAGTTTATTAATATTTCTGGTATAATTATTGCTCAGTGCTAACCTCAACAACCTGCTTCACCGAGATTTTGCTTTCCCAGAAAATCATTGCAGCACACAACGTAAACATAAGCAATCAGCAAAAAGTTGGTAATTCAAAATATAGTAAGGATAATGATAACTCATTTAATCAGTATAATAAACTCAAGCATCAATTCATATATTTAATTTTCATTATTAATTTTATTCAGTTGGAAGAGAACTATGAGAGACCTCAAAAATGTTGCCAGCCACGTATAAACAAGATTCATTAGCCATCAGCACATCTCCACTAAAGTTGTTGCTACTAGTATACTGAGAAACCATTTTGCTACCACTTTGGGAAGAACAGATAAACAACATTTTCACATTATATAACATCGTAGGCATAAAGCCATAAGATTGTGTTTGTCACTTTCAAGAGATATCATCTCAAAAGTTATTTTCCCATTATTTCTTATCACATAAATTAGGGAAATTCAATATTGTCACAAATCACATACTTCAACAATTTCTCAAAGAATTTTATAATTTTCACATTAATTATCCAGCATATATCAAAGATCAGATTCATAACAGACATAATAAATTAACACGCCAACCCATTATCATTAAGGGATTAGAATTGCACCCAACAAAACTCATACACACTCAATTTATAATTCTATATGAATTAAGGTTATACCCAACAGAATTCCCAACAAAATTTATACACAACCAACCTACAATTCTCTAGTGATTAGGATTACACCCAACAAAATTCATATAAGCTAACCTATGATTGTATGGAAATTAAGATTACCACACACATATATAATACACAACAAATTCACATGTAACTAACCTAAGATTACCTACAATCATCTAAAGATTGAGATTTATTCAAATAACAAAATTCCCAACAAAATTCAAACATAACTAACCTACGATTTCCTAGAGATTAAGATTATACCCAACAAAATTCATATAAACTAATCTATGATTCTATGGGGAATAAGATTACCACACACATATATATAAGCACAACACATTCACATATAACTAACCTATGATTACTTAAAGATTATGATTAAACAAGTAATATACAATTAGTTAAAGATTAGGATTAATCAAACATAATTCATACAAGAAATCGTAGGGAATGGTTGGGAGAAAAGAAGAAAAAACGAGAAGGAAAATGGAGAGACATAGGGAATAGAAATAATATGAGAATGATTTGATTTGTTAACGTAGCCTTTGTTTTATAGCAAAAATTTTGTACCGGAAAAAAAGGCATTAATTGCTGATAATATTAAAATGGCAAAAATATTTATTGATGGTAATCATGATTATTTCAATTACCATCAATTCATATCTTAACGGTTGCAGATTGCTATAGAAATTAAATGATAGCAAAAATGAATGTTGATAGAATTCATAAATTCCTAACATTAAGGGCAATTAAGTATTTATTGTATAATTATTTTGAACGTTACAAAATAAAGTTACCACCAATTATAAGTTACCGTTACAATTCTATAATCAAATAATGACATACTAGTATTAATGACAACCAATGTCAATATACAATTAGTGCTATTCCTATTATATTGATTTCGGATATGATATTCAACCTACATTTTTTCATGTCTATCTTATCTACTCATCTCTAATATCGTTTGATTAAAATCTCAATTAACTTTCACTTTTTCTCTCTATTCTTGAAATTCTGATTCAATAATATTGGAGATGAGTAAATAAAATAGGCATGAATAAAGATATGCGTAATATCCTATCTCTATTGATTCATACCAAAGTTAACTTGTCTCACATTATATATACATACATATTAGGATATATACCATTATTTATATTATTATTACTTTTATTATTAGTATTTTTTCTGGTTTATTGCATCTGTTATATAAAAAATTGTTTTAATTATAGTTTGATAGGAGAAAATTTAATGGAAATCATAATTTAATTCAAAATATGCTTAAAAAGAATAAATTCCATGGTTATTATTTTCTATTAAAATAATAAAAAGTTGCATAAGCATTCTCCACTCCACTTACATCGCACTCTAAGATGATGTAATGTGATAATCTATGTCCCTAATGATCCATGGCTCGCGTCACACGGTAGCTTATCGTAGAGAATCTCACATTTTTCAAGTGCCTAGGTTTCAGGTTTCATTGTTGGGACACACTTACAGCTGCAGCTTTGCAATCTGCATTCCGGAGCAAAACAAGCACTTACGCACAAAACACACGCACAAAACACGAGCACTCAGGGTTTCACAAACAGTACACAAAACACAAGCTGTTAAGTACTATGCTTTTAAATTACCAAACTGGCCCTGTGAATTTAATTTTGTTCACGCTTTTTACACAGAGAGATATAAATATAAATAATACACACCTCAGTGTACAGAGTCACAGACTGAAGAGCCAATCAACAAATATCTATTCACGCTTCTTGGCTCTCTCTCTCTCTCTCTCTCTCTCTCTCTCTCTGTATCCCTACTTTGCCTCTGTTTCATTTGGGTGGTTGTTTCTTAGAAGCCACCCTCTTCGGAGTTGAAACTCGTTGTCGTAAGGCCAATCCTTAATCCACTCAAATTTTAATGTTTCATCATATTTGTATTGGTTATTCATTCTTCAGATCATAGTTTTTGTTTTTGTTTTTTTGTTTTTTTTTTTAAAATATCTGTTTTTGAGCTTTTCACTGTTCGAATCTACTTGCTTCCCAATAAATAACTCTATTGGGTCTTGCTTATTCTAGAGTTCTTCTTTTGGGCGCTTTAGCTGATTCCATTCCTTGAGTCTCATGCTGGATATGCCAAACCAGTTATCCTCATTTCTGGTCAGTATTTCTTTCTTTCTTTTCTTCTTTTAGCTGAATTTGGATTGGAATATATGCCTTTCATTTTTCTCGTTTTGTTCTTAGTGCTTTTCGATTTATGGGTTTCGATAGTTTAAGGTGATTTTATGGATTTCGATTATTATCAGTTCTTTCTATTTACAGCCTATTACTTTCATGGTTTATTGTGGATCTTCCGGAGATTCTTTGTGTTTTGGTTAGAAGCTTATTTTGTTCATCATTTTCTAATTGATTTACTTTTTCATTGAATCGTCAAATCCTCTTATTGTGTTTATATATGCCCTAATGTAATTTATTTTTTTTGCAAGGTACTGGACTATAAGTTATGGCTAGATGCCTCTCTTTAATCTATCTTTCAGCTATTTAAAAACTAATCTGAAGTTTAATTCTATATCCTGTAGTTCTCGAAATTGATGTATCATGTATCTTGTTTTTGGGTTCTGCCACTGAAAAATCAAAGCTTGAAAATACAGTTTACTGGTTCACCTTAGCTTAAAAGAAAAAGGGGCACAATTGGGCAGGAAAAATCTTTTTCTTTCTGTATAAAATAAAATGGGAGACAGTAATTTCTCCTATGGCCTCTTTTGCCCAGAAATAAATACAGTAATAGCTCATATCAGAATTTCATTTTGTAATGCCCTAGGGGCTGCTTATAAGCTTGTCTTTGTGCAAGTCCTTTTTTTTTTTGACAATACATGCTAGATTGAACATTTATTTATGTGACATACAGCTTTACCTCCTAACTCAAATGAAGCTGCTCCAACATGTTTAGATTTAAGCTAATTTAGAATCCTCTACTATCTCTATTTAACATTTTATTACATGCTTCTTGCAGAGATCCTTTATTGTATGATCACATCTTTTTTTGAGATATTAAGATCATGGGTAGAGGTAGAGGAAAGGCCAAAAAGCTAACTGTTACTAATCACGAGGATCCTGGAAGTGGTGAGGATGAAAAAGTTCCTATGCAAAAGAGAAGAGGAAGACCACAAAAACCTCTAAAGGATGACTTTGATGAAGAAGAAGTTGAGAAAATAGAAGATGACAGTGACAATGTTAAGAATGGAGTTTCTGACAAAGAGATGAAAAGTCCCACTGCAACAGAGCATGGAAGGAAAAGGAAGCGAAACAATTCACAGGTAAAAGAGAAATTAGATTCAGTTGAGGAAGAAAATGGCGTTGAAAATCAAACAAGCACTGATGAGTTGACAAAGTCCAATGGATTTCGGCATAATGGAAGCAGGCGGAAAAGCAAGCCTCGTCGAGCTGCTGAAGCAGGTGTGCAGTGCAAGTAAGGATATGGAAAGTTATGCAATAGCTTTCTTCCTTTTCATATTACCGGTTAAAATTATGAGATAGGAAGTGAGGCCTAGTAATCTTTGGTTTCTTTATTTTATTTTCTTGTTTTGCTTCTTTATCCTTATTTTTCTGGTGGGAATGTTTTGTGGGGTTCGTTCCATTAGGTGATTCCATGTGATTAATTCCTTCTTCTTTTTCAATCATGAATTTGAGAATTTACAATGTTGGTTGTAGTTTTATAATGCTATCACACTTTGAATTTGAATCTTTTCTACTATGACTTTCAATTTAATTCAAGTTTGATAAGAAAAGAATTACACTCTAATTTCAGTTGTGACCAATGCCTTATATGCTCCTCCTCCTTTCATTGTCAGAGTATTCCAAGGTTCCATGAAAGAATGATGCCTCTGCTTTTATTGAGAAGTTTGGTGACAGTGAATTACATAGAATTTGACATTAGTTTTTGTATTATTCTCGTATGTCTAAAGACCTGTTTTGGCTTCTGAGTTGTTGAAATTATGTTTTGCGGATGATACCCGTTGTGAGTTCCCAAAAAGTAAAATAAAATTAGAAGTCCTTTATATTATCTGAAGGTTTAAAGATAAAAACAAAATTCAAATGACATTCATGATTCTGAGCCTCTGAATACGAAGTCATTTTAAGGATGATGAAATGGACCTTAGTTGACACTTTGTTAAAAGGATTCACCACTCTATTACTATGTTTAACAGATTGTTTAAGGTCTTGATTAATTCAAATTATTAAAAAAAAAGTACCTACATTAAAAGTCTCATTACAGGCGAATAGGACTGTGGTAAACTTCTTCTGAAGTAGCCGCTTAAATTTCTTTAATAGCAATTTAGTTGCAGCATTGATGATATTTTTCTGATTTGTAAATATACCAACTTACAAAAATGGAATTATATCCTGATAATGCTTGTTTTATGAGTTTGGTAGTTCTACATGACTTGGATGTTCTTGTGGCATTTAGGGTTTAGGAGGGTGAGTTTGGTAGTTCTACATGACTTGGATGTTCTTGTGGCATTTAGGGTTTAGGGTGTGATGCATTTCTTGGTTTATGTGATTAAGTTTATTTGCATTTTCTTTGTAAAGAAAGAGGCACAGTACAAAGAGTGGTTCGGGACCAATTGATAACAAAATCTTGGAAATAAGATGGTTCTTTGGAGTATTTTAATTCAACATTTGAATTGATTATGAAGATTTTTATTTTTGTTTTTTCATTTTTGGGTGAAAGGTCATGGCTTGTTGGACAATACCAAAATTTTCATTTTTTTATTTATTTGTGGACCACGTCTCGCTCCATGAAGGCTAGTAAATAAACTGGATTTCTTAAACCTTGACTTTCTTTCTGTTCTCCATATGTTAGAATAAGAGGGCAAACACTTTCATAAGCAGTTTCGCATGAAGTTTGCATGTAAAATGAACACAGCTCATGGTGTTCTTGTGGATCTCTGGTCTGTAATTTTTATGTGACCTTGCCAAGTGTAAATTTTGTGTTTATCTCTCTTTATATAGAAATTCACAAATGATGATAGGGATTTACTAATTTACTTGTAAGGAGAGGAAGAAATATAAAATTTAGACACAACAAGGTGGTGTAAAATTTGCACATAAGAGGATTCTCTCCCATGTTTTTGTTTTATTTCTTTTTCTTTTTCTTTTTTGGTTAAATGTTCTTGTTTATTGGTCAATTGAAGAGACATAGGTCAGGGTTCAGGCTAACATTCTTTGGTACGCCGTCCACTGCCTTGCCTTTGGATTACTTACCATATTTGGCATTGGGTTGGATCCATGCTTTTGGAAATTATGTTCATCTTATCTATTGTTAGACCAACAGAAATGCAATGCCACAAGTTAGCAAACAATTGATGAAGGATTTTTTTGCTTTTTCTGCACTTGTTACAGAAATGGAATCCACTGGTTTTTTTTTTTTTTTACAAAAAAAATGTCAGGATCCAATGTTGAGAAGTATATTGCCTTATAAAATTGTAACCTGACTTCATAGGTGAAAGAATTTTTATTTTTAATTTTTCATTTTATAATATAAAAAAGTTAAAATTAAGCTTTTATAATGTGAAATGGAACTTGGAATATATGCATACAGGTCTTCATATAAATAAAAAAGAAGTAACATATGTAATTAGTCGTTATAAGTTTGTATTTTTTTTTTATTTTTATAAAATTATGGATGCAATTGTTTTGAAACCTGCCGTTCATGGTGTTATGGTCGTATATTTTAAATTACAGAAAAGAAATAGGCATCTGTGGACTCATGTCATAGATTACCATTACATGCTTATAAGAACTTCTCTTTTTAAGAGAGGCTGTGACCAAGAAGATCACAGAGAATTAAGAGAGTGAGAAAGATAAAAGGAGAGAGAGAGACGGGGGAAGGGGGAGGACTGTGACCATAATGTCATTGTTTAGAAAAAAAATTTACCCAATTGTTACGTGAACAGTAAAATTTCCTAAAGTGCCACGCGTACAAATTTGTTATAGCAAGTAGCGAACTTTGTTTGCATACGTAGCACCTTTTTGGTGGCCATGTAAAATGTCAATCTGCTCTGAGCATATTCAGGACATGTGGCAGCCATTTAGAATTTCGCTACTGGACACAACGAACTAGGTGTAACGGTCAGAAAAAAATAGCCATTGGCCACGTGTCTTAAGTAGACAAGTTCACTATTCCCTTTAGCGAACTATGTTGATTTATTTTTCACACACCTGACACACCCATGCCCCCATCTTTTCCTAGGTTTTAGTCTAGGAAAAACAAAATTCAAACTAAAAATTAAAATATTATTTCCTTTCACTCACAGAAAAGTAAGCGTCTCATTCTTTTTCCAAGTGAAGTGATGCAGAAGTGCTATAAATAAGAATATCGTAAAAGAAAACAACAACAAACTTGCGCACATAAGCTGCAAAAATGTGCTTCATAATGGCCTAAAATGTGAAGGGCGCATTGCTCAAGGCAAATGACATCACCAGAAATTCATAATTGCCCTAGTGTGTCCAGAACGTCGTCTTATGGGTATCTGATGGATGCATTCGGATGTAGTGAAAACTTGATCTGAGGTCAAGTTTAGAGAAAATAGTTGCTCTATGCAATTCATTAATTAGTTCATTAGTATCTCCGACAATGACGACAAAAACTTGTTGGTCTTCTTGCAATCTATCAAGGAAAACACATTTGTTCCCAAGATTATAACTTTCTGATCTTTTTGTTGTTCAGTCAAGGGAAGCACATTCGTTCCCAAGAATGAAGACCAATTGCGCAAGTGCACGCATCAAGTAATAAATGGGAGTTTTTAAGTCCCAGATTATCGTTCCCACGAAGAAAGTATTGCTAACTAATATTTTAAGCTATGTTAAAGAATAATTGGTTAACAATATTGAATTATTCTGGCTAGTCGTTCCCTAATATCACAGTGACGTCCTTCTGTGACAAAAGGTGTAGAGCAACTTAAAATAATTCCTCGCGTCGTTATATATATATTTCAAGTCTTTCCTAATCAAGGAGGAAAAACAAGTCATAGGAAAAATATTGGTTGTGATGTGCTTTCGAAATAAAATGTGCATAAAATAAAATGAGCAGTGGCAAGCAGTAATAACTGGATTAACACAACGAAATGATAAGCGGAACAATAATTTAAAGAAAAGGAATGGATACATTGATCCATTGTTAAACCAACTATAGCCAAGGCTCAAGATCTCTTCCAAAGGATTTGTTCAGGTCTCTTCGGTGCCAGCTCTGATTCCTTAGCTCATGAGATAAATGGTATACGAAGCTCCATATTCCTATGAGAACTTCATCCCTACCTTTTCTCTAGGCAAAACCTCAATGAACGAGGGGGTCCCTTAACCAGAGAAAGTGTTTCCACACTCTTCACCTTCCTCCTAGTGTTCAGCTGTCTGAAATTTCTTCCTCATGGAAGTTCATTTCTCAGTCATGTTCAAGTTCCATTGATACAGGATATTAAGTCACTTAAACAACAGAAACCCCATTTAAATAAATATAAGAGATTCAACTATAGAGATTTAACAGTTTCACAGCTTTTCCATTACAAAAAGAAATTAGCTCATGTTAAAAGATATGATTGAAAATACAAATATAATCTTAACAACTTGAGATCCCATAGACTCGAGATTCAAGCTGATGAAGACGAAATGGTAGAAAAGAAGTGTACAGACTCAAAAACTTAACAAAACAGTAACTAAATACAGTGATAAAAGAGAAAATGGAGAAGATGTAAGTTGCTTGTGAGGAGTCTTAAGGGGAGAATAGAACAGAGAAGGGTGTTGCTCCAAAGTTACACCAACATGCCAAAACTTTTTGTGCCTTCCTCTGATTTTCTATTTATAGGATGGAAAGACAATGGCAATCTTATGATTACTTCAAGTCGTTCCCTGCACTATTGGACCAAGGATGTCTCTTTCTTTCTTCAGTCAAACGATGGACTTTATATTTAAGGGGATAAGATTGGAGCTAAGCTATCTTATTTTCTTTTGTTTTCCCAAAGACGATTCTCTAACACTCGGACACGTCCTGCGTCTTTGTCTGCGCTGCTATATATCACATTGTTCTTTCCTGCTTTTGCTGCACGCGTCTGTCCTTTTTTATGTCACATTGCAATCATATTTTTGCATAAAAGTAAATTGTAGGTGTGAGTGGAATCAAAGAGCAAAAGAAAGGACAACTCACCACTCTTCTATCTCTTTCTATTCTCACTTTTCCATGTTGGCAGTCGTTCCTTAACGCAAACTGACTTTTATTGCATTTATACTAATATTTATAACTAAACCTATTAAAAAGGGGCGGAACGACCTTCGTTCCGCACTGAAACACGAAGCATATGGAAATGAAATTTCGTCCCATCAAAATTATAACTGGGCCGAAATGATATGGGTGGCTCCATTATGCTGGTCGCCCTGAAGGAGAATATTCTTCCCTGCTAGGGTGAAGGCCATTGTTAAAGCAACATAATCTATGATAATGGGGCCAATTGTAGCTAACCATTGAACCCCAAGGAAAACATGAGCTCCCTTAAAGGTCCAGAACAAACAGGTCAACAACGAATGGGTGAGACTGTATTTAAAGTAATTGCCATATATACAAGATGTAGAGCATATAAGGGTATTACCATTACCCACATGAACCTTGAATAGGACAATTGCATGCAAAACTAAATAAAGATAAGAAGCTATTCTTTGAGTAATAAACTTATGAATGGTACCCCATCTATCAAAATTTGAACAGTTGTACCAGAAATTGTGCGCTTGAGCCTGAAGGAATTAGACGTTAGATGGCCAAAAAAGCACTCAGGCTGATTTCTGGTTGTAAAATTTGTTCTGGAGGATCCTCAAATAGAGCGTCAGCCTCATCTACGTCATCTGTTCCGGCTACGTACAAAAGGGTGGCTCGTCCTTTGCAGCGATGGTCAGGTGTGACAAACTTATTACAATTATAACAGAGGTTCTTATCATGACGAGCCTGCATTTCAACCTAAGTAAGGCGACAGATTAGTAACGAGGACAAGGGTGTAGCTGATTTAGCAGCTGGCATGGCAGCAAGCGATTATAACGGTGGGGAATTGATTGGTAGAGTTGCTGGATATAAGGCATTTGGGTGAGGAGTCCAAGACTTGACAAGCTTTTCATCGCCTAATTTTTCTACATAGACCTTATCATAAGCTAGAGCCTCATGCACATCTTGTAGTCTATGAACGATGATAGAGCAGTAAAGGTAAACTTTAATCCAGCCAAGAAGAGTCCATTGCGAACAGTGACGAAGAGGCCAGGGACCTTGCGAGAGAGCTGCTTATACACAACATAATATTCAGCCACTGTTCCATTTTGATGTAATTTAGCAATTGCCATTGAAGCATCTTCAAACTAAGTAGGACTAAATCGGCGGTGTAAGGCATTGATAAAGGATGGCGAATCCGAAAGTAACCCATCTTGGTCCAGCGATTGGAACCACGAAGAGGCAGATGGATCCAGATTGAAAGAGATGGCAAGGAATTGTTCATGAGCAGGTACATTGTGAAATCGAAAATAGCGTTCAACAGCAAATAACCAATCTATTAGGTCACCGGTAGCAAATCTAGGAAAATCAAGCTTCATCCGTCACTGACGATGAGGCTCAGGGGTGGTATTTGTTGAAGAACGGGAAGGGCTAGATCCCAAAACACTAGTGTGTAGGTCATGAGAAAATTGGTTGGAATGGAGGATATTGAGAATGTCTAACAATTTTTACTGCAAGGTCTCCATGCGTTTGTTATTTGTATCCATCTGTTGGTTATGGGAAAGCTCCAAGGCAGTGAAGTGGCGATCCTGGGCCAGCTCCAGGTTTGAGATTTGCTCCTGTACAGCTTGACGAGCAAACTGTAAGTCATTAACCTACTGGGTAACGTCACAGAGTCGTGTATTTTCCACCATGAGTGGCAATGAAAACACTAATGTAACCAAGGAGATCAGAGAATTAAGAGAGGGAAAATGATAAAAGAGTAGAAAGGGAGAGAGAGGGAGAGTGTATTTCACATAAAGCATGCCTTCTTCGTTCATTCCATGTGACTATGGGTGTGCATGACAACCATTCTATTCACTAGCACTGTTTTTTGAAGAGAAACAATTCTTTTCTATTTCTGTGCCTTAGAACAGTTTCTAAAAAAAAAATTGTTTGATAACATATTCTATTTTTATTCTGTGAATGAGAATCATGTTTGATAACACAATAAATAATATAATGAAAAATAATTCTATTAAATATAAAAAAAATTTGGATCAACACTTTTCTTTTCATATGGTGTCGTTGTGGTGGTGCGGCGGTACAGTGGTGGTGGTGGTGGTGGCAGTGACGTGGTGATGATAGCGGAGGTGGTTGTGACAGCAGTGGCTGTGACAATGGTGGTGGTAATGGTGGCGATGACGGTGGTAGTGGTGGGGATGATGGTGGTGGAGGTGGTGGCAATGGCTGCGACAATGGTGGTTGGTGGCGGCGATAATGGTAGTGGTGGCATGGTGGTGGTTGTGATGGCATCATGGTGGCGGTGGCGGTGGTGGTAGGTGACATTGGTGGTGGTGGCGGCGGCGATGACATGGTGATGGTAGTGGCGGGGGTGGTGTAATGGTGGTGGTGGTTGGTGGCAGCGGCGGTAGTGGTGGTTGGTGACAGTGGTGGTGATGGTAGCGGTGGCATTGTGGTGGTGGTAGTGGTGGAAATGGTGGCGGTGGCGGTGACAGCAATGGTTGCGATGATGATGGTGGTGGTTGATGGCGGTAGTGGTGACTGTGGTGGTGGCAGCGGTGGTAGTTGTGGTAACGGTGGCATGGTGGTAGTGATGAGTGGAGATGGTGATGATGGTGGCAGTGGGATTGTGGTGGTGGGGGGAGATGACGATGGCACTAGTGGTACGACGACGGTGGCGAAAATGGTGGTGGAGATGGTGGTTGGTGGCGTTGGTGGAGGCGACAATGGTAGCGGTGGCATGGTGGTGGTGGTTGTGATGACATCATCATGATGGTGGTGGTGACAGTGGCTGCGGCGGTGGCAGTGGTGGTAGGTGACAATGATGGTGGTGGTGGTGGCGGCGGCGATGACGTGGTGATGGTAGTGGTGGAGGTGGTGTAATTGTGGTGGTGGTGGCGGCGATGACGTGGTGATGGTAGTGGCGGAGGTGGTGTAATGGTGGTGATTGTGGTGGTAGTGGCGGGGGTCGTGTAATGGTGACGGTGATGGTTGGTGCAGCAGCGGTAGTGGTGACGGTAGTGGCTGCGACAATGATAGTGATGGGTGGTGACAGTGGTCGTGATGATAGCGGTGGCGTTGTGGTGGTGGTGGCGGCGGCGGTTGCGATTACAGTGGCGGTGATTGATGGCAGTAGTGGTGATGGTGGTGGTGACAATAATAGTGGTGGCAGTGGTAGTTGTGGTGATGGTGACGGTGGCATGGTGGTAGTGATGAGTGGAGGTGGTGGTGATGGTGGCGGTGACATCGTGGTGGTGTGAGGTGGTGACGACAGCACTAGTGGTACGACAGCGGTGACAACGATGGTGGCGGTGGTCGTGTCAGGATGATGGTGGTGATGGTGATGATGGTAGAAGTGAAGAGTGACTGAGAGAGATAAATGTTTCTCATTTTGTGTCCGGGAATAAAAAAGCAGAAATTTTCTGATTATTTTTTCTGTTCTCCAACACAAAAATTAAACCGGTTTATCTCGGGAACAAAAAAATGAACCGATTTTACCAAACGAGTTTTCTATCCATTTCTGTTCCTGGGAACAAAATTAAAAAAAAAAATGATTCCCGAAAGGTTGTCATGCACACCCTATATAACCAACCCTAGTCTATCACATTCACTGGGCCATAAGAGACGGACCATAAACACTGGTAATAAACTAGACTTGACTAAGCTTCATTAACCCACTATATAATCATATAATCGTTTGGGCTGCCGTAAGTTTCTTCTATCTCATAGCCCAATAGCAACTGCTTATTAGTATCACTTGGGCTTGTATCAGTAAGTCAGTAACTGACCCAGTTACAGAGGCAACTTGTTTTCATTTTGTCACACCACACATAAGGCTTTTTGATGTCAAATTATCTTGGTATGGGTAGATAATCCGCTAATACATTACGAATTAAGTTAACAACAACAAAAACACATTCATATGGGGCCAATATCCTAATCAGTAAGCATTTTCTCAATGGGCAAAATTTGAAAAGTCATTGGGATCTACTACAATTACAGTCAAACAAGATTTAAACTAAAATCTTAAGTAATAAGAAAATGGGGTAGGTTATATTTACGGGGAATGATATTGTAATAATCAAGTTGTGTTATTACTAATGTTACTACCAATCAATCTCACTGTTAGATCGATTATGTTGATCCAACGGTTATATTTATTTCCATCTTTGTATGGTCATGATTTCCCAAATTTAATATTTTATATTTATTTTCACCTTTGTATGGTTATGATTTCCCATATTTAATGCTTTCACTTTAAATATGGGGAATCATAACCATACAAAGATAAAAATAAATATAACCGTTGGATCAACATAAGCGATCTAACGATGAGATTGATTGGTAGTAACATGGTAGTAACACAACTTAGTTGTTACAATATCCTTCCCCCTATATTTACAAACTTTTTTGTTTATAAACTACACTATCTTCTCCCGGAAAACACTAATCACACTATGTTCTCCCGGTAAAACATAGTGTAATTTGTAAAATTTGTAAACGAATCTTTCCCCTAAGAAAATATGTCAGATATGCATACTCACAATCCCTAAGTTATCCGGGTCTGTCAACCTTTTCATCCGGTTCAATGACCGAATGACAAAGACAAGCTTTCATCTAAGTCTCAGCATGATAGCTCACTAAGAGGCATCTCGCGTGAAAGGGTAGGATGAAAAGACCACTTGAATAAGTCAATCATAAAGCATATCAACTATACTGCCACACAAAGACGATCAACTGAGTTTACAAGCAAGTCATGTCAACATATTATAGATAAAGAGACAAAGACTTAGGTACATTCATTTTTTGCATTAAATTTAAGCTCGTTACTCAAAAACTGACTTGAGCGTCGAAGTGTCTTACAAGTACTTTACAATAATAAAATTTTGAAGGAGATAGAATTTAGAGACGGAAGAAGATTAGAAGAGAAGAAGAGAAAAGTTAGATCACGGATAAAAAAAAAATAAGAGAGAGAAAAATAAGAGAGAGAAAAGATAATTGAAAAGGAAGACCGTAATTGTTGTTCTTGTAATTGGTGGACTATCAATTTATGGTCACTTACCTTTTAAGATAAATCAAACTATTAAAATAAATTAAACTAATCATGATAAAGACAAACTAAACATCATTTGAATTCTGTAGGACAGATGTTACATACTCACCCCTCCTATTCCAGTAAAAATACTTTCATGCGGAATTGAAAATCTAATCCGGGACTCTATCCAGTCTATCCTACACAATAAAACAATGATCCCGACAGATCGGAAACCTATTGAGATAAATATGGATTCGTCATTTTTTTGTGTAGTCTGAATGTTTCGACAGATTGGGACAAACGTTTCTCTGCTGAATAATTTTCAAAATTCACTTTCAATTAAAACCACTTTTTGCTAGTGTTTTCATGTGATAAATTCTCTTCTTCAAATCACATTAAAATTAAATTAATTATTTTAAGAAATTTTGTTTTATTATACTTCCTTATATAACACATTAAATGACTAAGTTAATAAAGGTATATATCCCTACAAAGATAAAGTTGATCTTCCTTGCTTACCATTTGAGTCACACACTCATGAGTCAAATAATTAATATTAAAATAAAGTTAAAAAAGTTGCGTAAATTTCGCATGCATGAATACAAAATATTAAAAGGATTTGAAAATCAAACTATTTTTTTATATAATTTTTCGATTAAATAATTATATTTATAAATTAAATTAATTCCTTAATTTTGAGGATCCTGCCATACTCTTTAATACATGCTAATTACTCATTCTTAATTTACAAAATTAACTCTCCTAATGATATCAATTACTCTTAAATTAAAATTTAATTTATTACCAAAACTGTCCACACAAAAAAAATCTATTTCACGCGATGAGATTGAGCAGAAAAAAAGGACAAAAGGGAGCTGAACCATATCCGAGACAAATGTTATGCATGCCATCAATTAATCGAAATCATCACATGATATGGCATTCAACGCCTTTTTTCTTCTGGGGCTCTTTACTCTTTGTACCATCATCATGGTGCCATTGGTGAGTTTCACAGATGCTATTGCTCCCATTCTCAACGTTGCTTCGCTAAATCGGAGCAATTTTCCAACAAGCTTTATCTTTGGAACAGCATCCTCCGCATACCAAGTACACATTATTACTCTTTATTTTAATTTTTTCCCTAAGTGTGAAACTAATTGGGTTTGAAATTTTAATTCATGCTATCACAATTTGAAACATCTTTCTACAGCACAAGTTAATTACTTTTCTAGCTATGTAATTAAGTTTATTACATGTATTTGTTGTGGTGATTATATACAAATCTAGTACGAAGGTGCAGCAAAGGAAGGTGGCAGAGGAGCAAGTATATGGGATACCTTCACCCATAAGTACCCAGGTATCTCCACTCAGTCATACTAAATAGAATGAGAAAATGCTAAGTCATAACTATACATAGAACTGCAAAAAAATTATAATTATATTCTGTAAGTTATTAACTTCAAGCATACTTATCCAAATTTAATAGTTATTTGTAGAATAATGAATTATGTACATGCATAACTTATATTTATTCAATGGTGAATTGACATGCAGATAAAATAAAGGATAAAAGAAATGCAGATGTCCCTATTGATGAATATCATCGATACAAGGTATGAATATGTTCTGAATGGCCCCTTACAGGTTGATTCATTAAGGCAGGCCCTAACCCTTCCTCTTATTCACGTCAGCCCTACTAACCAAAGGTTACTAATCCTTCCTCCTTTCTGTCCCCACAAGACAATGTTTCCAAGGTAAGACACCAAACTATCTTATGTTGGGATACTACTTCCCTCGGGTAGCCTCCTCAGACTCCCTAAATAAGAGCTTATTCTCCACAGCTACAACAGTTGTGACTGCCACCAGCACAACAGAAACTACAGTGTTGTTACTGCAGCAATGTCAGGAGCCAATGGCAATCCCCAAGGAGAGTTGACCTGGTTCGCCCCCCATGCGAGCAAGGCATGCTCTCCCCCTATAAATACCATCCATCACCAAGCAAAGGGGATCTATCTATATGTGCTGTTACCCTGTCAATTTCTTAAGCCCTTGCCTCAACACCCCCCCCCCCCCCCCCCCCCCCCCCCCCCCAAAAAAATTCTTAGAGTTGGATTTCATCATCGTCGTATAACTTGGTCTCTACCTCTGTTAGCGGTGATACCTATATAGAGATATGTATCCTCCCTAAGAGAACATATTGAGCTTGCAGCGACCAACGGTAGCAATACATAATCAATTGATAGCAAGAATTACTTGAACTGAATTCAAACAATTTAACCCAACAAAGGCGATAATCAGTTAAATAGTTATGTTTTGACTAATTAAATTTAAACATTGGGTTAGAATTTATATATAGGAATTAATTTTTCTAAATGCACAAAGCCAATGTTAAGAATTAAGATGCATTTAATTTCAATTCACGAGAGAGTTTTACCGTATAAAAAAATTCGAACAATTTCACCCTTTTTGATTAATTATTAATTAAGCTACAGTGTGTCCTGGAATAGTCCCACGATGAGACTCGATTGACAAGTATAACATATGTTAATAGGTGCATTATAGGAGCAAGGATTATAGTTAATGAAAATGAAAATTCAATAAATCAACCTGTATGAATCACTTCAATCCAAAATCTTAAGGTATTGAGTGAAAGTCTTTTTAATAGTTTATATTATTCTCGAACACACACCCTCACACAAGAGCCACTTAGACTTGAAACGTAGATATTGTATAGGCCCAATTTTTTTCATTTTAGTTTACCTTATGGTTATTTAATTCTACAAATGCGGGGTGGTGAACATCGAATTCGTGACATCGTGGTCACTAAAGCTCTGATACTATGTAATGAACCACTTCAACCTAAAATCTTAAAATATTGGATGAGAGAATTTTTAATGATTTATATTATTCTCTAACATCGACTTCCTACGGCAATTTGTTTTGAATTTCATTTGTTTTTCTTCACAATGAAATGATATGCTGTTGTTCATATATATCACAGGAAGATGTTGGGATCATGAAGTATATGAATTTGGATGCATACAAATTCTCCATTTCTTGGTCTAGAATACTACCAAGTAAGTTGGATGTTGATCAATTACTATCCTTTACTCGATCAATTATACATATATGTTTCCAGTTAACCATTGAAGTTATTATTATTATTATTTATAAAGAAGGTAGGCTAAGTGGAGGTATAAACCAAGAAGGAATCAAATATTATAACAACCTCATCAACGAGCTAGTGGCTAATGGTACAATTCAAACTTTTTTTAACTCGACTTTGAATTAAAGTTTGCATTTTAGCATTTCTCAAGCAGTTACAACAATCATAATTGATTAAATATTAATTTTTCAGGTCTGCAACTATTTGTGACCCTTTTTCATTGGGATCTTCCCCAAGCCTTGGAAGATGAATATGGAGGCTTCTTAAGCCCTCACATAGTGTGAGTGACACAATTTAATTCTCCCCTGAAAACCATATAATTATATTCATTGAGATTATTAATTACTAAAATGGAAATTGTTATTTAAAAAGAAGATTAACAAATGACAAGACTTATTTTCTTAATCTAATAAAAGACTGTAGTTTTAACCTACCTACACATGAATGATAATAGGCTAATTAAGCTTTCATAATCATGCACATTCGAAAAAACTATTTCAATAAATGACTTAAGGGTGATAGTTATTAATTTTTTTCTGTGCTACTTCTTATACTTTTCTTTTCATTAGATAGAAGTTGACTCTTATGTACAACCCCCGCCACCCCATATATATATATATATATATATAGATAGATAGATAAAATTATTTCTACAACCGCTTTACGGCGACAACAACAACAGGAGTATGGTTATGATTCTCCACATTTAATGTTTTCATTTATTGTATGGTTATGATTCCCAGCAATTAATGCTTTCACGTATATATATGGCAAGTATTTGATTGCTGCACGTATAGCAGCTGCAGAAATGTATATATATATATATATATATATATATATATATATATATATATATATATATATATATATATATATATATATAAGGTAGGATCCTTTGACACCAGTGTCAAATTTGAATTTGACACCTCATCTGAAAGTCATTAGATCAAAAAAGATCAACGACTCTGATTTGTAAGCGTGTGACACCATTGATCTTTTTTGATCTAATTGCTTTCAGATGAGGTGTCAAACTTTAAATTTGACACTGGAGTCAAAGGATCCTACCTCTCTCTCTTTCTATATATATATATATATATATATATATATATATATATATATATTGGTAAACTTACAACCCCATATTTGTATACATATATCATTAACATCATTTTATACAGGTAAAATGTATATTCTTAATCTTGGTCGTTGATCCTATTTATATCTAACAGTTTTGATTTATTAGATATTTAAGTAGTTAGATGCAAGTAAATCAATAACCAAGACTTAATATAAGACTTCTTATTCTTACATCGATATAAAAATAACATGTCATATATATATATATATGTATATATATATAAGGCTTATCGTTTCTCAAGTTGCTTGAGATAACTTTATCTCCGGCTACTAAATCATAATTTTACAAAGATGGATCAATGGTGATAAAGGAAGAGAGAGAAAAAAGAGAATCATAACCATTCAAAGGTGAATCAATTAATATAAAGAAATAAATAAACAAAACGACAGAGATAAATATATCTCAAGCTGCTTGAGAGATATTTATATATATATATATATATATATATATATATATATATATATATATATATATATATACAGGGCTTATCGTTTCTCAAGTTGCTTGAGATAACTTTATCTCCGGCTACTAAATCATAATTGTACAAAGATGGATCAATGGTGATAAAGGAAGAGAGAGAAAAAAGAGAATCATAACCATTCAAAGGTGAATCAATTAATATTTTATCTCCGGCTACTAAATCATAATTGTACAAAGATGGATCAATGGTGATAAAGGAAGAGAGAGAAAAAAGAGAATCATAATCATTCAAAGGTGAATCAATTAATATAAAGAAATAAATAAACAAAACGACAGAGATAAATATATCTCAAGCTTCTTGAGAAATATTTTTATCATATATATATATATGTGTGTGTGAGAGAGAGAGAGTTATATTTCTCTTATGTTACATAGGAGAAACAAATTTTCTACACACACATAAAAAGGGTGGGTCCCACCTTTATTTTTTCTCTCCTCTTACCTGAGGACCCACTTGTAATTTTATTTCTATTACATGAATTAATTTTTTTCATAAGAAAATTATTTTCATATATATAAACTTGTCTTTAATAAAAGGGTTTTATTAGTCTTCTTTTACATAATATAATTATCTTATGTTGTAGAGAGAAAATGGGTGGGTCCCACCATTACAAGAAAAAAAAAAGTAAGATGCGAAAATTGAAGTGAGAGAGCATAAGAGAAGTTATCTAACGTGAAAGGAGAGTAATATTTTCCTTAATAAAAACTGAATATTAATTTTTGGAAAATGTAAACATGATGGAAAAAGTTTTTCCTACACACACATTGAATTTCGTGCCTCTTCATTTTTGTTTTTGTTTTTTTTTTAAAATTGTAAATCCCTTAAAATATGTATCAGTAGAACAATCTGAGTCTTGTCCTATCAGAGGATACCTATAACAATTTATAATTTATTTTCTATTATGTACTTTTAGAAATGATTTTCGAGATTATGCGGAGCTTTGCTTCAAGGAATTTGGAGATAGGGTGAAGCATTGGATTACTGTAAATGAGCCATCAACTTATAGCACAGGTGGGTATGTAATAGGGATGTTTCCACCTGGTCGATGTTCCAATTGGATGAATCTAAACTGCACCGGCGGTGATTCAGGGACAGAGCCCTATTTAGTTTCACACCACCTACTTCTTGCCCATGCAGCAGCTGTCCAAGTGTACAAGACAAAGTATCAGGTCCATTATAGCTTTAATTTGATGAGAACTTTGATAACGTTTTCTAAAATGTATTATACTTTAATTCTGAATTTGGAGGATCTAAAAATATTGCAGGTACAATTGTTACTTAAAAGCCAAAACACATCTCAAAGCGGTTGGATAGGCATCACCTTGATATCTCACTGGTTTGTGCCGTTTTCAGATAATATATTCGATCAAAAAGCTGTGGGACGAGCACTTGACTTCATGTTTGGATGGTTAGTGGCTAATTGCATGTTGGGCCTATATAAAATTATGATCTTAACACCAAGTTATATGCAAAATTAAATGGAGCATTGTTTACCAAAGCATTCATATTTTTTTCATTCATTGGTTGAAGATTATGTGATATCATAAATTATTAGTATTGTTATTGTGAAACTCAATTCTTTTTGTTCTGTTTTTTCTTAATTTCTTTGATTTCATTTTGATCCCAGTATTTTTATAAAAATTTTCCATTTTGAGACATAAACTAATTTTTATTGTGCTTATAAAAATGCATAATATGTCACGTGACACACGACAGCGTAACATATTAACTCAAAACTTTGAAAGATTAAGTTTATAAGTCCTTTCACTGAGATGATTTTTACTTAGTCCGTTCTTAATTAATGTAGGATTAAATTTATCCCTCACACTTAATTCCTAACAAATTGAGTATTGTGATAGTCACAAGGCACAACTCATGGTCACAGAAAAGTTTTTCATTTATAAGATTGGTTGCAGGTTTATGGCACCATTAACAACGGGGGACTATCCGCAAAGCATGCGATCCCTGGTTGGACAACGATTGCCAAAGTTCTCTAAAGAACAAGCCCACCTACTCAATGGTTCGTTTGATTTTCTTGGACTAAACTACTACACATCTCAATATGCTGCCAATGCACCTCACTTAAGCAATATCATACGCAGTTACCTCACAGATTCTCTTGTCAACCTTACATGTAAGGACACCTTTATCCATCAATTAATTTATTCAAATTATATATGTTGAATTTGATAGTGGTATGTTTTTTTTTTTTTTTTTTTTTTTTGTGATGGAAGATGAGCGCAATGGAATACCCATAGGTCCAAAGGTACAAGTGTAGCCACATCAAGTTGTAGATAGGCATTGAGTTTAATCTATCTTTAAAATAAAAAAGAAACCTATATATATTTATAATTATATTTGCAGGCTGCTTCGGATTGGTTATATGTTTATCCAAGAGGATTTCAAGAACTGTTGCTCTACATCAAGAAAAAGTACAACAATCCATTGATTTACATTACTGAAAATGGTAAATACAACAATGTTTCATATGGTGACTTATTATTTGGATATGTGAACAACTCTTTATCTGGATGCATCGGCAGTCATGGCCAAGTATAAATATATTATTTTGTAGTAGAATATTTCACTTACCTGACTTATTTTGTAGGTATAGATGAGTTTAACGATCCAACACTATCATTGGATGAAGCCCTTGTGGATATTTACAGAATTGACTATTATTATGATCATCTCTTCTATCTCCAATCAGCAATTAGGTAAGTTGTTATTTTTTATGTCTACATAGCCTTCTTTGTTTTAATTTGCAATCTTAATACTTTCTATTTTGTTGGTTTATATAAAAGGAAAGGAGTAAATGTAAGGGGATACTTTGCGTGGTCATTATTGGACAATTTTGAATGGGCTGAAGGCTACACAGTTCGTTTTGGAATAAACTTTGTGGATTATAACAATGACTTAAAAAGATATCAAAAACTGTCTGCAGAATGGTTCAAAAAATTTCTCAAAAAATATTAGACTTTGTAATATTGGTTCCAATAAATAATGTACTGAGATTTTTATAAAACAGATGTAATTTAAAGTAATTATATGATTAATGCCTCTCAAAAGAAATTATATGATTCTATCAAGGGGAAATGAGAAAAAGTTATTTCCAGCAACCCCATAACCACATCGCTTTGGGAATTGAGAGAATTAATGAATGATATTTTAGAAATTTTATTTGTTTCTCTGTTTATATAAATTTTATCAAAATATCCTTCATTAATTCTCTCAACTTTCAAAACACGTAGTTTTGAGGTTGTTGGAGATAACTTTATCAATAAACCCTTCCATTAATTATCATTTGAGCCTTTTTTTCCCCTTTCCACTATAAAAAACTGATATTTGGAGGCGATTCTTTTAGTATTTTGAGGCAGTTAAAACCGCCTCTAATTGCTTCGGCAGACGATTAATGAACCATCGAAGTTACCACCGTCAAGAGGCAATCTATGGCAGTTTTCATGAATCGCTAGAATATCCGCCTCCAAACGACAATCTGATGCAGTTATTTTAACCGCCTCACAAATATATTTTGAGACAATTATTTTAACCGCCTCCAAATAACGCCTTAATAATGTGATAATTAGGTAAAAATAATAGCAATTTTATAATTTTGCTTGTTACTAATTGCTAATAGTTACACCACAAAGTGATTTTTATTTTCTTCTATTTTCAACAAAACTAGAACTGTTAAAAGTTAATATTATATATATTTTCAATTTTTATTTTGAATTAGTTGAATATAAATAGCTTATTGAACTTTGTGTATATGTGGGATAATGTGGGTTCTTATTTAGAAAGAAATGGAGAAGGAGGAACAAGGGTCATCCAATATGGGATTTCAAAGCAAATGTGAGATGGTTTTTTCAATGTGCAACAATCATCTTCTGAAATTTATATATAACACCAGATGATTCAACTTAAAAATTTGAACAGTCAAATTAAAGTATTACAGAAGAACACATTGACCAAATTTGAGGACGATCCAACGACTGAATAAAGAAATCTCCCTCTTAGAATATCACTGCTCGAAACTGTATGAGCGAGCCTCAGTCCGCCTCTAAATGTTCAAGTTCAATAGGGGCAGTTATTTTAACTCCCTCTAATATTAAGGGCAATTATAATATAACCACCTCTAATTGCTACATTTAGAGGCGGTTATACCGCAACTGCCTCTAAATGTCCAATGTGGACGGTTATTGTATGAGCAAGCCTCAGTCCGCCTCTAATATTAGGGCAGTTACAATATAATCGCCTCTAATTGCTACATTTAGAGGCGGTTATACCGCAACTGCCTCTAAATGTCCAATGTGGACGGTTATTTTAATTGTCTTTATTATACATTTAGAGACAGTTATGCCGTAACTGCCTCGAATCAATGTAACCGCGAAAGAACTGTTGGACTTCCTCCTTAATACTAAGCCCAAAGCCCATTGAGGGGTTTAAGAAACCCTATAACCCTAAACCTCTTCCTTCCTCTATAAATACATTAGTTGTGGATGGAGGTAGGTTAGATAAAAGGTTGGCTTGTGAGATTTTTGAGGATTTTGAGTGAAAATCTCAGCACTTTGATTGAGAGCATCTTTAGGGAGAAGCTTGATTGTTAGAACCCCTTAAGAAAGTTTGAGATAAAATCACCATTGTAGGTGAGGTTTGAGTGTACCACCATTGTTGGTGAATTTTGATCTTTGTAACCCATTATTTTCATAGTGGAAGTTTGATTCTGGACTAGTGTCCTGTGAAATTTTACTTCTTCACATTAGAGAATGTTTCCCCACATTAAAATTTGTCTGTGTTTTCTCTCTCTCTCTCTCTCTCTGTCCTCTGTGTCTTTGTTTTTTCATTGCTCATAGGCCAACCTGGTAAGTTCAGGCCGACCTCTCTGTTTGAGCTGAGCTCTTAATTCGACGATTGACTTCCGCAAAGATTTCTTTGCCGAGATTAAAGAAACCGAGTTCCGAACAAGAACTGCCTCTAAATGTCATTTAGAGGGCATAACCACCTCAAAAAAAAGTTGGTATTTACCAAATTTTTTGTAGTGTTCTTGTGTGTTTTCATTTACCATATCTTTTCAATATTTTTCTAGAAAAAAAATTGCAATTTCAGACGAGGATAATGAGATGAAAAATGATCGGTTCCTAATATCCTTGACATGGTGAATTGGCTTCTGTTATATAGTAGTAGGCCATTGAAAAGATTTCAATCCATAGTCGATAGTAATTTCAATGTAGAGAAGAAAATAAGAAACAGAAATAACAATTTATCCTTATTCACGCAAGCTACATATATTATCTTCTATCGCATTCGTTATAACATTACGTAATGATTGTTTTTACCATTTGTATCAATGTTCTCACACACACGCATTGATATACAATTTTTATAAGTTCCATCCAGAAAGGCATGCAAAGAAATTGAAACATGATATGAAACTTCATTGTGAATCAGTATCTGAATTTATTCTTTCTATAAAATGATTTCAAATATTGGATTAATTATGCTTACATAATTATAGCATTAAAAACCATGTACTACAGAAAAGGAAGGTCACCTATAACAACCCTTAGGTGTTCGGTATGAGTATTTTGGGGGAAATTATGAGAAATAGTTTGGATCCTTTTTTACCATGTTTGGTACAAGTAATAGTAAAATTATTTCGGGATAGTTTTTTCTCTATCATTCCTATTTTTAACTATACATGAAAAAAAATAATCTCATCTTACCTATGGTATTATTTTTTCTCACCAAGTGAAAAACACATTTTCACCTTTAGACAAAAATGTCCTTATACAATATATCAACAGATGTGTAAAAATGGGTAATTTTGTCATTTCGGTTCAGATTCCAATCAATATTTTACAATCAACCAAACATAGCATCAGTAAAATTAACCTAATTTTTTCGTAAAAAATTAGCATACCAAACACCTTTTCGTAACTTATCGAAAAAACGATTTCTCATCATATTCCCAAAAAACTTTTTTTTCTGGTAAAAAAAAATATCTCCTCTACCTATCGCCCCTAATTGCTATCATCTTATCTTCTACAAGTTTTTAACTACCGAGAATCCCTTTTATAAACAAAAATGCAAATATAACATTGGACATAATTTATTATAAATGACTTTATTCATCTACAAATAAATTCTACCTGTTCTGCCTAAGGCAGAGGCAGAGATGTCTAACCGTAGGTCAGGTTATGGATGTTGGATCTAGTGCTTTCTCTCTAGATACCTATGAATTAAGTATCTTGGGGCAGCGGATCACTACACACTATATGACGGCCTTAGCCAAAGGTTGTGTGTGTGCGCGCTGTTGTGATTGTATAAAATAGGGTTAGAGAAAGATCAGTCATACATGTGGTCTTTAGCTCCCATTTACAGAGCTTACCTTTGGGCTTGTACGGTTTGTGCTTCCTGCGTATGTGGGCCTTACTCAAGTCCATAACTGTTGCCCCCAGCCCGGTAGACTGAGTATTCAGGGTGCCGGGATGTCCAAGCTCTGTTCCCTGACGTCTGTGTTTTACCTCGAGTGCTAGCAATTTTGGCCGCACGTATTTCGATTTGAATCCCGGCTTCTCATCTTGGTTGTAGGAGGTAGCCGAGATTCCCCTCGATACCTCGGTTATGACCTTGTCCGAGATGCCTTACATTTGTGGCGTGGTTTCGCGTTCTTTTTCCAGAAACGGTTCCTTTTTCCTGACGTTTATCCAGAAACGGTTCTTCTTATATGAGAGACGATTCTCCTTCCGTCTATTGATTACCTTTCCACATAACCTCCTCCAATGAGTGCAACGTGTTATGCTGTCCTTCTGACGCTGTATTAGCATTAACTTTCCACTGCAAAAAAGCGTCTCTCAACTGTCTTGTCTTCTTTGAAATTACCCTAATACCCTTGCCTTTTGGTTTCGCGGGTATAATCCTTTTAACTTCAATTTCCTCATAATTTGCCACTTTTATTTTCAGAACCATTCATCAGCATACCCATTGCTTGCCGCATTTGCTTTCTGCTCACCATCCTCTAACCTTCCCGAAGCTCATTTTCCTCAGGTACGTACTACTGGTATTTCTTCATCATTTGGCCTGCTCTTTCTTCTTTTTATTTCAATGTGGTCTTCTGTTTACCATGTTCTCCATACATTACTGAATTTAGCCATATGCGTATGATTATATCTGTAATGTGCCACACTGTTCTTTCTGTCTGATTAAGTTTTACCCACCTACATTATATTGCTTATATGGAATCATCTGCTGCTTGTGCACTTCCTCCATATCTTAGTTTGAAAACTCTCCTGGTATGGGTGAAAGAAACCTTACTATCCGAGGGAGGTCTACCTGCCCTCGCATCTTTGGTCATGCTGATGAAATTGCTGCCGAGGAGGAGGAAAGACATGCTGAATAAGAGGAGAGATTTATCCAAAGCCTGCCTCCTGGTCCAAAGTATTGGTTGTACGGTAGACCTCGTACGGAGGAGGAGACCCAAGACGCCTTACTAGGAGGTTACCGAGGAGGTGGAAGTAGAGGGTGTCTTCATCTCGCCCTCCAATCCAAGGGCGAGGAAAGGGATTTCGAGGTAGAGGAGCGCCTTCCTCTTTCCTTCCAGCTCGGGGACTAAGCTGGGGTCCTGGAGGTCTCCGTCGTGGTCTGGGGATTACGTCCAGACGTCCAACTCACGACTCGGTTCCCAATTCTCTTCCTTCCAATCTGACCCTTGTTCCAGCCTGTAGCCCTGCTCCTCTTCTTTTTCTCCTAGGAGCACCCGCTCAGCCGAGTACTAGATGTCTAGAACCTTGCTTCAACTGTATTTATCTTAGTGCCCAGTTTGTTGAGAAGGGGAACGTTTTTATGACCGACCTAGTGTTAGGCAGTTGTTCCCACCATTCTGGTTTATCTATCCCAGCTTCAGTCGTCGAATCCGATGACTCAAGCTCTTCCAATAATAACTCGTTTAGTTCTGGTACGTATTCTCTTTGCTACGTACTGTTTCTTGCTTTTTAATCCTCCAATTTTGCTGTTCAAGGTATTTATGGAGTCCCCTTCTGCAGAGTTAAACATGGAGGTTGTTTCCTCCAGCCAGGGCCAAGAGGTCGAGGTTAATCATGACAAGGCTATTCAAGACAATAAGAATCTAACAAGTAGGCTGTCGAACTGAAATCTTCCCTAGAATAATCGCAGGCAGATCTGAAGTTCATTTCTGACACCCTTAATTTGACTGCCAACAAGGATTGCATCGTGAATCATTTTAAGGCGCAATCCACTTCACTGGGGGAGAGGGATTTGAAAGTTGAGGCATTGACTATGGAGAACGACAAATTGAAGTCTGATCTCCAGAATTTGCAAGCTACTTATGATTTCAATCAGGCCACCCTTGAGAAAGCTGGCATTAGTGCCTACAAGAATGGAGTTAACCAAGTGCGATATTTCAACCCTGAGTTTACCCTGAAGCTTGATCAGTTGGATTGTTTTGGGTATATTAGGGGCGGGGTTTACATTCCCCCCAACAGCTGATCAGAATTTAGTTGAGGGCGGTACTTCAAATGTAGAGATCACTTCGGAGATGGAAGCTGCTGGCCAAGAGTTTGAAGCGGAGGTGCGGGAATACTGCATAATGATGTCCAAGAGTGAAGAGTTGGGATGCCAGTTTACTTTGTAATTTCCTGTTTTCCCCTTTTTATTTTCCTGGAGATTTGAACTATTTTTGAACACTTATGACCTCGTCTTGATTTTTGTTAATATTTGTTGCTCAACGGCTCTCGCTTCTTTTTGCAAGAATTTTTTAGGAATTAAGGGTGTCCCCTTATTTTCCAATGCGTTATATCCCGGCTAGTCTTACGTCTGTGTAAAACGATTGTTTAATGCCTCAAGGGATTTTATTTCCTGGCTAGCACTCACGTCCTTGCTCATTTTGGCAAGGTGGGTTCTAATACCTCAGTGTTTTAACCGGGCTAGAACTTATGATCTTTCCCTTGGGCAAGACGGGTTCAAATACCTCGGTGCTCTTGGCCGGGCTAGAACTCAATCTTGCCAACGGGCAAGATGGGTTCAAATACCTCGGTGTTGTTGGCCAGACTAGAACTCACAATCTTGCCAACGGGCAAGATGGGTTCTAATACCTCGGTGTCCTTGGCCGGGCTAGAACTCATGATCTCTCCTTTGGGCAAGACGGGTTCAAATACCTTGGTGTTGTTGGCCGTGCTAGGACTTAATCTTGCCTTTAGGCAAGTCAGGCTCCATTACCTCGGACTAGGATTAACACACATTCCTGGAAGATATGCTTGCTTTATTCAATTATGCATAATTTGAAATTTTCAACTACAAAAAAGGAAACGTAAGATTCGTTCTTCTTTTCAACTAAAATATTCTTTTAGCTTGTCTGCATTCCATATCCTTCTAATACTCTTCCCTTGCGAAGTTTCCAACACATAAGCTCCTTTTGACAGCTTTTCTTTAATTATGTATGGTCCTTCCCATTTTGGAGCCAGTTTTCCTTCAGCCGTGTTTCGCCCTCCAACATCTGCTCTTCGAAGTACCAAATCTCCTACTGCGAACGATCTAGGCTTCATCTTCTTATTGAACCGGTTAGCAACTAATTTCTTGGCCACGAAGTTTTTACAGTGAGCCATAACTCGAGCTTCATCTATCAGTTCCAGTTCCACTGCTACTTTTTTGTTATTTTCTTCCTCTGTCTGTGATAGGGCTTGGACCCTTCTCCATGACGGCTCTCCTAATTCCACCGGGATCATGGCCTCACATCCATATGTTAACCTGAATGGGGTTTCCCCAATAGACGTCTGCACCGTGGTTCTGTATCCCCGAAGTACATAGTATAGCTCTTCTACCCACTTTCTTTTGGCAGACTGCTTTATTCTCTTCCTCAATCCTTCTATGATGATTTTATTGGCTGCTTATGCTTGACCGTTAGTTTGAGGGTGCTCTACCGATGCAAACCGATGTCAGATATGAAGGTTTGCCATTAACTCGGGGAAGGCTTTGCTCGTGAACTGGGTTTCATTATCTGTAACTACCTCGACGGGAATCCCAAACCTGCAAATCAAGTTTCTCTCAAAGAAACGCTGAACCCTAGTCGAAGTGATCGTGGCCACCGGTTCCGCTTCTATCCATTTAGTAAAGTAGTCAACTGCCACTATTAACCATTTTAATAGGCCTTCAGCTGCCGCAAATAGACCCAAAAGATCCATCCCTCATTTAAAGAACGACCATGGTGCTATGATCAAACTTAACTCTTCTGGGGGAGCCAGCAGGTTCTTTCCCTGCTTTTGGCATTGATCACACCTTTGCACGTGTTCCTTTGCATCATTATTCATAGATTGCCAAAAGTATCCGGCTCTAAGTGCCTTTCGGGCTAAAGCCTTGCCTCCAACATGCTGGCCATTTATTCCCTCGTGGATTTCAGACAGGACATACTTTGCTCTCTCCAAACTCAAACATTTCAACAAAGGGGAATAAATTCCCTTTCTGTAAAGTTGTCCTTCCACCATGGTGTATAACGTTGCATCTCTGACCAGCGTCTTAGCTTCCTCCTTTCCTGCAGGTAACGTCCCATTTTCTATGTAGTCGATGATGGTGTAACGCCAATCATCTACTTCCGAAATCTGCATGACACATGTGGGTTCTGGGATACTTTGTTCAACCATCGTCCTATGGTTTTCCTATCCTTTGGTACTTGCCAATTTGGATAATATGTCAGCCCTGCTGTTTTCGCTTCTTGGAATATGACTAACCTCCACTTTTTCAAAATCCACCATTATTTGTCTCGCATGCTCCAGATATTTTTTCAACAATGGTCCCCTAGCTTGGTAGCTCCCTTCGATTTGGGAGGTAACCAATTGGGAATCACTGTAAACCTGCACCCTTCGCGCTTCGAGTTCCTTGGCTTGTTGTAGGCTGACTATGAAGGTCTCATGCTCTGCTTGGTTTTTTGATGTTTCGAAATTCATCTGCATAGAATACTCAACTACTATTCCATCTGGGTTCTCAATGATAACCCCGGCTCCACTGCCTTTAGAATTGGAGGAACCATCGACATACACTTTCCAGGTATCCGGGCTATCTGAACTCCTATTTTGGATTGAAGTGAGTTCTCTGACGAAATCTGCTAATGCTTGGGACTTGATTGCTTTGCGGCTTTCAAACGTTATGTCAAATTCTGACAACTCTACAACCCAGCTCATCATCCTTCCTGCTAGGTCAGGCTTATGAAGGACTTGCCGAATTGGCAAATCTGACCTGACTAACACTCTGTGTCCCTGGAAATACGCCCTAAGTCTTCTGGCCAAGATCAGCAACGCAAAAGCTACTTTTTCTAACCTTTGATACTTGAGCTCCGCTCCTTGCAAGAGCCGACTTACGAAGTAAATCGATTGTTGCCCTTCTTCATTTTCTTGTACCAGAACCGAGCCGACAGCTACATCGCCCACAGATAGATACATAATTAAAGTTTCTTGCTCCTTTGATTTTTTTAACACTGGAGGAGAAGCTAATTGCCTTTTTATCTCTTGGAACGTGGTTTCGCATTCTGGGGTCCATCCGTACTGCACTTCCTTCCTCAGTAACTTGAAGAAAGGTAACACTGTTTCTGCAGATCGGGGTAGGAACCTGGTAAGAGAGGCTAACCTCCGCGTTAACTGTTGTATTTCTTTTTTGCTTGCCGGAGCCTTCATTTCTAAACTGCTCTGCCCTTATCTGGATTAGCCTCAATCCTTCTGTGAGTCAACATAAAATCGAGGAACTTTCTCGCGAAGATCCCAAAGGCGCATCTTGCTGGGTTTAACCGAATGTTATACTGCCTTAACTTGTCGAAGGTCTGCTCCAAATCTTCAATGTGCATTGCTGAATTAATCGACTTGACTATCATGTCGTCTATATATACCTCAACACTTTTGCCTAATTGGTGTGCAAACACCTGATTCATCATTCTTTGGTAGGTGGCCCCTGAATTTTTCAACCCAAAAGGCATCACGTTGTAACAATAATTCGCCTTTTCCGCAATGAAAGCAGTTTTTTTCTTGGTCTTCCGGATATAGCGAGATTTGATTATACCCCGAATAGGCGTCCATGAAGGACAGCATCTGGAACTCGGATGAACTGTCAACCAACTGATCTATGTTAGGCATAGAGTATGCATCATTAGGGCATACTTTATTCAAATCAGTGTAATCGGTGCACACCCTCCATTTTCCATTTGGCTTCTTGACCATTACCACGTTGGAAAGCCAAGTTGTGTACTGTATTTCCCTGATGAACCCTGCTTTTAACAATTCCTTCACATGATCTTCTAACACCTGCCGACGTTCCGGCCTGAGCTTCCTTTTCTTCTGAGCTACCGGCTTAGATCCTGGGTACACTGCAAGCTTGTGACAACAGAAAGCAGGGTTTACCCCAGGGATTTCTGAGGACTTCCAAGCGAAAACTTCCTTACTCTTCTTTAGGCATGCAGTAAGTTGAACTTTCACTTCGTTTGTCAACCCCTTACCGATCTTTGCAGTTTGTCCCTCTTTTCCGATGATCACTTCTTCCAATTCTTCGTCAGGTTCAGCTCTCGGCATCTGAGTATCATCTCTCATGTCCAATTCTACCATGTTGACCGACGTCTTTTTTTTTTAGCTTGGGCCCCCCTGATCACTTTTCATCCCGGCTGTAGGTTTGAGATTACTTTCTACCGCCCTAACTGATTTGAAATAACAGCCTCGAGATTCCTTCTGGTCCCCGGCAATGGTGATTACTGTGTTCTGCTTACCCATCATCTTAAGCTTTTGATGTTTGGTGGAAACCAATATATCCCAACTGTGGATGGTCGGTCTTCCCAATATCACATTATATTTCGAAGGGAAGTCGGCTACAATGAACCTTACTCTTTCAGACTTGTATGCCTCCTTGGTTCCCAAAGTGAGCCTTAAATCGATATATCCTTTGGGGATGGTGTTACGGCCATTGAATGCAATCAAAGCCGTGTTGCAGGGCTTCAAATATTCCTCGTCTAGATTCATTTTTTGGAATGCCTGCCATAGGATTATGTCGGCACAACTGTCGTTGTCTACAAATATCTTTTTGACTTTGCAGTTGACTAGTATTCCTGTGATAACTAACCCGTCAACATGTCCTGGCATCACATCCTCCAACTCTTTCTTGGTGAAGTATAGCAGTGGCGATTCCGGTTCAGCCTCTTTAACCTTAGGTCGCTCTCGTATCAAAATCACCTCTCTCAAATATTTTCTCATGGCATTCATGGTATCACCTCCCCCACCGAAAACCCCGCTAATCACATTGCATTCAAATTCAGGTTCCACGAATTCGTCTTCTTCTTTGGCCGACTTCTGACCTCGGCCTTCCTCCTTGAATCTTTTTTCTCGTGGCGGGCTCATGGGCCGGCCTCCTCTTCTTTTCCTGTTGTTCTTCCATCCTTGAGTCCTTATCAGATATTGACGCAGCTTTACGTCCCTAATATACTTTTCAATTGCATCTCTTAGATCCCAGCATTCATCATTAGTGTGTCCAGGGCCATCATGAAATGCACAATACCGAGATTGGTCTAACCCGGCTGGGTTCAACAACGGCCGGGGTGTATCCACTTTCTTCATCTCTGTGGAGGCTACTTCCCTCCAGATTTGCGACCTGGATGAATTTAGAGGTGCGTACTTATCAAATCTTCCCCTAGCTGAGATTTTGTCATCTTGCCTTTTACCTCGGAAATCATTTTGCTTCCGACTTCCAGGTTTCTCCGTTTGGCTGGGGTACTGCCTCTGATCCATATTCTTGATCTCCATCTGCTCGAGCTCCAGATACTTCTTCGACCATGCTGTGAACTCCACCAGAGTTCGGACCGGGTCTTGGTATATGGACTTAGCCAACCTAGAAGAGCCATGCAACCCCGCAATTACTAGGTGCAGATGAACGTTTTCAGACAACCCTGGAACCTGCAAAGCCGCCATTTTGAATCGGTCCAAATATAAGGCTGGGGGCTCTCTCCGCGCCTTGTTGTACCTCTTCCACCACCCCGGCCTCCCTCGTGCCGAGGTTCCTGATTACGAACCGAGTCAAGGATGATCCTTTGAGGTCGACCATCAGCATTTCTTTCTTGAGCCCGGGTTCGATCATTATTCTGTTGAGAATTTGTGATCCTTAGGTCGGTCATGACCCTCGTCATAGCTTGTGTGGGATCCGGGTTAGAAATTCGACCTAGTCGAGTTTCCAACTCTCGAATCTGCCTAGCATCTTCCACCCTTTGGAGCTCATGCCTTCTCTCCATCTCCTCCATTCTTCGAAGCACCGCAGCAACAGCAAGATCTGTCAGCCGTGGATCGTTAATTGCACCATTTGGGATCTGCACGACATCTACAGCCTGCTCCTCAACCGGTTGCAGCCCCTGCACATATGGGGCGTTTGGATTGACAGCCGAAGTTGATGCTGAATCAGAATGCACATCGCTAACATGCACAACATCGGTGTCTATTTGTTGATGATCTAGAGGGTCTTCCCTGATCGGAGGGATAAGTTGGTGCCTGTAATTCAATCTTGAGGGCTGTCGATGCCCACTTCTTGTCGTTCTCGCCATTTTGATCAACGGCTTTTAACCACATAACCGTAGGAATTTAGACGACGCCAATGTTCTGCCTGAGGCAGAGATGTCCAACCGTAGGTCAAGTTATTGATATTGGATCTAGTGCTTTCTCTCTAGATACCTATGAATTAGGTATCTTGGGGGCAGCAGATCACTACACACTATATGACGGCCTTAGCCAAAGGGGGGGTGTGTGTGCGCTGTTGTGATTGCATAAAATAGGTTTAGAGAAAGATCAGTCATACTTGTGGTCTTTAGCTCTCATTTATAGTGCTTACCTTTGAGCTTGTACGATTTGGGCTTCCTGCGTATGTGGGCCTTACTCAGGTCCATAACACTACCAAATTCCTATCAATTCATAATGATGGATTGAGTTCATATATGATTCCAAACAAACTTAAAATCAATTTCATTAAAATATCTAATGAATTTCCTATTTTGTAATGTTCCAAACTTACTAAAAAACCGAAATTAAATATATATTTCGTCATCAATAAAATATGCATAAATTAAATAAAATTATAACATTACTTAATGATTATTTTTCAAGGGATGACGCATTAAAGATGTGGGCTTTAAGAAAACTCACAAGGAGTCCACGGATAGAGAGAAGCAGGATGAAAAAGAGCATAGAACCCTATTATAGGGTTTAAAATTGCATACTTTCATAATGTTTCACAACTCTATCAACAAACTGTTAAGAATTAGTGCATAACAATGGTATGAGGAATATTCGGTTCTTTTTTTTATTCCGCCTAGATCTAAAGATTAACGGTTAAATAAATAAATAAATAAATAAGATGTTTTTAAGGTTATTCTTTTTTTTTTGGTGAACATTAAGGCTAGAAATCATAAAGAAATAAGGTTTTTAGACTTTGAAACCAAATTTTTTAGGGAAAAAATATTTGTCATTTTAAATGACATAAAATTATGTTATTTTAAGAGAAAAATAGACACAAAATATTTTTTTATTTATTTAAAATTTAAATTAAAAAAAATCACTCACTTTCTCCTCCATGATTTCAATTTCTAGTGTCTATCTCTCTCTTAAAATGACATAACTTATATTATTTAAAATGACAAACATCAAACTCAATTTTTTATGGAAAAAAACTGAGAAACTGTTGGATTTCAAATTTGAGGTCGCAACTGGGTGAAACTGACCTGGCTAGAAAAAAAAACGACGATGTTATGTTACATTAATTTTTTAAAATGACATGTGATTGTGATCTATCAAAGTTTTTTTTTCTTCTAAAAAACAGTCTACAAGTCCTAAAAAAAAATATAATTGAGTTTTAAAAATGACATCTTGTCATATTATCTAAACGGTTAAGAGAAAATTGTCAAATTTAATGAATTAGCACAAAATACCATGAGTTAGGAAATGCTAGTATTAGTAAAAACATACCAATCTAGATAATACAAACAAATTCCTAAACAAATCAAAGGATACGAAAAATGAAAAGGATAAATATAAAAACAAAACGACAATTAGGATTAAATAAAAGCTAGCGTGAAAGCTGTGACAGAGAGTGACTCTAGAGCTCTGTCGCTGTCTTTGTGGCTCCATCGATGGCTCTTGGTATATGGCCGATTTGATTCCCCTACTTTGTGTTGACTTGTTCTGTGCAAAGATGGTAGTTCAATGGTTGGTTAGTAATACTATTTACTACTCTTGTTATGTAAATAAATAAATTTAAAAAAAAATTATATTATCAATACTTGAATGAATGGACAAGGTTTCTCTTCTCTGCATTATAAAAGAACAACGAGAGATCCAAAGGCTTAAAAATATTTTATTATAATTTTTTTTAATGTTAAACACAATTTTAAAAACATAAACCATTGGATGAAAAAAGTAAACAATATGCATGCAATTGTTTCAAAACAGTTGACGATTCTCTTCCGTGAATAAATAACCTTGTGCCTTTTCAATTTCAAGCAAGCAGTTCATTATTTTTAGAGAAATGTTATTCATCTGGATAAATATTATACAAGTCCAAATCAAAAGTCTTCATCATTAAACAAAGCCTTTAGTCAACAGAGGTTGTTATCTCATCTTTATCCCCAAACTCATGACAACCATCAAGCTGCATAATATTAAAGGCTATCTCAACAAGGCTCCTCAACATTAAATATGACAGCCATACTACTTTGGCACTAAGGAACCTTTGCCTTTACCATGAAGAAAGGCACCTTTCAAGCTGCACATCTCTCCACTATAAATACATACTTATTAACACAAAGGTACACATCTTTTTTCTACATAATAAAACTTGCTTGAACCAAATCTGACTTGAGCGTCGGAGTGTCTTGCAGGTACACCCACATCTTGTTCCATAGAAGACTCATGGGTTAAAGATGCTCTAAACTGCAAGATGCTCTGACCCAAGGAGATTCCAGACCTTTGTGTAGAGAAAGATCACATGATCGATCCAGTTGTAAAAACCTGTTCTGATCAGTTATATTTATAAAAAATTTATTTACAAACTCAACTATGTATTTAGAAGAATACAAATACCTCAGCGTGTATTTCTCAAAATACATAATTGAGTTTGGAAACAAAAAAGGGTAAATATAATCATTATTTTTTTTTATTATTATGTTTTTCTAACACAATTTTAATCACGTGATTATGTGGACTCTAATACTATCATAAAACAATTAATTCACCTAAAATATCAAATTGATAAGTGACGGACCTTAAGTAGTTTTTATATTTTATCTCTCTAAATATCTCTAAATGAGTTTAGTAAAAAAATTTATTAAAAAAAGAAAAAGTATACCACATTACGTGAGAAGGAGGAGCTACGATATATCAAATTACAATGAAAATGACATATTTTAAAGAAATTCTATGCCAATCATGATATGGCTATGATACTCAACGTCACAAATCAAATCTTATATATAGAAATGCGATCTAAAAGAATTTGGTGGTTTATATAGAAAATATTCCTCCATGTGCTATTGGCAAGGGGGAACTCAGAAAATTACTTCCTAGGCACTGCACTAATTTTATTCCAAGAAAAGAAAATGCGCAGTGTCTTATTCGATCCCATACATATAATGTATATTTTGTAGCCAATTAAGACAATCCAACCTTGTTTAACTTTGGGGTTGACAAAGACAATCCAACCTTACCCAATAATGATGTTTACTTCTGATCTAAATTATTATAACAATACTCAATGGATATAACTCATTGCTAATGTAGGCTGAGTAGGTGAGAAAAAAAAATCTTTTTAAATTCAATTCTCATTAAATATATTTTTAAAAAGATATGAAAAGCTTTGTAACTTTGACTAAGCAGTTGATACCGCGCGGTACAGCCTGAGGCAAGATGCACCATTTAGTAATTTAATAGAATAATTAACAACTTTTTCTGTATATTGCGTATGCGTGATTTTGTCTGCCAGTTTTTCTCCGTTATTGAACATTCAAAGTCATCAGTTAGCTTTATACAAAAAAAAAAAAAAAAAGTCATCAGTTAGGCTCGCAGATTGAGACCGACATGCGGGGCTTATGGCCGATTTAGATGAGTTTTTTTTTTTTTTTTCAAAAACTGTTTTTTTTAAAGAAAAAATATTTCTCGTTTTTAGTTCGTTTGGATGTCTGCTTTTAAAAAAGCAGAAGTCACAAAAAAATTAAAAACTTACTTTTTTTCAGAAGATAAAAATTTTAACTTCTAAAAAAAAAAAAAAAGTTAAAAGTCAAATTTTTTTTTTTAAATTAAATATTTTTATAAAATATGAATATTTTAAATTTAAAAAAAAAAACACTTTTAAAATAAGAAAGAGATAAAAATTATTTTTTTGAAAAATCCAAATAAACGGGCTCGGCGGGTTAAGATTGTTTATTATTACTGAGGGGATGAGTGTATCTTTAAGTCCAATTTATGTCACTATCATGCACTGTTTAAAAAAAAAATTAAAGTTGATTTTGTCATTTGATTTATATGTTCTTAGCCTTTAAGATGTATTTTTACTTACCATGTTAAATTTTGGATAAAATTGATGGAAGTATTCTTTTGTATTTCAATAATATGACATGATAGTTAATTTTTTTAGTTGTAATTATTCTTGCTACTGGGGTAAGAAGTTTGAAATTTTAAACGTGGGGTTGAGAATGACTCCAATTTTATTAGTAGATGAAGACTAATGTCCTTCTAATGTAAATAAAGTCAATGGTTTTCGGGAGCTACCTCTGCATGGGTGCCTCCAACATCCCACGTTCGTAGAGATCTTGTATTGTTTGAGGCCTTGATTTTATTTATATATTTTTTATTTAATAATTTGGGCTTGAATCCAAAACATAGTTATTGCGGTTAGGGGTATGCATGGTTCATTGAACCGAACTGAATTGAAAAAATAATAATTCAGTTCTGCAAATTGAATTGATTTATGAATTTAATTAAATTTAGTTCAGTTCTGAACTGATCATAATTAGTTTGATTCAGTTCATAATCAGTTCTGAATTGATTTTTAAAATTAATTTTGAATTCAAATAAAAATTATAAAAAGATTGAAGAAAAAAATAAAAATAAAATAAAAAATACATATATAAATGATATTGAAAATTAAAAAAATTGAAAATAAAAATAAATAAGAAAAAAATAAAATAAAAAATGAAATAAACAAAGAAATAAAATAAAATAAATAAGAAAAGAGAAGTAGAGAGAGAAAAATGAAAATAAATGAAAAATAAAAAAATGGTCCAATTCATGAACTAGCTTTTTGTTCAGAAACTAGTTATTAAAAACAATTCAGATCAAGAACTGATTTTTAATTTTTTTTTTAAATATAATATTTTTTGTGAATCTTTTGTACACCCTTAAAATTAATTTTTGAATTAGTTTTAAACCAAAATAAAAAGTATGAAAATATCGAGAAAAAAATAAAAAATAATAATATCACAAATTTGAAAAAAAGGAGCAATAAAAATTAAAATTAAAAAAAAGTAAAGTAAAAATAAGATAGAAAAGTACATAAAAGAAAAATAAAGTAATAAAAATAAAGAAAAAAGAAGGAATAAAAAATAAAATAAGAAAAAAAAAACTAATTATGTTCATGGTTTTTTAGGGTGTGCGTGACAACCATTCTATTCCCTAGCACTGTTTCTGAAAAGAAACAATTCTTTTCTATTTTTGTTCTTTGGAACAGTTTATGAGAAAAAAAAAATGTGTTTGATAACATGTTCTATTTTTATTCCGAGAATGAGAATTGCGTTTGATAACATAACAAATAATTAATAAAAAAATAATTCCCAATAAATGTAAAAAAAATAGTGGTGGCGCCGGGGGTGGCATGGTGGTGGTGGTTGTGGCGGCGGCGGCGGCAAGGTGGTGGTGGCGGTAGTGGCGTGTTGATGATAGTGGTGGTGGTTGTGACGGTAGTGGTTGCGGCGATGGCAGTGGTAATGGTGACAGCGACGGTGGTAGTGGTGGGAATGATGGAGGTTGAGGTGACGACAGTGGCTGCGACAATGGTGGTGGAGATGGTGGTTGGTGGCGACGACAATGGTAGCGGTGACATGGTGGTGGTGGTTGTGATAACATCATGGAGGAGGTGGTGGTGGCAGTGGCTGCGGCGGTGGCGGTGGTGGTGGTGTAATGGTGGCGATGATGGAGGTGACGGTAGTGGCTATGACGATGGTGGTGGTGGTGGTTGGTAGCGGCGGCGATGTCGGTGGTGGCTACAACAATGATAGTGGTGGTTGGTGACAGTGGTGGTGATGATGATAGCGGTGGCGTTGTGGTGGTGGTAGTGGTGGTGGCGACAGTGGCGTGGTGATGGCGGTGGTTGCGATGATGGTGGTGGTTGATGGCGGTAGTGATGACGGTGATGGTGACAGTGACGATGATAGTGGTGGTGGTGGTTGCAGCGGTGGTAGTTGTGGTGGTGGTGGTGATGGTGGCATGGTGGTAGTGATGGGTGAAAATGGTGGTGATGGTGATGGTAGCGGTGGCATCATGGTGGGGGGGCGGGGGTGGTCACGACAACACTAGTGGTACGACGGCGACGACGACAATGGTGGCGGTGGTCGTGTTGGGATGATGGTGGTGGTGGTGATGATGGCTAAGATGGAGAGTAATTAAGAGAGATAAGTGTTTCTATTTTGTGCCCGGGAACAAAAAAGCATAAATTTTTTTATTCTTTTTTATGTTCCCCAGCACAAATATTAATTCGGTACATCCTGGGAACAAAAAAATAAACTGATTTTACCAAACGAGTTTTCTATCCATTTCTGTTCCCAGGAACAGAAATTAAAAAAAAAAATTGATTCTGGGAAAGTTGTCATGCGCACCCTTAAACTAATTCGGTTCTTAAACTGATTTTTAAAACTAGTTCGGTTCAGAAACTAATTCAATTTAAGAACTGGTTTTTAAAAAGTAATTTAGTCACATTTCAGTTCAAATTTTTTATTCTTTTGTAAGTCCTTAATTGTAGTTTAGGGTTTTTTTAACCTATTTATATTCTTTGTAATTGAGAACTTGAAACGAATACGGTAAGAAAATTATAATGACAGATTTGCTAGATGTAATTTTATATTAGTGTGAACCAAAATAAACTATTTTCGCTTTTTTTTTTTTTTTATCTTTGATTGTATTTATAATTGCACTAAACCGTACTCATGGAAGACATATAATTATGGCGCAAAGTTTTAAATATTTTTATGTGAAAATTTTTTGTGCTCTAAAAGGATGTAAGATATGTTCTTTTAGTTTTTTTTTTTACTCTATGTTTTCTTAGTAGTACATAGTTATAACATGAAAAATCACTCTTCTTTTCTCTACTTAGTCACGTCAGCTAACGTGAAAAGTGAAAAAAAAGTAACTTTTTATATTATAACTATGTATTATCGGGAGTACACAGTGTAAAAAACTAAAACAACACAACTTACATCTTTTAAAATGATACGCACTAAACTCTATTTTTATAGGCAAAAAAATTATATTTATAAATTTTTTGCTTACAAACTTTTATAAATTATACTATGTACTAAGGATAATACATTCTAGCACACAATGTATTATCCCTAAAAAATAATATAATTTGTAAGTGTTTATAAATATAACTCTTCCCTCTAGAAGTAGATATGAGTTTTTGTCTCCAAAGCCTCCTCGCGAGCATAAATTTTGATAATAAAAAACATCTGAATTGTTGGATAAACATCTGAACAATGAGAAAATGTTTTCATGTTTATTATATTTTATCTTCTATCTGCATATAAAAATATGCGAAATTTATATATGGCCATGTGAAAAAAAAAAGTATAAATTTCATATATTTTTATATATGTGAAAAATAATTTATTTTCAATAACATAACAAACATTAAAAAATAAAGTTCTTTTTTTGTAGTCAATGTAAATAATTATCTACATTGAGCTCAAAATGATGTTGTTTTGGATAAAAAAATTATGATATTTTTATAATTATAATTTATTTCAGGATTATAATAGTCTTTTTCATTATAATTTTTAAATTTTTCAATCCAAAATAACATCATTTTAAAAGTGAATGTAGACAATTTATCTAGATTCAATGTAGAAATATTAAAGCCTTAAAAAAATATATGCAAACCTAACGCAAGAAGCTCGTTACGAGAAAGTTTTTGGGTGCTGTTAGAATATGAAAAAAAATTATTTTCATTATTTGATATATAACATCTTAATTAAATGAGTCATCATTATCTTTTATTTTTAATAACATTCTTATTTTTATAAATAAAGTGACACATTTAATTATGTAAGAAATTAAATGTATGTGAATTTTTTATTTTTTATTTTGATAACATGTGAAATTTTAAGTTAGTACGTGAAATTACATTGATAATTTTATATATTTCTAATATTTCACAAAAAAAGACGAGGAGGTACGAATAGAACATATAACAGTATAACACTCGCTGTGACTTCCATGGTTTAAAAATAACAAATATCCTCTCAATTAAATTTTAAAAAACTAGAATAAATTTAGCATATAAAAACCGGGAAATGGTCAAATTTGTTTATATTAAAATTGGTTATTATAAAAATTTGGGTGTGTCTGCAACTTGTAATATTCCATATCCATACCAAATCCAAGGGTGGCGACGAGGAACCAATCGGAGATTTTTTTTACGGCGAGAATGGGTTCAGCCTGATGCAACTTTGGCTCAAGAGGATATGGCTTTGCCATGGGAAAAGGAGGAAAACGAGGATGATGTAGTTGAAGAGAAGGTGTTGAGGAAGAAGAAGGTAAAGGCGGGGCGTTCGGTACGAAGTATTTTTTTGAATTTTTTGAAAATTGAATTTTTTTAAATTTTAAATTTTCGAATATTATCGTAAACTGAATATAAAAATCATATTTTTGAAAATCGAGATTCTCAGGTAAAAAAAATTTCTCCTGTACCTAAACGCCCGAAAAATTATTGGGAAAGTGAGGGTGGAAATTATATTATACCATGTTTAGCACAAGTTTTAAAGTAATATGCCCAATAAAATTATGGGGAAAATGAAAATAAAGTGACAGGACGGTCCAGTGCACTAAGTTCTTCCGCGAGAACACTGTTATAGTAAATATTATAACTATGTTCTCCCGGGAGAACACCATTATAATATTTTGTGCATTATATTTTCGCGGGGAAACTTAGTGCACTGGATCAAATTTTACACTCAGTTATTGTACACTCACTAAACCCTAAAATTACTTGCATTTGCCAATTGTGTTTGAAAATTACTGTTTAAGAATACCACCTTGTAGGTGGTATTTTCAAATGACCGATAAAATGAAAAATTAAGCGGGATGACAGAGACAAAAATGATCCTCTCTATTTGTGTAAAGTCCTCTCATGGGATTACTTGTATTTAGATTCAAGAATTATAAAAGGGTTATTTCTGTATTTTTAACCTATTTTTCATCAATATTTTACTTTCAAACAAATATAGACTCAATAAACTTAATCCAATTTTTTTGATAATATTTTGACCTACTAAATAATTTTTTTTTTCACTTTCTCACCACATTCCTAATAATTGTATTTTCTTGATAATTTTTTTCTCTCTACCAAATACCCCTAACACAGAAATCTCAGAGCTAACACCCTTGAATTTGGGGTTTGGATATGGAATCTGACGAAGTTGCAGACACACCCAAAATTTTATAATAACCAATTTTAATATAAACAAATTTGACCATTTTCCGGTTTTTATATGCTAAATTTATTCTAGTTTTTTAAAATTTAATTGAAAGGATATTTGTCATTTTTAAATCGCCATTCATAATTTTTAAGTTAGAATCTCCATGTTATAAGTCTGATTCTTAAAGAATGTTAGAAATATATAAAATCATTAATGTAGTCTCGCCTATCAATTTAATCTTTTGGATTGATTGGTTCTTTACATGGTATCAGAGCCTTGGTGTTCCGAGTTCGATTATCGTTGGCTCGTTTATCCCATTTTCTTTGTCGAATTTCTTAGCACATGTAGGCTGAGTCTGATGTATCATCCATATTTTAAGTCTAATGAGCTTTTTATGAGGGAGCATATTAAAAATATATAAAATCATTAATGTTAAGCCAGTTCTTTACAAATTATATCAAAAAAGAAGTTTTTCTTATTCTAAAAGTATATAAAAAAGAGAAAAATGTTTCTGCAGATAAGTTATTTCCATTTTTTCCCAAAACGATGTCGTTTTGGTATTGAAATCTTAAAAAATTATAAATATAAAGACTATTATAAGCCTGAAATAAATTAAAATTAAAAAAATACCATGATTTCTGCCCCAAAACGACGTCGTATTGGACTTGCTACAAAAATTTTATCTGCAGTAACTGCAGAAAAGCGAATCATAAAAAAATGGATCTGGATCCTCTTATGTGAAAAAAATGACATATCATATGGAGAATCATAACTATACAAAGATAGATCAATGATAATAAAAGAAAAAAAAAATTGAAATAAATAATTATAAAATCATAATTATTGATTCACCTTTATATAGTTATAATCTTTTCATATGACCATATTATAATTTTTAATTTTTTTCACGTCCATTTCCTAAAAAAATATCTATTGATTCACCTTTATATAATTATAATCTTTTCACATGACCATATCATAATTTTTAATTTTTTTTACGTCCATTTCCTAAAAAAATATCCTTCGTATTTTCAAATCTTATCGTGAGATTCGAACACGATGAAAAGCAAAAGTCGAAGCGGTCTCATTTTCAAATCTTATCACAATTCACGTGCAGCACAGTACGTAGGATTTTGCAAGTTCTGTACCCGCATTTTGTTTTCCAGAAAATGTGGTGTCACATTTCCAAAAGCTGAATCATGGCTTATTTGAAGCCAAAACGAGCAGAATGAATAATCAAAGCATGCTCCAAGCCTCCAATATATTTAACTCTTTGATCAACTTGGCAAGGCAAATAGTCATTAGAAAATAGTCATATCAGTCGAATTGATGATGGTTCAATAACAACGTTTTACCTACTCACTTACCAAAAATCATAAATTAATTACTTATAATCGTCTACAAGATTTATTTATTCTAATCGTAATTCTATAATTTTTAATTAAAAAAAGAAAAATATCATTTTAATTACCAACCATGAATTTGTTATTAAAAAATAATCAAAAAATCTTTTTACATAATTTGAGACACAAAGAAGATGTCTCCCGCTTTTTGATATTGCTTTTACATTGCACTTCTCTTTTTTGACATCTATACTTGTTGTAACTATGCGACATCAATTGGTGATACTTTGAGGAAATATGGATCAGTTAAAGATGAAGGTTGCCAAATCCCTAATCAGAATAACAATGTTTGCCTCTAATTTGGAGGGGACAATCATTCAACTAGTATTTATCATACAAAATTATGACTCATCTATGGCCATCTCTTCGTGGGTTGAATAAAATAAGGGTTTAATATTTATTCTGCAATTGGAAGATAACTTTATTTCTTATAATCACGTGAGAATGTGTGGAGTCCTTTAAAGAGAAAAGAGAAAGAAAAAATGAATCTCATCTACTTCCATATAAAATGGAGGAAAGATATTAAAACCATAAAATAAAATTGATGATTTTCCCTATCTTTCCCTTGACAAGTTAAGTTAGATGTTAATTACGCACATAATTTAAACTTAATTTTAAACCCATTAAAAATTTCTATTTTGGGAATCCTATTAATTATAGTCAATCAGAAATTTAAAAATGTGTTTCATGGAATAGATTTCCAAGCAATTTAATTATGGGAAAAGTATTTGTCATTTTAAATGACACAACTTGTGTCATTTCACTCTCACAAAGAGGTGGGACCCACACCTTTATTTTTTTGTCAACTCTCTTTCTTCCTTTATCTATCTCTTTCTCTCTCTTAAAATGACATATCTTTACATGACACACATTTTCCCTTTAATTATTTGTTACATAGAATTAATATTTAAAGGAATCAAATTTAATTTAAATGATATAAATACGCTTATATCTTTATATTTTTACTTATTTAAGTTTTAATCTCTCAAAAATTAAGTTTTGAACCCATAAAATTTACCGTGATAATTTTTTAAGCAAAATAAATATTGATATCTTAATGAATAAAAATTAAAATTTAAATAAGTCCACACCAAAAAAAAAATTAAATAAGTAAAAAATATTGACTGATAAAAAATATCAAAATTTAAATAAGTAAAAGAGTAAATGTCATTTTTGGTCCTCAGCAAATTTCATGATGTCCGCTTTAGTCCCTAGCAAATAAAAGGCTATTCATGATTCCTAAGAAATTTAAAATGGACTCATTTAGTTGATATCGTGGTCCCTCACAAATTTAAAAAAACCCACGTTAATCCCTCAAAAGGACTAAAATGAGTCCATTTTAAATTTCTTAGGGACCATGAATAGCTTTTTTATTTGTTAAGGACTAAAGTGGGCATCGTAAAATTTGCTGAGGACCGAAAAAAATATTTACTGTAAGTAAAAATATGAAAAGTGATATAATATACACTACAAAAAACACAGCCTATAACGACATCAGGTTAACCACATTTTTTAACATGTTGATAAAAATTCGAAAATACCATCGATTAGCGACATTATTTTTAAAATGAAGTAAAATTATTTTTGAGTTTTTTATAAAAAAACTTTTTCATTTCTATTTTCTCCTCTATTCTCTATTCTGATAAACCCTAAAGTTTATCTTCGTTTTTCAGCTTGGAACAATCCCTCTATTCGTTCCTCTACTAGTCTATTCTGATAAACCCTAAAGTTTATCTTCGTTCCTTAGTTCCTTTCTTAATACCTTCAAATCTTGGCTCATTTGGTTATTCATCTTGGAGAGGAAGCAAGTTCTTCATTCCCACAAACTAGAATTTCTCAGTGCTAAGGTGACTCTACTTTCAGATCCTTATAGATCTATGAATATTCTCAATATTTTTTGGTATTATATATTTTTATTTAATTATTTTTGAAATTTCTGGTTTAGGTTTCATCTCTGCTGATATTAAATTTGAAGTTCCGATCTCAGATCTAGTTTGTTGTGATTCTGCGATTGTGATTCTGCGACTTCTTTCTGTCACTTATAGATCTAGTTTGTTGCAAGGTTAAACAAGGGAACTTAAACTCTTCTGTCACTTGTGATTCTACGACTTCTTTCTTTCCAACAATTTGTAGTAATTTATCCCACCACGTTGTTTCTTTTTTGCCGACTTATATGCATCTCTTACTCTGTTTTCTTTCGTTCTGTTCAATTTATGTATTAGCATATGCGCTTTGGTCTCTCAAACTAATTTGTTGGATTCATTACTCCAATTGCAAACTGGTGAGTTTTTTTTTTCAGAATATAAAGATCTGCTTGTTCAGAATTCATAATGGGTAACAGAGTATTCGTAAGATATTTAACCATCCATGGAGCTTTTGTATATTTTGGATAGTCGTGACTAACAATAAGAATATTGTGACTTTAAAATGCTATGTAGACTTCATATAACATTTGGGGTTAAATCATAATCATTAGCAGCTCATTGGAAGAGAAGGGATTGGTTACTTGGAGTTGTGCTAGAAGCCTTGAAAAATTATTTCTTGCACATTTAATTGCCTGTCACAGTTGCAGAATTTCCATGTTGTATTACAATCATATTGTATGTAGTTACTAAGCACAAACCTTTTTCTTTGTAAGGGCTTACCTGACCTGAAATACAGCAAATAATCATGATAAAAATCCTGCAGCAAAGAGTTGATTTCAGTGATGAAATATCATATCCTCTTTATTTTTTTTACCCCATCTTGAGTAAGTTGGCCTTTGGCTCATAATGGAAATGATAACAGTAGTTATTATAGCTTTGTAAACAATAGGAAGTTATGAAGCTTTCCAAACATTAGGATTATAGAAAATAGTCCAATTATTTATTATTCTTGTAAATATAAGTTGTATTTATTTTTCCATGTATATAAATATTAGTATGCTAAGTGCAAATTCTCAAGCAATTCACAGAAATCTCTCTTGAATTTTTTTCTCAGGTCGTTTAAAGAAAGTTTTCCCCCCATAAATTGAAGTTAGTAACCCAGGCTTGAAGTTTACTTCCCAGTTTTTGCTTATTTGATCATACGGGTTTTCCTTTATACCTGAACTTCTTGTGCTCTGACTTCTATCTTTTGGCATATGCTGTTGTACACACTCACACTCATCACTTCTTATATTTACCAACAAGAAATAGAGCTAATTTTGCATCACCGCCTCAAATTGGTTGCCAACAAGCTTGAAACTGCATTAGCCTGTATCAATTTCAAGATTGTATCATGAAATGCTGACTCAGGTTGTGCTTCACTTATATGTGCTTGTAATGCTGCAGTTCATGAAAGGGTGCTTAGGACATGTGATGACTTTGTCTGGCCTGTGGATACTGCATTCCTTGGACGCTTCATTATTGATGTCGAATTTCTTGACCTGAAAACATGCCCTCTGAATGTGAGTCCCTAAATTTTACAATCATTACTTTATTAATATGATATTCACGTAAATAGATAATTATATAATTTGTCCGTAAATATGCACTTTGGTCTCTTGCTCTGTAAGTATACAGAGTCTGCAATAAAATGTGCTAGGAGTTTAATTTTTATATTTTACTTAATTTGTGTTGTTCCAAGTATTGCTTTAGTTATGTAATAGCCTTTCACTATGTTGCATATTTCATTGCTTTACAGGTTCTACAGGAAGTATTGAAACATTATTCAGTACCTGACAATTTATTTGGCAAGGTCTGCGTCATTATTGATAAAGTGAGTTATGCATAGTGTTGCTATTTTAGTTTATTTTTCTATTTGTTAATGGTGCTCTAAGATTCCTGATCTTTGTTATCGAGAAACAAATATGATAAGGAGATTATGATATCTCTTGTTTTTTTATAAAAATAGTAATATCAAAAAGTTTTGTTATAAAAATAGCTTTCTCAACAGAGTATATATATTCACTGATTCCAAATATTTGATTTTTCCAATTTTCTTCATAACACAAATCCTAATTTGAAGCTCCTTGCATAATCTTTTTACCATAACATTGATACGTAGCATAGTATTGGAAAAATTCATTATGGTATGAATAATGAATAAATAAGCTAAAATAAATTATACAAATATGAAATAAATAATACTAAATAATAAAACATGCAAACTGTGAATAATGATGACAATGAACTTAATGCTAGTAGTGAATGAACTATTTTGTTGAATTTATTTCCTACATCAGGCAGACATGTTGGTGCTATCAAGGTTATTTCCCTACAACCCTTGGAGAAGATGCAAGCTCACCGCTATGTCTTAACTAATTGTGAACTAGTTGATACATTTCGCGAGTAAGTTACAAGTGACCTCATTTTGATTTGTTACAAACTCACCATAGGTAATAACTTAGAACTTCTTCATCCAGGAAGTGTAGAGTTGAGGTTACAAAGATGCATCGTGGCAAAAAAAACACCTCCAAAATTGTGGAAGATTACATGCACAATCAGTTTCACGAGTGGTTTAAAGAATATGTAAGACTATATATATTTAAATTCACTTAGATATTTTTTTTATCATAAAAGCTCTACACAATTATCCTAATACTTTTTAAAAAATAATAAGTTGCAAGAAAGGATGATGCCGCTATTCTGACTGAAATTGAATGGCTTGCAAAAGGGCCAAACAATATTGCAAGGAGATTTAATGGGTATAATATTCATGGTTTTAAGTTTCGTACAGAGAGGAAGGAGAAATGATTGAGTACACAGAATAGTGGGGTTGTTATGTCTGCCATTACTAAAAGATTTTCAAGTGGTAGGGAACTTATTGAAAGATCAATTGATGTTATGTACTATGGGAAATTGGTTGATATTATAGAGTTAGATTACTATGGCAAGTTCAGGGTTGTGCTATTCAAATGTATTTGGGTAGACACTACACCTAACAAGGGAGTCAAGATAGATGAATTTGGGATAACAAGTGTAAACTTTTCTCGCATGATACACACAGGTGCACATGAAACAGATGAACCATTTATCCTTGCAGCTGATGCTAGAATGGTATATTATGTTGATGATCCAATTGATCAAGATTGGTGTTGTGTTTGTCATGTGAAACCTCGAGACATATATGATATGGGAGATGTGAACTTAATGGACTTGGAAGAGCCATTGATGGAGGACATACCTTTCTGTGAGCAACATTTGGAGAATATTGAAGAATTACAATTAGTTCGGGATGATGTCAATGAACAAGAACAAAATGAACCAAATTATGATGAAGATCATAATAGTTGTAGTGATGGAGATGTAGGAAGAATGTTAAACTAGTTATGTTATGTACTAAGCAAATTTACTCTATTGTGAATTTTAATATTTTCTACAGATCATTTAGTATGAATTTTGGCTTCATATTTGGTATGTGTTTCCTATGCATCATTTCATAATTTAGTACAAATTATCATGAAGATTGTAATAGTAAACTTACTCTATTCTGAATGTTAGTACTATATTTTTTGCAAATCATTTAGTATGTATTTTAGTTTCATATTTAGTGCCATGTGTGAGCAAATTCTACAGGAAGTTGGTACAAAATGAGGCAAAAGCGAAAGAATTCGGCAAAAGAAATGTTAGAGAAGTTACGAGGGCAGCATAATGATAATCATAGTGAAAGCTCCCAAGGTTTGCAACAACAATTTAATGATAATCATCTGGATGCCCATTCAACAAATGTCAACAATACCATTTCATCTAATGATGAAGAATTAGACTCTTCCATAAACCCAAATGAAACACAATCACAACAGAAAGAGGAGCCCTTGGTTGTCAAGATTAGAGGTAATATCTCTCCAAAAATTTAAATTCTATTTATACATGTCGACATTAATTTAAGGTTACTAAAAAAGTGATCATGTTTCGGATGCTGAACTCATATTCCCTCTGTTTTTATTTTTTCTTTTTGGGCTTGGCTTTAGAGTAGAATGGAAAACAATACATGGAGAGGGTGCTTTTATATAATTTTTTTTATACAGCTTTTATATATGCTTTCGTACTATAACAGGAGTGAGGAGAAGCTGAGATTTACCTACCACTCTAGAAATTCCGTTGAACATGGATGTTAATTGTAGTATGACAACTATTTAAAAATTTAACTTATAAAAACTTAATATGGAATAAGTCAAACCAGAAAATTTTAGTAACAGATGTTACTTCTAAAAATGTTCAAGATATGAATCCCAGATAATTTTATTATTATATTGAAACTTGTTTTGCTATTTTTTAATTTTCTACCGTTGATAAACTAACTTTGCTTTGTGTACATAATGGTAGATACTTCTTCAGGAGAAATTGTGACTCGAAAAATGCAAGCAAATCAGATTTGGCATTTGGAAAAAACTAAAAAAGTTATTGTTGAACTCAATGGTAACGGACAAGGCAATGACAATGGTGCAAACTTACTTGTGAGGTTTCTTGGTAAGCTTGCTCAAAACTCAACAATTTGTCCAATATCAGTTGAAAAATGGAATTGGATGCCAGAAGACAATAACCGCCAACAATGGAATTATATTGAGGTAATTATCTAAATTTCCAGCAATTTAATTTAATTTAATTTATTGTCTCTCTTGTCATTAAAGATTGATTTATGCATATAATATTTGAAGGAAAATTTTGAGTTTGATTATGCTGGTGGCATCAAATGGGCTATGAGCACCTTAGGTGAAAGATGGAAGGCCCACAAATATAGGTTAAGGTGTAAGAATTTCTATCCTAATAAAAGTAAGGAGGATATACTTGCTAATCCTCCTCCAGATGTTAATTGTGTTGATTGGACTGCTTTTGTGCATCACTATAAGGATGATAAGATGAAGGTAAACATTCTTTATAGGAAATTCTTTTACTTTAGGCATATCTTGAAAAACTTGGTATATTATGATTATCATATTTTAAAATTTTAGGCACGAAGTATACAAAACACACAAAGTCGTAAGAAACTTAAAATCTCACATGCTGGTGGTAGTAAAAGCAATGCAATGAGAGGCCGTGAAATGGTAAAAGCATATTTATTGCAATCCCAATGTCAACCCTGATAATTTATTATTATTATTATTATGTTACTTTGGCATGACAATTCAATATATACTGGATCCAAGTTGTTTTATACAAAACTTAAAATGTGAGTATTTTATTGGTTTCTTTGTGTTACTTCTAATTATAAATTTAAAGCTGCTAGTGTATTCATTTCTGGGTAGCTTTACTCTTTTCTTATTCTTTCCAATTTCAATGAACCCATTATTGCAAGCATGTTAGTAACATATCATCATTGATAATTTATTTTTTTATCAATGACATTAGGAGTTACAATTGGGAAGACCTGTATGCCGAAGTGAGGTTATTTTATCAACTTTATTGAAGAAGGACGGAAGCTACGTAAATGAAGAAGGGAAGACTTTGGTTGTAAGTAAATAATAATACAATAACTTTTTGGATGAAAAAACTAGCAGCATATTTGATTATGTTTCTTTTATCTTGTTTGATGATTTAGGTTATATCCTCATATTAAGTCTATTGCTTTTCTTTCTATTTATAGCTCCATTTTTACGAAATCATACTGTCGGTTTTTATGTTTCTTGGTGAAAAACATAAAAAAAACTAGCAGCATAGTTGGTTCTCATTAAGTTTCTTGGTGCCAATCTCTATCAGGGGGATTTTTTACCTTCTTTGGACCATTTTTTATTTTTATTTTTGTTTTCTTTGCCTTTTTGTTCTACATGTGGACAAAATTCTCAAATCTTTTATGTTTCACTATATACAAACAACTTCTTATAAATTTAGTCCTTTCCTATAAAATTTAGATAGAAAATAATATAAAAATCCTGTAACTTTGGTCTTAGAAATACACAGTCAGGCTCAATGGTAAAGGAATTATTCATAACTAAGTACTTAAAAATACTTTAATATCTTTTTGTTGATTGAACCTTGTTGCAAATGTTATTGATAATTCATACTTATACGTTTGTTGTTGTCTCTGTGGTAAAAGTTATGTATTGATTTCTAAATTGATGAACTGCCATAATTTTATTATCTTTATAAGATAACTATTGATATCTCCTTATTTTCTAAATTACAAATAAAATTCTTATTTGTCACATATAGGATAACTATTGATATCTCCTTATTTTCTATGGACTTATATATCTATATTGAAAGCATGATTTGTTACAGCTTTTTGCTATGTTGAAAAATTAAAGCATGATTTATTGAATTGCTTCATCAAACTGGAATTATGCAAACTGTGAGGTCAAACCATTCTGCCAAAGCTTCAAGAATTTTGCCGAAGAGAAAGTGCTCTTCCTGATGTGTATTTGTTGGCTGACTTTAACTATTTTGTAGGAAAAGATATCAGAGCATCTATCTCAAGATCAGGAGCGTGCTGCCACTATAGGTGTTTCATCAAAGGTATTAGCTTATCCTGATGATGCTATTGGAAAGGTATATGGAGCTGAGCCTTCAGGTCGGGTGCGTGGCTTAGGCGCTAGTGTTTGCCCCTCCAATGTTTTTGGAATGCCAAGACATTCTATTGGTTTTACCAATTTTGGTAGTTCCAGTCAACAATGTGTTGAAGACTTGAAGAAACATGTACAATCTTTGGAAATAAAGTTGGATGGATATGAAGAGATAAAGGTTGGATATGAAAAAACCAAGATTGCATATGAAGAGACCAAGGAGCAACTTGTGCAAACTCAAAAGCAATTGGCTTCTCTTCACAAATTTCTACTAGATAAATTTGGAAGTGAGTTAGCTACTTTCAACCAATATGTTTTACCCTCTTTGTTATAATTGGTTAGAAACTTAGATAATTTTGTTTTTTTAAAATCATTTGCAAGCTTTATTTCTTCTCTTTCTTATCATGAAGCTAAATTCTTTTGGTTTTTGTACAGGTGTGATAGAGTAAATAGCACTTCAAAGGACTAGGATGCATAGAAGAACAGGTCCTGGAAGATTGATATTTGCAAAGAGCTATACTTTTAGTTTAGGAGAATGATTCATGGAAAATTAATGATATTTTGAACAATTAGAGATAATCACTATATTTTTCTTCTATTACCCAAATTGGTTCACTGGCTTGAACATTTTCTTTTTTGGGATTAGACAATGAGGTATTCTTTGAGTGTTGAACTAATAGGGGGAAGTTATTTGCCCCTCCATGAGATACTTATGGTGAGATTTGAAATGCTTGTAAAATCTGCCAGTGTAGGGCAATTAAGCCACATGTTGTGGTTTTTTTTTCCTGATACATACATGTTGTGAGTGTTTCACTATTATATGAAAAATATTTGTTACACATCAAATTATGTACACATAATACCTCAGGGCAAATTTGCATCATTAAAGGGTGTATCATGTTATTTTTTTTTATTTTTTTTTTGTAAATTATCATGTTATTTTTTAGATTACATACTAAATAATAAAAGTAATTTTTAATATTTTTTATTTTTATAAGATTAATAAAAAAACGTAATATTATTAAATTAAAAAAAAAATTCATATATTTAGCCACATTCATGAATGTGGTTAAAAAAAAATTCAGACTTAATTAGCCACACTTTTTTATTGTGGCAAACTATACAATTTAACCACATTTATAAATTGGTTAAATTAACAATAATTGTGGCTAAAAAAAGGCTACCACACTCAATCAAAATATGGCAAAATGAAGAAAATAATGTGGTTAAATTATTGCAAAACCTGTTTTAACCACATTTAATCAAAATGTGGTAAAGTTTGTTAGCCACATTTTTTATCATTGTTTGCCACATTTTTTAATGTGGCTAAATAACCTTTTTTTTGTAGTGATATATGATCAAAATGTAAACAAAATGAAAATTATAAAAACGAAACTCGTATTAAAAACTTAAATATATTATATCCATAAAAAAGTAAATTTTTTTTTTGGCAGAGGTAAAATATTCTTACCACTAAATATTTCTACTATTAATTTACTATCTCTCTAATATAATTATGTATCTTGAAAAGTATATTAAAAATTATTTTTTTCTTTTTTTCAAAAATTATCGGCTGAATAGTGGAATCAAATAGTAATTAGAGTAATAGTAGATTAGTAATAAGAAAAAATGAAAAGAATCTTGAAGTAGCGAATATGGAAATGCCGTCTACTCATGTTACCTGAAGAAGAAAATTTAAAAAATGCCGTCTAATCATACAAAGAGAAAAAAAAAAATGCCTTTTTTTATTAAAAAAACAAAAACTTTGCTCCGTTACGGATAAAAAGCCAAAAGGGTGCAGAACCATCTTTGAAAATTATGATCTTGAACTTTGGGCGGTGTCGTTGTCTCTGTCTTTACCATTAACATCCACGCCACGCTGATCTGTTGGCTTTAGCTACCACGTTAATTTCCTCTATAAAGATGCTCACATTTTTCACACAAAATGTTGTTCATTCATCACATAATATGGCATTTAACGCGTTTTTATTTCTTGGTTTCTTCGCTCTTGTTAGCGCATTACCATCGGTTACTTTTGCAGAAGCTGTTGCACCCACTCTTGATGTTTCTTCCCTGAATCGAAGCTATTTCCCCGCGGGTTTCATTTTTGGGACAGCATCCTCGGCGTACCAGGTATATATAAAGAGGTAGGATATTCCTACTACATATTTTTTCTACTATCACTCCACTACCACTTTAATTACCATTGGATTCAAAAGTTTTTTTCTCTCTCTTCATTCAACTTTTCCTTTAATCAAATGGTGATTAGAGTGGTAGTGGAGTGGTGGTAGAAAAAATAGGTAGTTAGAATATCATAGCTCATATATAAAATATGATATAAGTTATTCTAGCTATCATTCTTTTTAATTATCTTTGTCTACCTTTCTCTAATATCGTTAGATCAGAATATTAAAAAAAAAGAAAGAAAGATAAATGTTAGTTAAGATTCTAATAAGACAAAGTTAGATAGAAAAAAATGATAATTAGAATAACTTATTATCCATGTAATATATAGATCAGTACTCTCAATTCTTTAAAATGCAGTGTTAATGAACATTAATTAAAAAAGAAAAAAAAAATCAATGATTTAAAGTTTGATATATAAAATGTATATGTTTGTTAGAATTTACTTAATTGATCTCTTTTACTCATAACTGTCACTTATAGTTAACTTTCTAAACTACATTCTACACTTCGAGGATCCAAATCTCAATTTAAAACACCTTTGTGTGGATCTACAGCACTAATTCGAGATAAATTCTAAAACAAGTTGATTAGATGATTTTGTTGTGTTCATGATATGTATATACAGTACGAAGGTGCGGCAAATGAAGATGGCAGAGGAGCAAGTATATGGGATACCTTCACACATAAATATCCAGGTATCTGATCTTTCCGATTCTCTCTCTAACATACAAGCAAATAAAACAAGAGAAGCCATGCTTTCCTGTTTTTCTTTGCATTCTCTTAATTATTAATAAAAAATTTGAGACAACTCTTCATTTTTTGTGTTTATTATATTATTTGTTATTGATTATATATATTCATTAAAGTAAGCTTTTAATTCATCTTAGCTTGTCTAATGCTCTCTACGGCAATATAGAATTTTTTAATCAAATGTAGAAAATATGCATATTATAGTTTCGAGGACAAACAACAATTATTATTGGAAATCTTCCAAATCTTTTTATTCTTCTCTTAAAATAAATAAATATAAAAAAAACATCATTTTGAAATTTGAAAGTGCTACGAATTAAACATTTAAAATACAATAAATAGCATCATGCTCTTTAGTGTTATTTCATACATCATATTTTATTTCAATTATTGTATTTTCTTTTAGAATTGTATTACAAATATCTACTCTTTATAATATGATAACCATAAATATAAATTATTATATTTTCATAAATATATAATAATACAAACATTAATTTTTTTAAAAAAAAAATCATTTTTCTCATTGCCAAATTGTTAATATTTATTATAAAATTAGTTTAGTAAAAAATCTTATTAGATAAAACACATAAATTACAAGCCATTATATTTTCCACAAAACCTTACCATGAACTATTTCTCGTCATAAAGATTAAAGAAGCACTAATTTTTTCTGGACAACCACGTTCTACTTGAGATCACGAAGACAACAATTTTATTAGCATATCTTGTGAAAATGGTCAATCATCTTTAAAATGTGATATGATTTCCTATTTAATTTATTTAATTTAATTTTTTCATACTCTAGAAGTGGACATAACTTGGATTAATTTGGTTTTTAGCACGAATTGAACCGAATTGATAAAGTGATTCCATTCAAGTTTTTAAAAAATAGTTCAGTAATGGAGTAAATTAAATAAATCACTTTAAAAAATATAATTCTTTTAATTCAATACATATTAATTCACCGTTAAGTTCGTTTCATTTTATTTTATTTTTTTCACATCCCTATTAACCTTACAAATATAATCTTACTAATTAATAGTATTAAATGTGCAATTCGCAGATAAGATAGAGGATAGAAGCAATGGAGACGTGGCAATAGATGAATATCACCACTACAAGGTACGGTCAATGTATATATATATATATATATATATATATATGAGACAAGATCCTTTGACACCGGTGTCAAAAAAAAAGTTTGACACCTCATCTGAGAGCCGTTAGATTAAAAAAAATCAACGATTCTGATTTGTAAGCATGTGACACCATTGATTTTTTTTAATCTAACGGCTCTTAGATGAGGTGTCAAACTTTTCCTTTGACACCGGTGTCAAAGGATCCTGCCTCTATATATATATATATATATATATATATATATATATGACAAAATCATTTCTGCTGTCGCTATATACATGTATATCTTGGTTTTTTTTTAAAAAACAAAATAAAGTAATGGAGTCCACTTTGTTATCTCTTGCGCAAACATCATCTCTCTGCCGTCGTGATAGAAAAAACAGCCCCTATATCTCTATACAGAGGAATGATCCGTTTTCAAAATTTTTTTACAAATTACACCATGTATTCCCGAAAACACATAGGATAACCTAGTGTATTTCTGAAAATACATAGTATAATTTATAAGAGTTTGTAAATAAAAAATCTATAAATATAACTCTCATATATATATATATATATATATATATATATATATATATATATATATATATTTGGCAGAGATAAGGTCAATATTTTAGATGATAGTAGCCAGGAAATCAACATAGAAATATATATAGTATGAACCACTAGTCCCAGAGACATTTGACCGGCAAGTGGTATATACTGTAAACTATAATAAAAAATAAAGAAAAAAGAAAATGTAATATACTCAAACAATTGTTTGTTTTGTATTTAGTTATATATGTTTGTCTGTGCAATAAAATATTGTGCATTGATACTTTACAGGAAGATGTTGGGATCATGAAGGATATGAATGTGGATGCTTACAGATTCTCCATCTCTTGGTCTAGAATACTCCCAAGTGAGTTGAATATAAATGACCAATTCCTATCTATTAATTAATTTTACTTAAAATATATAGATGTTTCACATTAACCATTTTAAATTTTTTCATACACTATCCACAGAAGGAAAGCTTAGCGGAGGTATAAACCAAGAAGGAGTCAAATATTACAACAATCTCATTAACGAGCTGTTGGCTAACGGTCAAAATCCAAACTACGTTTACTTAAATTTTTATGGATTAGTGTTTATCATATTTAGGAGATAATTTTATCTTTTCTAGATATATATAAAAGTATATGAGACTTATATTTTCTTCTTTTTTTTTTCTTTTCACATGAGTCCCATACACTTTTATATGTGTGGAGGAAATGATTTTTTTTCCTATCACATGAGAAATATTAATCCCATATTTTTATTATTTGAAGTTTGTGTTTTAGCATTTCCTCGAGCAATTGATAAAAATTATAATTAATTAAATATTAATTTAGCAGGTTTACAACCATTTGTGACTCTTTTTCATTGGGATCTTCCCCAAACTTTGGAAGATGAGTATGGTGGCTTCTTAAGCCCTCGCATTGTGTGAGTGACACTAAATTTAATTTTCACCCAAATTGTAGCTATTATAATTAGATGCATGACACTGTGAGTTGACGATAAGTTTTTTTTTTTACTAGAATACTTAAAAAATTATGTTGACATTAATTTTGTCCACCAATTTAGTTCTTGGAAAATTTAGATCAATTTAATTATTTAGTAATAAAAAAATGAAACTAATGTAGTCCTTCGATAATTTAAAGTTGACATAATTTAATTCATTAATAATATTAAGTGATATTAATTTGGTCCTTCGATTTTATAATTTATCCAATAGTATTAGTGGCAATTTAGTTAGTGCATCAGAGATGAATAGGAGGTGGAAGAATCTCGGTTTGATCCCCACTAATATCACTTTTTGGGGGAGAAGGGGGGGGGGTGGCATATATATAATCTCGCATTTGAGATTAGTTTCATAGTTGGCTCAAAGAGTTGAAGTTTGTGAGAATATCTAGGAGAGCCTACTCACCTCAAACTGATAATTAGGGTGGTATCAAAAAAGAAATATTTTATAATTTGTGCACAAACTGATGATTTTGATTTAAGTTTGAATGATTGATAGATTAAATTCATCTTATCTATTTTTTTATGACTAAAGTCAACACAACTTTTCATCCACGAAAGTGAATGTCTATTCTTTTCAATAAATCATGCACATAAAGTCCTTAGATTTTGAAATATGGATAATTGACCGGTTCATCTCATCTTATGTTAAAATTTATTTATTTTTTAAAAAAATCACATGATTATGGAGACTTTAGTACCATGGTTATAGACTAATTCTGGTATTAGAACAAAATGTGTAATCCATTAACAACACCATTTAATATTGTTTCATGATTAATTTTTAGAAATGATTTTCGAGATTATGCGGAGCTTTGTTTCAAGGAATTTGGAGACAGGGTGAAGCATTGGATTACTTTGAATGAGCCATGGTCTTACAGCATGGGTGGCTATGCAACCGGGATGCTTGCACCAGGTCGATGTTCTCAATGGCTGAATCTAAACTGCACTGGTGGTGATTCAGGGAAAGAGCCGTACTTGGTTTCACACTACCAACTTCTTGCTCATGCTGCAGCTGTGCAACTGTACAAGAAGAAGTACCAGGTTTATTTATTATAACTTTAATTGATAAGAATTTTGAAGCTTTAAACAATTTATTAAACTTCAATATTATTATCAGGGTCTAAAGGTACGTACTCCAAGTATGGTTGTTATCTAATTGGCAAAAACACTTTATGCAGGCATCTCAAAAGGGTGTAATAGGCATAACCTTGGTGTCTCACTGGTTCGTGCCGTTTTCAAATAACGAACTTGATCAAAACGCTGCAGCGCGAGCAGTTGACTTCATGTTTGGATGGTATGTGTTTAGCTCCATATTGGAATCTTAATCATTCTCCAAATAAACGTAGACTAACTAGAATCACTAATTAGGACGAATTAAGTAGCTACTATATAACACCTTTCTTCTAATATTTTTAAAAAGCAAAGGATAGATTATACTAATTATGCACATAATATGAGAATACTGTCTCTGAAACTTATTTGTAAATCTTGCATTGCATATGAGAGACCTATACTTTGCATATGATCATATCATGAGGCAAATTAGTGTAATCATACATGCTAATTAACTTAAACACCGCCGGTTATATGTATATAATGTATGTGTTTTATACAAAAAAAAAATAATGTATGTGTAAAAGAGCAGTGTTTCCTAAAGTATTTGTTTTTTTATTCATTAATCGAAGAATATGAAGTAATATTATTTTTATGGAGAAACTCCAAATTATTACTATCAGTTTTTTCCTCCTTCACGGCTTCATCGTTCTTTGCCTTTCTTTGCTCTGATCCAACTCTTTTTCGAAATGATTTCATTTCGAGGCTTTATTTGTAGTTTTTTTATATGCTTTTTATTAGTGTGTAACAACATTTATAATAAAATAATCAAAATGAATTTATAAATGAAGATACCGCGTTCATATCGATCTTTCAAGTGGCGGAGGCACATGCATTCTCGCCATAGCTTCGGCCGGGCTAAACTTTAATAAATCATACTTATTATATATAATTATGTAATTATATATGATTTGGTCCGGGTTAAAATTATAATTTGGCCCGGGCTACAATTTGTAATTTGGCCTTATGACCTTATCTAAAGTTTAACATATTTTTGTTAAGAGATTTGGATAAGTTGTATTAAGTTATATGTTTAATTTTCACTTGTATAAAAAAATATTTTTAGTAAAATTAAAAAATATTTAATAAAATTATAATTCTTCTTGGTACTGTCTGCTCAAGTGCTCTGTATTTAATATAATTTAAATGCGAAGGGTTATATTTACAAAAATTTTGTTTACAAACTACACTATGTAGGTTACACTATATATTTCTGAGAGTATATAGGATAATTTACAAAAATTTATAAAAAAAATTTATAAACGAATCATTTCTCAATCTAAATAAATTATAATATGAACTAACAAAAACTAAGAAAAATAAATACACATATAATTTTTTTGACTCGGCTCAAATTTTTGAGTCCACTAGATATTTCCTCCTTTTTCTGGGATAACCTTTCACGTGGGTCATGGCACAACAATCTTCCCAGTGAGACATTTTTTTTGGGGCAAATTATATAAAACCACGTTGTAGTTAGGTGTTTTTTTAAAACCTATTCTCTATTAATGGAAATATACAAATAATGTTGGAAATTGGAGTAAGGCTTGTGGTTCTGATTCGCAATCATAGGTCCAAAAAAGGCTTTTGAGTATATTTCTTTCTCCTTATGTCTTTAAAAGTTAGGTCTTTGGTCGAGGCCCTCAGGCCCAACAGTAAGTCGGGTATTTTTCATTATGACATTTATTGATTGCAGGTTTATGGGACCACTAACAACAGGAAACTATCCGCAAAGTATGCGTTCCCGGGTTGGAAGCCGATTGCCAAAGTTCTCTAAAAAGCAAGCCAAGCTACTCAATGGTTCATTTGATTTTCTTGGACTTAACTATTACACCACTAACTATGCTGCCAATGCACCTCAACTAAGCAATGCCAGACCCAATTACCTTACAGATTCTCTTGTCAATCTTACAAGTAAGGGCTCCTTTATATGCCAATTCTCTAAATTTGATATATTGAATTTGATAATAGCATGTCTTTTTGTTTATGTGATGGCAGCTGAGCGCAACGGGAATCCAATAGGTCCAAGGGTTAGTATATGGCCACATCAAATTGTAGCTAACCGTTAATATTAATTTGTTTGATTACGTAAATAACTTTTATTTATAATTACATTTGCAGGCAGCTTCAAAGTGGTTATATGTTTATCCTAAAGGAATTCGAGAACTTTTGCTCTACACTAAGGAAAAGTACAACAACCCCTTGATTTACATCACTGAAAATGGTAAATTTATCAAAACCTCATATTTATGATCTTGACATAGAACAATTTTATTATAAAGTTCCATGTTTAGGTGTGATTTTTCTTCTACATATTAATTAGCATATTTATGAAATTTTATATTTTGCATATTAATTGCACTTCATTTGTAGGTATTGATGAGTTCAATGATCCAACACTATCTCTCCAGGAAGCCCTTATAGATACTTTTAGAATTGACTATTATTATCGTCATCTCTTTTATCTTCAATCTGCAATTAGGTAAGTTATTTTTTATATGTTAAATGATTCCTTTTTTTGTTAATATTTAACTTAATTCTTTCATTTTGTTGACTTTATAAGGGATGGTGTAAATGTAAAAGGATATTTTGCATGGTCATTGCTGGACAATTTTGAATGGGCTTCAGGTTATACAGTGCGGTTTGGAATCAACTTTGTGGATTACAAAAATGGTTTAAAGAGACACCAGAAGCTCTCTGCTAAGTGGTTCAAGAATTTTCTTAAAAGATATTAATTAGACTTTGCACAGTCGATCCAATAAATAATGTAATGAAGAAGGTTAATTTTAAATAATTATGTGATCCTTCATTCTCAAAATAGTAGTTATATTCCTTTGGTTATGCTTTCTCTATCGTATATTGGATGTGCGCGAGTTTGTGTGTGGTTTTTTTTTTTTAACATAACCATCTTTTTCTGAAATAATATATTTAGACGTATGCAATTTCACAATAATATGAAGTGATGGTAACAATAAGTTGTGAAAAATAAACTAATTAAGCAGATCTTATAAGCACAATTATAATGTGGGTTGAAATTTTTTACAATTATTTTCAGTTACATAGAATCATAAAAGCATGTTACCATGGAATTATATACCATCATTTACCTTTACATTTATGATGTAGTTTTCTTTTACATATATTTTAATAAATGATTAAATTATGATTACCAAAAATATGATTAAATTATTTTTTCTTAAAAAAAATATTATACTCAATGTTTTAATTTTTTTATAAAAAATATTCAAAGTTCATTAATGATGTTAGTAGGAATATGACTTTTATACTCAAGAGAGATAGTGAATTGAATATTATAATTAATATTTTTTTTTCAAAAGCCCGTTAAAGTTTTTAAATCAACTTTCATGCAAACTCTGATATATGCAAACTTTACCAAAATATTCAAAGAATTCATAACATATAATCTATCAAAATTGTAGAACCTATACTAACACATAAAATATCAAAGTAACAGTTAAAGTGTTAGAAATAAAGAGTACTTTAGAGAATTGTAAACACAATATATCCTGATTCGATCACCGTCATTGTGACTTATGTTCAGACTGAAGTCGATTGATCAATTCTTTCACTCTCCGTCAAGCTTCACGGGTATTAGACAAACTGCTACAACCTCCAAACTTTACAGATCCTTGGTGACTTTACAACAATCTCCAAGTTTCTAAGTATTTGGAAACCTTACAACCTTTCCCAAATTTTCTTAAGCAATGAGCTATCTCTCAATTTCTTAGAGTCTTACTACCCTTTAACTCAAGAATACAATGCGAAATTATTTGAATAAGGATATACACTATTAAAGTGTGGATAATACAAATTGAAGTTCTATGAGTATATGATTTTTCACAAAAAAATGAGCTTAAAGACTTTAAATTATAAAAAATACAAATTGTTCAGAGCCGTTGGGAGTGAGTATTTATAAATTTCTAAACAAAAATAATTGTTACTAGCGGTTGAAAAGTTTATTGGTAATAAATATTCAATTACTTTTTGATAAATATTCGCTTACTTTTTCACTAGACATAAAATGGATACGAATTCCAGGCTTCCAATAGAATTTTACACAATAAATCACCTTTGGAATATAGGAAATTTATTTGGTCGAACTCTGAAGATCGACAGAAACTCTATTCACAAAGATGACTAAGGAGAAGGTGAATTCACTGATCGCGCCAAATTCCCCGCATCTGTATAGAAGTTGATCTGAGCAAAGGTTTCCTTCGAGTTCGAATGAACAAAGCGATCCTCCCCAAAATCCAACAGCCACTCCCGAAACGAGTAAGCAGGAAGTTACAGCTAATGGAGATGCTTTCGGACCTTGGATGGTCATCCAGCGAAACAGTCGCGGTGGAAGGGTATATGAATGTGTGGCTGGAAGAGAATTCTTAATTAACACAACAACTCATCTTGAGAGATTGCAGTCTATCCCACCCTTTGTTTGGGTTAATTTTGCGCATCAGGAAAATGCTGGTCAAAGATTGGAACGTCCAAATTTTGATGATACATCTTGAAGGAAATGGTGTGACGAATTGGTTGACTGCATATGCAAATAATTTCTCTTGGCCTGTCTAGATGCTGGATGATCCTCCGCCTAGTTGTTTACAAAAAAATTTGTTGAGTGACCAAATAAGAGTTCATTGGCCTAAGCTTGTCGTAGTCTACCTGTCTTGTCTTTTACCTTCCTTTTGCATAAAAAAAGAAGAAGAATTCTATTACTTTTCAAAAAGTAATAAATTACTTTCATGAAAAAAATGATTTTATTCAACAAACTCAGTTTAATTTGATTTTGATAGACTCCAACCATTTTATTCTTTAAACTTTGGAAAATTATTTTGAGATTTTCAATCATGTCAAAAATATTTCCATTAATTTTTTAAATTATTTTCAAGAATTAAAGTACCATGATATATCATCAATATAGATTTTCTTAAAATGTTATGATTAATATTAAAGTTTATAAAATGAATTTTAATAAAGAAAAATACATTAAAATTTCAATTTCAATAATCAATATCAATTACTCTGTACATTAATTTTCGAAAATTTAACTCCAGGGCACGGAAACGGAGGATGCATTGTGTTGGCGGGAAATAGCGACGAAATTTACACACTGCATTGGAATTGCTCTGGTAAGCCAAATAATAGCGCAAGACACATGCCTACCGTTGGATGCAGGACCATTGCGGATCTTAGCCGTACAAAATCACAACCTAGAATTTTTGATTGGGTATTGATTATTGGATTAAAAACATTAACCGTTGATCTCATGAATCTGTTTGGCAGTTGGCCGCAGCAGCGTGATCTGCAATACGGATGACAGCACTATAGCGCACCCAAAGCATTTTCAGTTTTTCAACTTGCAAGCCCTAGTGTTGAGTGCAGGAGCTAGGTGAATCGAAGTTGATCGCTCTCAGTCACAGACTCTGCTTCTAATTCTGTATTCGAGGTTCATTCGATTTCAAAATCCAGAGTTATTCAATATATTAGGGTGAAATTTCCATGGATGGAGGGAGTAGCAGTGAAAGCCCAACCGAAGCAAAGAAAGCTAAGTCCAAGACACCACGGAAACCAAAAGAAACCCTTCTGAAGCAGAGTCTCTCTCTCTTTCGATGTTGCATTCTCAATGTTTCATAACTTTTATATTTTCAACCTAATTTTTATTTACTATTTTTGAATTTGCAGAATCTCCAGCTGAGTTCTTTGCAGAGAACAAGAACATCGCAGGATTTGATAATGTAAGCATAATTCTAAAATAAGGTGTTTGATTTGGTATATCTGCATTTTCGTGAGATTTTGAATGATTTTCTTTATCTGAAATTATGTGGATTTCACTTCAGCCTGGAAAATCTCTTTATACTACTGTTAGAGAGCTTGTGGAGAACGCACTGGACTCGGCGGAATCCATATCCGAGCTTCCGGTGGTGGAAATAACTATGTAAGTGTGCAATTACAAGTATAATGAATAATGAACAAGTAAATGAGCGCATGTGGAAAAGTGATTTTTTTCATGCTGACTTGGTTGTTGCAGCGAGGAGATAAGGAAAAGCAAATTTAATTCTATGATTGGTCTTGTTGACCGTGAACGTGTAGATGCAGAATTGTATGACGATTATGAAACTGTTAAGGCTCGTGAGGTGTGTTTGATTTCATTCTGTTACATTGGTTGTTGTGCTTAGATATACTAGTCTGGATCAAATTCTATGATTGGGTGGTATAAATTGTGAATTTGTTATGGTAACAAATTTAAAATCATGATCTAAACCTCTCTGTATAAGGTTCTGTGATTTGTCTCACATTTATATCTTCTAATGCAGAAACGATTAGCAAAAGAGGCCCGTGCTCAAGAATTACAAGCGAAAAATGCTGCTCATGGAAAGAAAGTGAAAGAGACTCCAGCTTCTAAGGGTATCAAGGGTCGAGGTGAGGCTTCATTTTACAGAGTTACATGTAAGGTGCGCATGATTTCTGCCTCAGGCCTTCGTTTGTGGTACTGTATTGATATGTATTGTGTTTTGATCCAGTAAGCAAAACTGTTTTATCTGATTTTGAAATCCAATTTCAAAGAATTTTCTCATTTTCCGTGATTATCTATCTCATTCCTGTCAGTGAATTAGACAGTCTCATGCTTGTTACTAATTTCAGGATAATGGAAAAGGAATGCCACATGATGACATCCCAAATATGTTTGGCCGAGGTCAGTCAGTTACTCGCTACCTCGGTTATCCATGAATTACCATTTTTTGGCATTTCATTAGTTATCTTTTTGTTGGGAGGAACTAGTAGAAACCTTACTTGCTGTAAGCTTATCTATTCATGCAGTTCTATCTGGTACAAAATATGGTTTGAAGCAGACACGGGGGAAGTTTGGTCTTGGTGCAAAGATGGTATTGGCCACATGCACTTGTTTAAATATTTCTCTCCCTTTGTTTTTGTTTTATTGACTTTGATGATTAACTGGTAACAGTTGCCTACTTTTCACTTGAAGTTGAAATACATACTGGTTCCAGTTGGCTTATTGATCTGTATTGTTCAATATGCAGGCACTAATATGGTCTAAAATGAGTACTGGGCTTCCTATTGAGATCTCTTCATCCATGAGAAGCCAAAATTATATTTCATTTTGCAGGCTGGATATTGACATTCACAAGTATGATTTTAAGTACTATAAATGTATTGATATTTAAGCTCCTCCAAATAAGCAAATACTTCAATTGTCAGGAATATTCCTCATGTACATTTACATGAAAAACGGGAGAACAAGGAGCATTGGCATGGAGCTGAAATTCAAGTTGTCATAGAGGGGAACTGGACAACTTACCGTGTATGTAATAATACTTATTTGGTGCAGTTTTAATAATTTCACTGCAAACTCCAGATACAATTGAGCAATTCTATTTTCTAAATACTTTGTTATCATGCTTATTGATTGTATCTGAAGACTAATACTGGTCATGTTTCATTAATATAAGCTCCTTTGTTTGCATTTGCAGTCAAAAATATTGCATTACATGCGACAAATGGCTGTTATCACCCCTTATGCACAGTTTCTATTTAAATTTGTGTCAGATGCACCTGAGTATGTATATATATTTATTCAGATTCTCCCTCAAAGAACTACATTGCACAATCATCTTATACTACCTTTTCTCTTTTGCAGCAAGAATGTCACTGTAAGATTTGCTCGCAGAACAGATGTAATGCCACCCATTCCTATGGAGACAAAGCATCATCCATCCTCTGTTGATTTGCTGCTAATTAAGCGACTTATTGCTGAAACTTCGAAGCAGAACCTTTTGCAGTTTCTTCAGCATGAATTTGTAAATATCAGTAAATCCTATGCTGAAAGATTGATTGGTAAGGAAAAACAATAATTTGTTAAAGCTTCTTTGTGCTTCTTATTGGGCACATATTTATGCAAGTCTTTTAAAAGAACATATCTAATGGTATTTATGAGCTTCAGCTAACTGTTTATGCAGTCATGCATCAAATAGCATTATTAAAACTGGTATTTGATTTGGCAAGAGGAAAGATAATAGTAAACTACGGTTCTCCACCTGAAAATAGTAATTTTTTTTTCCTGATAAAAACAATGTAATTGTGAGATGATTAAGTGAAGAGAGAAGATATGTCTCACTCTCTTTGTTGAAATTAAATTATGGAGTGATTAAGAGCCCTTTTCCCTGTTTTATATTCTGTTTTCTACTTGTAAATGAGTGATGTGTTAAGTTGCTTGCTGCAACTCTGTTGTATGTAGATATTTTTGACACTGAGGCTCATTAAGAGATACTTTGGGTTTCCCTGACATTAGTCATCATAGTAAATTAGTGATAATTCTTTTTTCTGCGGTTAGAGGAAGTTAATATTCACATGGTTCAATGTGCATATTTTAGATGCCTAATCTGTTATCTGCTACACTGTTTACCTTTTCTTTTTCAGGAGAAATGGGTCCAGACTTCGGATCAAAAATGGCTGTGAAGTCTCTAACTTCACAACAAATAGTACGCATTCATCAGTTGTTTCGTCAAGCCAAGTTTGATGATCCTAGCGGTCATGTAAGCAATGGAGTCTATATTATGAGTCCCTTTTCTATATATTTCATCACACATTTTCCCATTATTATTGTATATTCCTTACTTTTGTCATTTTGTATGTCTTTAATAGTAAATATTTATTTTCAGTGTCTTAGCCCTGCTGGTGAATACAATCTCCGGCTAGGAATCATAAAAGAGCTGCACCCAGACATGGTTGCAACTTATTCAGGCAGGTTGTAGTTTAATATTGAAGTTTTGCTAGATCTTTCTCTTGCCTCAAATGATTGCTTCTTGGAACTTCTATATCTCTTAACCATTTTTTATCCTTGTGTTTGTGGATCATCATGGGTATTTGGCTTACTTTCTATCTGACTCTTTGTTGGGAGTTCTAACGGGTAAACGGATGCCACTATGCTAGAGGCCCATGAGATTTGTGCTTGGTTTTTCTGGTGATAATAGATATTTTATAATTCTTAAAAGTTAGTTTCCTTTGTCACTACTGCACAGTGCTCAAGTTTTTGAAGGCCATCCATTCATCGTTGAAGCTGGAGTTAGTGTAGGTGGAAAAGATGTCAAGCAAGTTAAGTTTCGCTTCCAACAGTATTTATATGTTAGATAATAGTTTGAAATCCGTGTGTTAAAAAATATCGTTTTTTCTGAAAAAAATAGTTGGAGATAAAGTCAATTACTATGATTGTAGTAATAAGCATAGAGAAAAATATACAATACAAAACAAAAATCTTTTGTTAGATATGCAAAATGATCGGACTTGGAAGAGGAGATGCTTTTTATGTTCTTTGTCCTTGTTTTTTATTATGTTTGCATGCTTCCTGATCCTCCTGTTTGTATTTGTCTTATATTCTAATAAATTATTCTTCTAAAAAAAAAAAAAAAAACTAATTTAACTTCTCAAGATGCTTTCTGATGGATTGTGATAATATCCCCTACCCCATCCTCCCACCTTCTCTCACTATATTGTATTGCTAAAGTTTGACTGCCATCAATATCGTAAATTAGGTGATGTAGGGTGATTCCTGATCAAGCATTTGATCAACTGGGCAATGTTAAGAGCTAGTTATAAAGTGATGTTTCATTGTGTTCTTAAACAATGGTAATAATTTGTTAGTGACTAAGCACATAACACTTGTTTCCAGGGTCTGAATATATTTCGATTTGCCAATAGAATTCCACTACTTTTTGAGCAAGGTGCTGATGTTGTTACCAGGACTGCACTGAAGAGAATCAAGTAAGTGTGCACAGAAGCATATGTTTTGCTCTTGACTTTCTAATTTTGGGATGAGGTGACAAACTAAGGGTCAATAATTGCTTTACTAAATTCTCTGGCAATTCTATCTGAATAATAACATTTGAAATCTTAATACCTTGTCAGTTGGAGTAGTTACAAAATCAACCAGATACAAGATAAGATTGGTGTCTTTGTAAGCATTGTGAGCACAAAAATTCCATTCAAAGGAACTGGAAAAGAATACATTGGAGATGACATAACTGAGATTGCTTCTGCTGTCAAGGTTTGAAGTCTTTAATTTGTGAATTTCAATTTTATCAATGTTAAGTAAGTTAACAGTATTTTTTCTCTCCAGTATGCTATTCAGCAGTGTTGCATCCAATTGAAATCTAAGATTGTGAAAAAGATGCAGGCCCGTGAGCAGCAGGAGAGGAAACGAAATCTAAGCAGGTATGCCTAAGTTTTACTCGTCCTTCATAATTCCAGAGTCAATTGAGTGATTCTGCGCTTGCTCTTTTTTTTATTTGTAAAGAACCAATTTGACCCAAAAGCTTAAGCTGTTGGGCGAGGCTACTTTAATGGTATTTATACTTCTCTAACACGCCTCCTTACATGAGAGCCCATTAGGCTTAAAAGGTGGACAATGCACATGTCCACCTATCTGTGCTAAGAAACTCTACAATACTGAATTAATTATTAATTAAATGAGGGCGGTGAGGATTGAACCTGTGAATGAGGCTCTAATACCATGTAAAGAACCAATTCAACCCAAAAATTTAAGTTGTTGGATGAGGCTATTTTAATGGTTTTTATACCTCTCTAACATTATTTTTTTAAATGAAATAAAATATGATTCCTACCAATTGGCAGATATATTCCTGATGCTACTGCTGCAGTATACAATGTTTTGAAAGAAATGACACAGTTACATGCATCAAAGAAGAATCGTTATGGGGATGATGATATAGAGCTCCTGAGAAAAGTATCAGAGAATTTGATTACTAAAGAAACATTGAGTGAAAAGCTGGCTAAACATGTTGAACAGGTATGCTGTTTGAATTTATTTTTTTGTGTATGTGAGTGTGTGAAAACTCAGTTTTCTTACAATTTACAAACTAAAGTATACCTCAACCTGCATAGATGGAAACTGTCGGGGTGGCAGTTAAATTGATCCAAAGGAACAAGTCTTGCTTGTTTGTCATGTGAACATGTCCACCTTGAGTTAAAAACTAGATTTAGTTATTGTAACTAAAACAAGGGGTAGCTTGAAAGAGCTACAACATTAGCCTCATAAAATTTTCTGTAAGACTTTTTATGACCATCATCAACGTATCTCTTGTTCAGGAAATTTTTCTTTAAAATCTGGATTCTGTGCTTAACTTCTTATAGCTTTTCCGAGCAGCGGTGGGTAGTTGAATTAACTTTACCCGAAACACCAAATGGAGCTTTAGGCAATACCCTCTAGTATTGTGTCCTGTCCTTACTATAAACAGAAGAAAAAGGGACCGGGAAGGGAGGAGGAGGAGGAGGAGGAGGTCTTCAATTTAGGATTTTATTGCTGAAATTTTGTATATAATGTGTACGTGCAGGTGGACTATGAAATGGCATTGGAGTATGCCACACAGAGTGGAGTAAGCGAGGAACCCAGAGAAACAGTATACATTCAATCATTGGAAGCTGAAAATAAGATGATTGACTTACGTGCTCCATTTATGGTTTTCAGAGTCTTTCAGTAGATTTAGAAAATTGATTTGAAAATGAAAGTGAAATTGATTTGAAAATGAAAGTGAAATTGATTTTCCAAATTAAATTTATATAGGACATAAAGGAGCAAATGTTGTATTTATTTATTTTTCATTTGTAAGATATGCCAATAAGATTGATAAGATATTACAGAGGATTCTGAAATTATGTTTACACATACACCTACACTCTTCATAAATTTTCAAGACTAGTACTAAAGATTCGTTACAGAGGATTCTGAAATTATGTTTACACATACACCTACACTCTTCATAAATTTTCAAGACTAGTACTAAAGATTCGTTACATTTACTAAAATTAGAAAATATGATTAATCTATTTGCATTTATTCTACTTCTTTTTAATGTTACATGAATTAACATATTTTTAATTTTAGTGAGAAAGTATGTCCTACACTGTAGGAATTCGGTAGTAAGCATAAATAATGACATAACTCTTAATCCATATTCTTTTTAGGTTTCCCAGGGTGAAAAAAAAAAGGTGGGTTTAGAATTGTGTCATAATGACAATTCTAAACCAAGAGCATGTTTCTTTGCCATTGATATGTGATGCAAATATCAAAATCAATGGCACAAAACCAAAGCTATGTTTATTGTGACGATAGAGTTATGGGACAATCACTATTCTTGCCATAGGCAGACCCATATCGTTGCAAATGTCTGCAAGGGGAGACACAAATTTTTGAAGAAAAAAAGTTTAACTACATGGCATAATACCTTTGCCTTATTTGGCAGAGTTGTCAATTACAGTGCATAAGATAAGTCTTCTATTAAATGTATAAGATGGGCCTTGGAAAATAAAAAACTAAAACGATTAATAAGACAGTGATAGCCCTTCTTTTCGTTAATATAAATTTGTCATGGAAAATTATTTGTATAAATTTATGAACGATTAATATAGTGAATTATTATTTATTAATACATCAATATATTTTTAAATTTTTTTTTAATAGTAGATATAATATAAGTCTTTTATTGATATGTCTGTTAAGAAAATTAAACTTCATCGACAATAATTGCAATTAACCGTCCGACTTTTATAATTTGATTACACGCAATTTGATGACAATGCATATAAAGAAAATAAATCTTGTAATTATAGTACCAAAAATGAATTTTTACATTAGATACATACATATTTTTCTATGAGAGATTCATAAATAACACTATTATGATGCACTAGTATGTTTGTTAATTGTTTGTTAATTCGTAAAAAATATTAAAAGAATTAACAAACAAGTGTAGTGCATCATAATAGTGTTATTTATGAATCTCTCATAGAAAAATATGTATGTATCTAATGTAAGGATTCATTTTTGGTGCTATAATTACAAGATTTATTTTCTTTATATGCATTGTCATCAAATTGCGTGTTATCAAATTATAAAAGTTGGACGGTTAATTGCAATTATTGTCGATGAAGTTTAATTTTCTTAACAGACATATCAATAAAAGACTTATATTATATCTACTATTAAAAAATAATTTTTTTAAAAAAATATATTGATGTATTAATAAATAATAATTCGCTATATTAATCATTCATAAATTTATACAAATAATTTTTCGTGACAAATTTATATTAACGAAAAGAAGGGCTATTACTGTCTTATTAATCGTTTTAGTTTTTTATTTTCCAAGGCGCATCTTATGCATTTAATAGAAGACTTATCTTATGCACTGTAATTGACAACTCTGCCAAATAAGGCAAAGGTATTATGCGATGTAGTTAACTTTTTTTCTTCAAAAATTTGTGTCTGCCCTTGCAGACATTTGCAACGATATGGGTCCGCCTATGACTCCAACAGGTACTAAGTTCAGAACCTTCAGAGAACAAGGTGGTTCCTTATTCCTAAGGCAACCAATAGTATTGCTTTCACAATCCTACTTTCCTCCTATGATTAAGTTGTCTGAAATCCCTTCCTTAAGGAAGTTTCTTTTTCAGTTGAGTTTAATTTCCATTGATACAGCTCACTTAAATCACAAGAATAAAAAAGCTTCAGTGCAAAAGTTTTTAGTACAGTTCTTTACGAATTTCACAGTTTTTTCATTCCAAAATAACTTAGCCTATAGCTGAAAACATAAACATAATCATTTCAAACTGAAGTCCCATAGACCCGAGATTCAGTTTGAAGATAACGAATGAAAGAGAAGAGAAATAATAAACATATATTAATAAGAAATAACTTCAGATTACAAAGAAATAAAATGGAGAAGTATGGGTAATGCTCGTGAAGAGTCTCAAATGGTGAAAAGAGAGTGGGGGACGGGTTGTTGTCACTTAACTATTGTTAAAACTATACAAATAGAAACTAAACTATTCCATGTGATCTCTTCTTAAGGAATTTGATACTTTCTTCGTGTTGGAATGTCTTATTTATAGGCCAGAAGAGATGGCAATCTTATAATTCTGCTTTAGTTGTTCCTTGATTGCATGAAGAGGCGGTGCAAACAGTGCTCTGCTATGTGGTGCAAGTTGTTGGATGGGACAACTTAAGGTTGAGAATTGCCTTTTTCTACTGACTCTCCCATGCTTGCTTTTTCTCTAACCCAATGGTGTACTTTTTTATGCTTTTTGGAGGCTTCTTTTCAACATTTCCTGCAAAGTGGTCGAGAGAGGGGGTTAGTGGAGCAGGTGTGTAAATAAGTCAATATGTTCCTCTTTTCTTGCATTCTCAATTGATTACATTATCATTCGTTCCCTGCTGGTGCTTTTGTTCCCAAGATCTAGAAATGTGTTTTTAAGGCAAAAAATGGCCACTAGCTGAAGGAACAAATGAAATTTTACCATCAAAATAAGCTTAGATGAGAACGAATTTCCGTCCTATCAATCTCCAGTAAGTAAAGTTGTTTGTGGGTCAGCTTGAACATGTCATCATCATGGGTTACGCTACTGGTCTCTATCTCATCTCCTTCAGAACCCATCGAACCCGGGCTTTGATGCCACTGTTGGGACGAACTCGGTCCCTTAATCTTGGCTAAAAAGCCTTTGCGGAAGTTAAACGTCGAGCTCGGAGCTCGTCACAATCAAAGGTCAGCCTGAATCACTAGGTCGGCCAACCTAGCGAAAAAACCAAAAAAATTCAAAGAAGAGAGAGAGAAAGAGAGAGAGAGAGAGAGATAAACATAACAATCTTTTAACATGGGAAAACCTTCTCCAATGCGAAGAAGTAAAAACCCACAAGACACTAGTTCAGAATCAAACTTCCACTATGAAAATAATGGGTACAAGATATCGAATTTCACCAATAATGGTGGTACGCTCAAACCTCACATACAATGATGGTATTCTCTCAAACTTCCCTAAGGAGGTCTAACACTCAAGCTTCTCCCTAGAGATACTCTCAAAATTGTCTCACAAAATGTATAAAAGTCTAACCCTAACCTTTCACATAACACAGACTTATATAGGAGAGGAGGGAAGATTCTAGAATATCAAAAGTAGGAATTAGGGTTTCTTGAGCCTCAAGATTCTTGAGCCCTAAGTTTCTTAAGCCGCACAAAAACATTGGGCCTTATTAGTATTTAAGAAGGAAAAGCCCAACACTACTCTCACGGTCAGATGATAGAGTTGCAGCAACATTGGAGCAATTATTGGGCACAAATGGAGGTTGCAGTGTTGAATGTTGTGTTCGTGTCTCCTTCCACCTCAAAGTGATTTGAGCCTCACTTTTTCTTTCGGTATGGTTCCATCTTCAATCTTTTTCTTTTTTCTTTTGCAAGAGTACCAAAGTTCCTCCCTTCTCTGTTTCTTCACTTATTCATCCCTATTTCCCTTTCTTTTTTCACTCTTCTAATTTTGTGCTTCTTTCTCTCTTCATTGCTTTAATCTATTCTCTCACAAAACTCTTCCTCTTCTTCTTTTAGAAACGCGGAGCCCCTCCCAGAAAATCTCCTTTGATTCCTTCCCCTATATAGTGTTGGAATTAATGAACAATGATCTATTGATTATGAATAAGAAGTGGGTTAATAAAGGAAAGAGAAAAGGGAAGTTGAAGAGGTGTGTGGGTTTTAACAAAGTCCCACATTGGACAAATAGTAGAAAATGGGAGAGTTTATAAGCTCCCAGCTCACTCTCCTAGATTGGCCCTTTGGGTCACTACACATTTTGTGGAGGGGGAGGAGCTAGGTGGGTTGTGGTCCACCACACACGCACGCGCGCCGCCACCGTCCATCCGGCCGGACCGGTTCGGTTCGGTTCGTATGTGTGTAATAAAAAATATTACACACACGTTGCTTCCCTCCAAAAAAATTAATATTTTGTCTAAAAAATTTATTCGTTGCTTCACTCCAAATTACCCAAACGTTTCTCCCCGCCGATTTTTTGAGCAATTTTGAACCGAACCGGTTCTTCACTTTCGCGAATCGGTCATCGGTTGTGTCTGCTCCCCGAACCGGTCACCGATTGTACCTGTTCGTCAGAACGGTCACCGGTCTGCGGTTCGCCGCCGGCGACTGTTCATCGTGACCGGTCAGTGTCTATAAATAGACACTGACACTTTTAGAAAGTGAATCCAATTTTTCTGCACTGAAACTCTGCCGGATGTTTTCTTCTTCCGGTTTTGCATGTTCTTTTTCATACTCCGGTGTAGTTTCCTCTGGCATTCAGTTGTGTTCATTTGGGCTGTTGATTGGTAGTGCCACCATTCTTCAGACGAAATCCGTTCTATCCTGGGAGACAAGTGTCCATCAACCTTTGACATCAGTGAATGGCCAAATTGTCTTAAGGAGACACGTTCTGTGGGCTCGGATTTTTACTCCTCTGATACTGCATATCATTATCATTTTGTTTCATATATCTGACAAGTAAGTATGTTCTTATTTTATTTATAATTGCACAGTGACAATTCTGATCATCTACCTCATTTGCTTTATACATGGGTTCAAATCTCTTAGTGATATAACATCACCCACTGTCTTCAATAACATATAGTACTCCCTCTTGTGAAGAATTTTTTTTCCACTCCAACTCTCTAAAAGAAAAACCCCCCACTCTAAGTGACCACCTTTTGCACCTCTCCTCGCGCACTAGTGTATTTTTTCTGCCTAATATGATTTCTTGATTCTCCTCTACTCCATCCCATTGGTGGTCAGTTTGTGTCAGACATGTTGCTTTTTTGTGTGTAGGGTATTAGAGGAGAAAGAAGACTAAATGTATTTTCATATTCATTGATTGAGTAAAAATGTGTACAATACATTGCAATTTATACAAAGGAAAAGAATGCTTCTAGAACCTATTCTGTTCTAACTAACTTGCGTATTCTCAGGAAAGGAATAAAAGGAATAAAAATGTAAACTGATAACAAAAACTATAACAGAATGATAAAACAGTAAATTACAAAACCATCCTACTCTTAATACTCCCGCTCAAGGTGGGAAATAAATTTTTGAAATTCCCATCTTGGACAGCAGTGCAGCAAATTGTGTAGGAAACAAAGGTTTAGTTAACAAATCTGCTAACTGATTCTGGGAGCTGACATGTAAAGCTTTAACTTCACCTCTGATTATCTTTTCTCTCACCAAGTGACAATCAATTTCAATGTGTTTTGTTCTCTCATGGAAAACAAAAATTTTCAGCTATGTGAAGGGCTGCTTGATTGTCACAAAATAATAAGGCTGGACCATCATGCTTTAAATTCAATTCATGCAACAGAGAGCTAATCCAAGTTAAGTCACAACAAACATTGGCCATAGCCTTGTATTTAGCCTCTGCAGAGGATCTTGAAACTGTCGTTTGCTTCTTTGACTTCCATGACACCAAAGATTCACCAATAAAAACTGCATAACCTGTAACAGACCTTCTTGTGTCACAACATGAGGCCCAGTCTGAGTCTGCAAATGCTTTCAGCTTTATACCATTTTCAGAACCATAGAACAGCCCCTGCCCAGCAGTCCCTTTGATGTATTGCAGCAGTCTATTCGCAGCTTGCATATGAGGTTCTCTTGGATGTGCAAGAAATTGACTCAACTTATTTACAGCAAAACAAATATCTGGCCTAGTAACAGTTAAATATAACAATCTTCCAATCAATCTTCTATAAGTAGTTGGATCATCTAACAGTTTTCCCTCTTCTAAAGACAATTTAGCATTTGGCTCCATAGGAGTGGATTTGGGTTTGCAACCCAAGTAACCAGAATCTGATAGGATTTTCAAAGCATAACCTCTCTGATTCAAGGATATTCCCTTATGATTGCGGGCTATCTCAATCCCAAGAAAATATTTCAATTCTCCAAGATCCTTCAACTTGAAAAATTGATTTAAAAATATTTTCAGACTAGCAACTTCAGCAGGGTTATTACCAACCACAATAATATCATCTACGTATACTAAGAGACCCAAAAAATTAGAACCATTAATTTTAACAAACAGAGAATGATCTGCAGAGGATTGTGTGAAACCATTTGATGTCAAAACTGAAGAAAACTTTAGAAACCACTGTCTAGATGCTTGTTTTAGACCATAAAGTGACTTGTGTAACTTACAAACAAGGTTGGAAGGTAAAGGCTCCCCCTCACGGTGATAGCCAAGTGGAGGCAGCATGTAAACCTCCTCCGAAAGATCACCGTGCAAAAAAGCATTGTTGATATCCAAATGGTGGAGAGACCAACCTGAAATAGAAGCCAAAGCAAGTAATATTCTCACAGAACTAATCTTAGCCACAGGGGAAAAGGTCTCAAAGTAGTCAATGCCCTCTTGTTGAGTGAAACCTTGGGCAACCAAACGAGCCTTGTACCTCTCCAAGGACCCATCAGCATTAAGTTTGCACTTGAAAACCCATTTGCAACCAATTGCACGTTTTCCATGGGGTAAAGGAACCAAAGACCAAGTACCATTTGATTCCAAGGCATCTAACTCAAGGGTCATAGCTTGCTGCCATAAAGGGTTTTGAGATGCTTCATGGTATGTGGAAGGCTCAATATGATGGGATACTGAATTAATGAAAGCCTGAAAAGAGGGTGATAAGCGGCTGTATGATAAAACAGAGGAAAGAAGATAGGGAATAGTGGAAACAATAGAACAAATGAAATCTTGAAGGTAAGAAGGAGGTTTGGTAGGTCTAGAAGGCCTAGAAGAGGGAATGGGAGGATGGACAATGGGTTGAGGTAGGATAGTGTCAGAAAAAAAATTGGAATGGTCAAGGGAAGGCTTGGTAAGAAAGGGAAAAACATCCTCATGGAAAACAAGATCTCTAGTAATAAAAACACAATTGCTAACAGGATCCAAAACTTTATAAGCCTTATAACCGGGGGGATACCCAAGAAAAATAACAGGGATGGCCCTAGGGGAAAATTTGTGTCGATCCCTAGGCAAAGTGGAAGCGAAACAGAGACAACCAAAACATTTTAAATGGCTGTAAGAAGGGACTTTATTAAAAAGGACCTGAAAGGGGGACACATTTTTAAGAATAGGACATGGAAGTCGATTAATGAGATAAACAGCTGTGTGTATGCAATCAGACCAGTATGACAAAGGAACATGAGATTGAAATAACAAAGAATGAGCAACATTTAAAATATGTTGGTGTTTTCGCTCAACAACAGAATTCTGTTGTGAACGATCAACACAAGAGTGAAAAAGGATAATGCCATTGGAGCGAAAAAAAGAATCAAAATTGAGTTCAGGAGCATTATCAGATCGCACAGATTTTATTTTCTTTTGAAATTGTGTAAGAATGAGAGTATAAAATTGGGGAAACACAGTTAACACATCAGATTTAGAATGCAAAAAATATACCCAAGTGTAGCGACTACAATCGTCAACAATGGTTAAAAAATAACGAAATCCTTCAATAGACAAGGTAGAAAAAGGTCCCCAAACATCCAAGTGTATTAAATCAAAAGTGGAATTGGACAAATTGTTGTTGGAAATAAAAGGTAAGCGCCTCTGTTTAGAAAGAGGGCAAATGCTACAAAAGGAATTACAATGGTCTGAGACTACTGATAAATTTAAAACTGATTTGAGAAGGGACAATCTTGTGGAAGATGGATGACCGAGACGAGAGTGCCACAAAGAAGAAGCGGCATCAACAGATCGAACCGAAGCAAGAACGCAAGGAAACTCACGGAGGACATAAAGGTTCCCACGACGATCAACAGTCCCAATCTTGTGGGAGGTGGAAGGATCCTGCAAAATAGAAGAAGAAGACGAAAAAGAAATGGAAATCCCAAGAGCAGAAGAAATAGAAGCAACAGACAAAATATTATAATGAAATTGAGGAATAAATAAAACGAGAAAAAAGAAAAATCCTGGGAATGAAACAGACCCTATACGAGTAACATTAATGGTGGATCCATTTGGTAGAGACACAAAAAAATCAGAAATGGGTTTAGTGAAAGTAAAAAAATCGAGACAACAACAAATGTGATGGGTAGCCCCGGTATCTAAAATCCAAGAAGATTGAGATAGAAAAGAGGAAGTACAAGAAATGTTAGCAACCGATGGTGATAGAGGAGCTTGTTCAACAAAGGACGAAGTTGTCGGTGGTGAGATCGAAAGATGGGTGGAAATTAAGGCTGAAATTTGGCATAACTGATCAGGGGTGAATGGAAGTGGGGAGGGTGGCCCATTGTGTTGAAGGGAAACAGCAGCTGATTGGGCCTGATTATCATTGGGCTTGGCCCGGTTCCTATATCCTGGGGGAAACCCATGCAATTTGAAGCATTTATCAATGGTGTGTCCCTGTTGTGAGCAATGGGTGCAGAATGAACGATCACGGCGGGGTCGTGGCGGTCCGGCAGCGGCGTTGACGGCGGGAACGGCAGCGACGTTCACGGCAGGAAGCAACTGAAGGTCAGAAGCAGGAACCATTCCAGGTAGGATGGATCGTTGGCGTTCTTCCTGAACCACCAAGGAAAAGATGCGATTCAGGGAGGGGAGAGGTTCCATCAAGAGGATTTGAGCGTGGGTGGCAGAGTAAGACTCATTGAGACCCATGAGGAATTGCAGGGACGAATTTTGTTCATGAAACTGGGTCCAAGTACGAAGACCACCACAATTGCAGGGAACTGGTTGATAAGCATGAAGCTCGTCCCATAGAGTCTTCAATCGAGTGTAGTAAGCACTGACAGTAACTGATCCTTGTTGGAGGGAAGCAAGTTGGGACTTCAACTGAAAAATGCGTGGAGCATTGCTCTGCTCAAAACGAGCAGAAAGGTCAACCCAGATGCCATGAGCCGTCGGAATATAGAGGACACTATCTGCAATTTCGCGAGTCACGGCATGAAACAACCAAGAAGAAACCATACTGTTGCACCTAACCCAGGATGGATAAAACAGGTCATCAGGGGATGGGGAGGGTAGAGACCCATCGACAAACTGATATTTATTTTTGGCTTGAAGAGCTATAACCATGGAACGACGCCATGTGTGAAAATTTGGACCAGAAAGAGGGTGGGCAACAAGGACAAGGCCTGGATGGTCAGCACTATGAAGGAAGTAAGGACTAGAGGAATCATCATGGGGTGGGTCAGATCCTCCGGCAACGTTTTTACCTCGCGCCATGGAAAAAGGGGCGGAAGACTTAAGCTACTGATACCATATTAGAGGAGAAAGAAGACTGAATGTATTTTCATATTCATTGATTGAGTAAAAATGTGTTCTAACTAACTTGCGTATTCTCAGGAAAGGAATGAAAGGAATAAAAATGTAAACTGATAACAAAAACTATAACAGAATGATAAAAGAGTAAATTACAAAACCATCCTACTCTTAATATAGGGACAACATTGACCCATTCCTTTTGGTGTTTGTTCTTCAAGGTCATTTCTTTAAGTTTTAAATGCTTGCCTCTCTTTGACATAATTTTGTTTGTCAGCATTAAACTCTTTTGTTTTGGCTTTGACAAAGGGGAGCAAAGTCACTTTTAGCATGCTGACACTTTTCTAAATCATTTTTTTACTATTTAATTATTATTATTTTAAAAAATAAGGGTTGACAATTTAAATTATTTTTCGTTAATTTTAATTTTTTGGGACAAAATTAAATGTTCACATTACGTGAGAAGAAGAGCTAAGATATATCAATTTACAATGAAAATGGTTTACCAAAAAAAGAAATTACAATGAAAATGACCTATGTCAAAGAAATTCTATGCCAATTAAGATACGGCTCTGATACTCAACGTGGCAAATCTTATCTTATGTAGAAATGCGATCTAAAAGAATTTGGTGGTTTATATAGAAAATATTCCTCCACGTGTTATTGGCAAGGGGAAACTCGGAAAATTACTCTCTAGCCACTGTACTAATTTTATTCCAAAAAAAGAAAAGGCGCAATGTCGTATTCGATCCCATACATATAATGATGTTTACTTTTGGGATTAACAAAGACAATCCAACCTTATTCAATAATGATGTTTACTTCTGAACTAAATTATTATAACACTACCCAATGAATATAACTCAGTTGGTAATATAGTATGAGTAGATAGCAAGAAATTAAACTTAGATTTAATTTCCATCAAATACATATTTAGAAAGGTATAAATTTTTTTAAATGTGACTAAGTAATTGATACCGTACGATCCACCCTAAGAAAAGATGCACCATTTAGTAATTTAACAGAATAATTAACAACGTTTTCTGTTTATGACATGTGCGTGATTTTGTCTGCCCGTTTTTCTCTGTTATTAAACATTAAAAGTCATCAGTTAGGCTTGAAGATGAGACCGACATGCGGGACTAAGAGGCGGGTCAAGATTGTTTATTACTACTGAGGGGATGAGTGTATGTTTAAGTCCAATTTATGTCACCATCATGCGCTATTTAAAAAAAGTTTTAAAATTGATTTTGTCATTTGATTTATATGTTCTTAGCTTTTAAGATGTATTTTTATATACCATGTTAAATTTTGGATAAAATTGCTGGAAGTATTCTTATGTATTTGAATAATATGACATGATAGTTAATTTTCTAGTTCTGATTATTTATGGTGATGAGGTTAGAAGTTTGAAAATTTAAATGTGGTGTTGAGAATGACTCCTATTTTATATGTAGACGAAGACTCTTGTTCCCTTAACGCAGATAAAGTTAACGAAGTCTGGGAGCTACCTCTGCAGCGGTGCCCTGCTATTAGGGGGGTTCAAAATATCCGAAAGAATTAAATTAATCCATAACTAAACTGCTCCATATTTTAAAAATTGATTATTTTTAAAAATCGATTTCACACGAAATTATATTTTATTTTATAAACCGGTTATTTACTAAATCATAAAAATAATTGGTTATTTATGGTTATCCATAACCAAACTGCTTTACAATTAAAGAATAAATAAGAATTATCTTTTATCATGCCTATTATATTAGTCAATTAACTCAAACTTTTAAACAATAAACTAGCAGAAAAAGTTAAGCAGCTCAAGTAGAAAACACTTATTTTTAAAAAAAATTACACATAAATCGAAAGGTCGCATCCTAAGAAAACACTTCTTATGTAACGTAACACTTTTTTTTCCCAAAAAACAAATAAAATAACCACATACAGACTTTTGGGTAAACTCACAACTTGACAAGGCAAAGGCTTTGAAATGGCAAAGATGAGTTAAAAAATCATAAACAAAAAGGGCAACGAAATTAATCAATTGACTTAACGTCTCTTAGATGTTTAAGATGATGAATCAGCATTGTTAAAAAGACAACTCACAACGGCTTTACTTATTTGTTCTTTAATTATGGAGCAGTTTGGTTGGTTATGGATAACCAATTATTTTTATGGTTTGGTAAATAACCAGTTTATAAAATAAAATACAGTTTCATATGAAACCGATTTTTAAAAATAATCGGTTTTTAAAATGTGGAGTAGTCTGGTTATGGATTGGTTTAGTTCTTTTGGACATTTTGAACACCCCCTACTCATGCCTTCCTCCATCAGTTCAAATGAAACTCTAAGTAATATAAATCTTGAGAGAACGAAGAGCAATTTTTTTATAATTTTAAATTAGTTCAACTGTTCTTCTATCAATCACTCTCAAAACAACGTGAAATAATTTCTATAAGAATCATTTTGTATTGAGAGTTCCAAAACAATGAAGATTCTTGCAAGAAATAGTTGGTCAACTACCTATAACCGGGAGAAACAAATGACTACTTATAAAAATAGCACAATTAAACAAAAACCAATTTTGAATTTGTTAAAAAATCGGTTTTGAAATTGATAACCGGTTTATGGTTCATAACCGGTTTTGATTTAAAACCGGTTTTGAATTAAAATCTGTTATAAACCATAAACCGGTTTAGAAAATTAAAAACCGTTTTTTTTTAAAAAAAAACCGATTCAGTTTAAAAATCAATCCATTTAAAATCGATTCGGTTCGATTTTTGTTAAAACCGGTTATGAACCACTCGATGCACACCCCTACCTAGTGCCCGTGTTCATAGAAACCTTGTATTGTTTGGGCTTTTTTTATTTTGTATTTTTTATTTAGTAATTTGAGTTTGGGTGCAATAAATAATTGTTGTGGTTTAGGGTTTTTTTAACATATTTATATTCTCTTATAATTGAGATGCTGGATGTAGTTTTATATTAAAGTGAACCAAAATAAACTAATGTTTCATTTTTATTTTTATCTTTGATTGTATGTGTAGTTGCTCTAATCCGTATGCATGGGATATATATGTTAAATGATATAAATCATTAAAAATTCTTAAGAAAATGCTCTCTACTCATGTTACCTAAAGAAGAATATTAAAAAATACAGGGACATCTCATACAAAGAGAAAAAAATTGCCTTTTTTATTAAAAAAACAAAAACTTTGCTCCGGATAAAAAGTCAAAAGGGTGCAGAACATCTTTGAAATTGCCTTGTTTGATTTCTGTCGTGCAGAACAGTTTTTTAATTTTAGAAACAAAAAAAGATTGTTTGGTAAGAGTGTTGTTACTTAAAATCAGTTTTTAAAATAGCATATGTTTTTAGTTTTAAAAACTAAAAAAAAAAAAAAAAGCAAAACAACTGAGGTATATTTTCAAACACATTCAGATCTTGAACATTGACCCGTGTCTTTGTCTCTATCTTTACCAGTAACATCCACGCCACGCTGATCTGTTGGCTTTAGTTACCAAGTTATTTTCCTCTATAAAGAGGCCCACATTTTCACACACACAAAAATTAATGTTGTGCATTCATCACATAATATGGCATTTAAGGCGCTTTTATTTCTTGGCTTCTTCGCTTTTGTATATTCCAACCAATTCATCGCTTCAGGATTAAAGATTAAGACAGGATTTCCATCGGTTACTTTTGCTCTTGGTGATTCTTCCCTGAATCGAAGCTGTTTCCCCGCAGGTTTTATTTTTGGGACGGCATCCTCGGCGTACCAGGTATATATATATATAGATCAGTACTCTTAATCCTTTAAAATGCAGTGTTAATCAACATTAATTAAAAATAAAATCAATTATTTAAACTTGGATATTTAAAATGTATATATTTATTAGAATTTACTTAATTGATTTCTTTTACTCATAACTATCGGTTATAGTTAACTTTCTAAACTACACTCTAGCTACACTTCGAGGATCCAAATCTCAATTTGAAACACCTTTGTGTGGGATCTACAGCACTAATTAATAGAATATTCTATTTTGTCCAAGACTTGAAAGCAATAGAATATTCTTAAATCCGGACACTTGATTAATATTGGTAGTAAGTGGTCACTGCTTCATATAAAGCACTGCAGAGGCAAATGAAGATGATTTTTTCTGTAGCTGGAATGTTCCTTTCTGACCTCGAATCAAAATTTGAACATAATTCGAGATAAATTCTAAAACAAGTTGATTAGATGATTTTGTTGTGTTCATGATATGTATATACAGCACGAAGGTGCGGCAAATGAAGATGGTAGAGGAGCAAGTATATGGGATACCTTCACTCATAAATATCCAGGTATCTCTTTCCTATTCTCTCTCTAACATGTTTTTTCAGTTTTTCTTTCCATTCTCTTAATAGTAAATACCTTTTTCCGCCCTCAGCAACTTTCACGACATCCGTTTTAGTTCCTAGCAAATAAAAAGGTCCATTGTGGTCCCTAAGAAATTCAAAATAGACCCATTTAGTTAAAATTGTGGTCCCTCACAAATTCAAAAAAGATCTATATTAGTCCCTAAAAGGACTAAAATAGGTCCATTTTGAATTTTTTAGGGTCCACGATGGGCCTTTTTAGTTGCTAGGGACTAAAGCGGGAATCGTGAAATTTGCTGAGGACCAAAAATGATATTTACTCTTCTCTTAATTATTAGACTAAATATCTTTTTGGATCCCACTTTAGTCCTTTACAAAAAAAAAAAAAATTAGTGTGTTAGTCCCTATAAAATTCAAATTGGACCCATTTTATTCCTTTTGAGGGGACTAATATGGATTTTTTTGAGTTTGTGAAGGATCACGATTTCAACTAAATAGGTCCACTTTGAATTTGTTAGGGACTTCAAGACTAATTTTTTTTGTAAAGGACTAAAGTGGAGACCGTGATTTTTGATAGGGACCAAAAATGATATTATTCTAATTATTAATAAAAAAACTGAGAAAACTCTTCATTTTTTGTTTTTATTATATTATTTGTTATTGATTATATATTCACTAAAGTAAGCTTTTAATTCATCTTAGATTGTCTAATGCACTATGGCAATATGGAATTTTTTGATCATATGTAGAAAAATATGCATATTATAGTTTCGAGGACAAACAACATAATTATCCCTTTTTTGTTACAGTGCTAAACTTGGTTTACAATTCTATCGGAAATCTTCCAAATCTTCTTATTTTTCTCTTAAAATAAATAAATATTGAAAAACATCATTTTGAACTTTGAAAGTAGCTATGATTTAAACATTTAAAATACAATAAATAGCATGCTGTTTAGTGTTGTTTCATACCTCATATTTTATTTAAATTCTTGTATTTGTTTTTAGAATTATATTTCAAATATCTACTCTTTATGATATGATAACCATACATATAATTATTATATTTTCATAAAAATATAATAATAGAAACATCGATTTTTTTTTAAAAACATCAATTTTCTTATTATCAAATTGTTAATATTTATCACAAAATTAGTTTAATAAAAAATCTTATTAAATGAAAATTACAAGCCATTATATTTTCCTCAAATTTTATCATGAAGTCTTTCTCGTCAAAAAGAAGCACTAATTTATTCTGGACAACCACGTTCTACGTGAGACAACAATTTTATTAGGATATCTTTTGAAAATGGCCAATCATCTTAAATAGTATAAGTAAGGCTGAGTTACAATGACGTGAAATATGTTTCTTGTATTACATCAGACAAAATTGCCTCATGCAATATACAAAAAGTATGTAAAACCTATTAATAAGAAGAGGATAAAAAAGAAAAAGATCTCATCCACTTTTTGTGGTGTGCATTAGACAATTGTCTCATGCAATATGAAAGACATATTTTCCTATAATTATATATACACATGAAGATTATAATTATTTCTATGGCTATAATAGTTGATTTACCTTTAAAGGGGGTGCATGTTTCGGTTGAATCAGAAAAGTGATTGCCCGAACCGATTTAGAAGAAGGAGATTGTTAAATCGATTTGGAGAAAATAATTTAACTTTTAAGTTAGTTCAAAAAACGTGATATGATTTGCTATTTAATTCATTTTAAATTTATCATATTCTAGAAGTGGATACAATTTGGATTAATTCGACTTTTAGTACGAATTGGACCGAATTGATAAAGTGATTCCATTCAAATTTTAAAAAAAATGGTTCAGTGTTTATCAAAAATAAAATAAAATGGTTCAGTTATGGAGTAAATTAAATAAATCGCTTTAAGAAATATAATTCTTTAATTCAATATATATTAATGGAAAAAATTATATTTACAAATTTTTGTTCACAAATTTTTACAAACTACATTGTATATTTTGGGAACTGTATTAATTTTTACACTTTTAAGTGAATGTACTTTCGGGAATATATAATATAGTTTATAAGAATTTATAAACACAAAATTTATAAATATAACCCTAATTCACCGTTAAGTTCGCTTTACTTTATTTTTTTCACATCCCTAGTGCAAATACAATCTTACTAATAGTAATAAATGTGCAACACGCAGATAAGATAGAGGATAGAAGCAATGGAGATGTGGCAACAGATGAATATCACCACTACAAGGTACGATCATTTTTTTTTTTGGGTAGAGAGGTGCGGTGACTACGGTCAATATTTGAGATGATAGTAGCTATTAGCCAGGGAATCAACAGAGAAATATACATAGCATGCACCACTAGTCCAGATCGAGAGATTTGACCGGCAAGTGGTATATACTGTAAACTATAATAAAAAATAAAGTAAAAATAAAATTTAATATACTCAAACAATTGTTTGTTTTGTATTTAGTTATATATGTTTGTCTGTGCAATAAAATATTAATGTGCATTGTACTTTACAGGAAGATGTTGGGATCATGAAGGATATGAATGTGGATGCTTACAGATTCTCCATCTCTTGGTCTAGAATACTCCCAAGTGAGTTGAATATCAATGACCAATTCCTATCTATTAATTAATTTTACTTAAAATATATAGATGTTTCACATTAACCATTTAATTTTTTTTTCATACACTATCCACAGAAGGAAAGCTTAGCGGAGGTATAAACCAAGAAGGAGTCAAATATTACAACAATCTCATTAACGAGCTGTTGGCTAACGGTCAAAATCCAAACTACGTTTACTTAAATTTTTATTGAATTTTGTGTTTTAACATTTCCTCAAGCAATTGATAAAAATCATAATTAATTAAATATTAATTTAGCAGGTTTACAGCCATTTGTGACTCTTTTTCATTGGGATCTTCCCCAAACTTTGGAAGATGAGTATGGTGGCTTCTTAAGCCCTCGCATTGTGTGAGTGACACTAAATTTAATTTTTATCCAAATTGTAGCTATTATAATTAGATGCATGACACTGTGAGTAGACGATAAGTTTTTTTTTATAGAATACTTGAAAAAATTATATTGGCATTAATTTTGTCCATCAATTTAATTCTTGAAAATTTTAGATCAATTTAGTTCTTGAAAATTTTAGATCAATTTAGTTATTTAGTAGTAAAAAAAATGGAACTAATGTAGTCCTTCTATTTTTATTTTTTTTTGTATGCAAGTCCTTCTATAATTTAGATTAACAAAGGTTGACACAGTTGACTAAGGGTTTGGTCCATACCTCTCAAAGACGTGGGTTCAAATTTCACTGACCGATGTGAGGACTTTGTTGGTAGGTGATATGTAATTCGTTTCAAAAATCTTCAAAGAGATTGGGGGAGTTTTCCCTGACCCTAGTGGAATACTGGTGTCTAATCCACTTAAACTTTTCATGAATAATAAAAAAAAAAGTTGACATGAATGTAATTTATTAATAGTATTAAACGATATATATTGATTTGGTCCTTCGATTTTATAATTTGTGTACAAATTGATAATTTTGATGTAACTTTGAATGATCATAGATTAAATTCATGATATCTATTTTTTTTGTGACTAAAGTCAACACAACTTTTCATCTATGAAAGTGAATGTTTATTCTTTTTAATAAATCATGCACATAAAGTCTTCAGATTTTGAAATATGGATAATTTACCGGTTCATCTTATCTTACGATAAAATTTATTTTTTAAAAAAATCATATGATTATAGAGACTTTAATACTATGGTTATAGGCTAATTCTTACATATTAGAACAAAATGTACGTGTAATCTAGCAAACACCATTTAATATTGTTTCATGATTAACTTTTAGAAATGATTTTCGAGATTATGCGGAGCTTTGCTTCAAGGAATTTGGAGATAGGGTGAAGCATTGGATTACTTTGAATGAGCCATGGTCTTACAGCACGAATGGCTATACAACAGGGATCCATGCACCAGGTCGATGTTCTCAATGGCTAAATCCAAACTGCACTGGTAGTGATTCAGGGAAAGAGCCGTATTTGGTTTCACACCACCAACTTCTTGCTCATGCTGCAGCTGTGCAACTGTACAAGAAGAAGTACCAGGTTTATTTATTATAACTTTGATAAGAATTTTGAAGCTTTAAAGTTTATTAAACTTCAATATTATTATCAGGGTCTAAAGGTACGTACTCCAAGTATGGTTGTTATCTAATTGGCAAAAACACTTTATGCAGGCATCTCACAAGGGTGTAATAGGCATAACCTTGCTGTCTCACTGGTTCGTGCCGTTTTCAAATAACGAACTTGATCAAAAAGCTGCAGAGCGAGCAGTTGACTTCATGTTTGGATGGTATGTGTTTAGCTCTATATTGGAATCTTAGTCATTCTCCAACTAAACGTAGACTAACTAGAGTCACTAAAAAAGATGCATTAAATAGCTACTATAGAAGCAAGTAATGTGGCAACAAAGTGGACACACTTAGCTAAGGGTTTGGTCCATATCCCACAAAAGTGTCGGTTCAATTTCTGTTGGCTAAGGTGAAAACTTTGTAGATGGATGATATATAATCCCTTCAGAAAATCTTTTAAGAAATTGGGGCTCACTTAAACTTTTTATTCTAAAATAAAAAAAATATATAGAAGCAAGTAATCCTCACTATTAAAAAAAATATCATTTTAACTTTTTTTTTTTAAATTCTACTTTTTTTAAAACGCATAAATTATTTAAAAGGATTTTTTTAAAAAAAAAGGGCTTATCCAAATGCACACTAACTATTTTTCATTATGACATTGATTGCAGGTATATGGGACCACTAACAACGGGAAAATATCCGAAAAGTATGCGTTCCGTCCTTGGAAGACGATTGCCAAAGTTCTCTAAAGAGCAAGCCAGGCTACTCAGTGGTTCATTTGATTTTCTTGGACTTAACTATTACACTGCTAACTATGCTGCCGATGCACCTCAACTAAGCAATGCCAGACCCAATTACCAAACAGATTCTCTTGTCAATCTTACAAGTAAGGACTCTTTTTTTTTTTTATATGCCAGTTTTCTAAATTATATATATGTTGAATTTGATGATGGCACGTTTTTTTGTTTATGGCAGCTGAACGCAACGGGAATCCAATAGGTCCAAGGGTATGTATATATGGCCACATCAAATTGTAGCTAACCATTAATATTAATTTGTTTGATTACGTATATAACTGTTATTTATAATTACATTTGCAGGCAGCGTCAAATTGGTTATATGTTTATCCTAAAGGAATTCGAGAACTTTTGCTCTACACTAAGGAAAAGTACAACAATCCCTTGATTTACATAACTGAAAATGGTAAATTTATCAAAACCTCATGTATTATCTTGTTATAAAGTTGCATGTTTAGGTGTGATTTCTCTTCTACATATTAATTAGCATATTTATGAAATTTTTTATTTTGCATATTGCAATTCATTTGTAGGTATGGATGAGTTCGATGATCCAACACTATCTCTCCAGGAAGCTGTTAGATTGAGATATTTTCAGTTTAGATTTATTTGATCCTGTAAATCTGTTACTGTTTTTATTTTATAGGAACGTTTGTTTAGATAGAAAAATATTAGGAAGTTTGTTATTATTTGATCTTATCTCAGATCAGAATTCATTTGTATATATACTCTTATTTGAGAATGAATAAGATAACAGAGAATTATTTCAATTTGACATGGTATCACCGAGCTGTGTTCTTGTTCCTGGGAAATAATTATTGGTCCCACATCGTTTCCCTTACTATTTTTTCATTCCTCCTCACCCACCCTCTGTTACCCACCCTCTCTTCGAACGTCTCATTCTCGAACGGCCGAACTTTTCTTTCCCTTCTTTCTAAAACTCCCAAATTTATTCAAACTCCTACTTCCATTCCCCGAATCTTCCTTTCTCCCCTTCCCAAATATCCCAAATTTCATCAACTCCCTCTTTCCATTCGATCTCAGTAATGGATTCTCCACCACATTCTGATTCTGACTCACCACAAGACACCCCTGCTCCTCAGAATCCTAACCCTAACCCTCCGAACATTGTGATTCATCAGGATAACTCCTCTCTTCCCTTAACCATAATCTTGGATGATTCCAATTACCCATTATGGTCTCAATTGATGGATATGCGCATTGGCGCACGCAACAAATCTGGCTTTCTTGACGGCACAACTCTGAAGCCTCCACCCTCTGATCCGTCGTATGCCACCTGGGTAACCGACAACAAAAGAGTCAAAAGCTGGTTAATTGATTCTATGAACCCTAGCCTTATGCAGCGCTTCATTCGGCTGGAAACTGCCCACGAAATTTGGGAGGCAACCTCTCGAACATTCTATGATGGTTCAGATGAAACTTGTTTATTCGATTTGAACCAGCGGTCATTCTCCACTAAGCAAATGGGTAGGCCTCTCTCCACCTATTATAATGAACTTCTTGCTCTATTTCAAGAAATTGATCACCGACTCTACTCCTCCAACACTGTGGAAGGGGTCACCAATGGTCATTCGGCCCTCTCTCGTCTACGTGTTCACATTTTTTTGGCCGGTTTGGACTCTGAATTTGATCAAATTTGTGGTGAAATTCTTCGGAAGGATCCCAAGCTTGATCTGGAATCTACATATGCATATGTCCGCCGTGACTCCCACCAACGCCAATCCATGGGTGCTCCAAAACCATCTTCTGATAACACGGCACTCCTTTCTCATCAGGCACGGATTCCTTCCCGTCCACGAAGTGAGAAATCTTCTGGGAAATCATCCTCACTTGTTTGCACTCATTGTGGTGTTTCGGGACACTCCAAGCAACGATGCTATGAACTAATCGGATACCCTGAATGGTGGGACTTCACACTCCGGCCCCGCAAGAAACTTCCGAACAAAGCACCTGCTCCTTCTCCACCCCAAGCGAATGTTGCACATGCAGGAATTTTGGGTAAGCAATTTGTTTTTTCTGCACAAAGTAGGAATTCTACTTGGATTATTGATACAGGAGCCTCCAATCATATGGTTCAGGACTCCTCCTTGTTGCATGATTTTCAACCTTGTTCCCAATCTTTTATCTCTACTGCCAATGGGGGTACTTCCCAGATTACTGGTCAAGGATCTCTAACTCTATCTCCTAATTTCACCCTTTCTTCTGTATTATGTGTTCCCACTTTAGCATTTAATCTCTTATCTGTTAGTCAATTGACTACTGATCATAATTGCTCTGTTATTTTTGGACCTACCTTCTGTTCTTTTCAGGACATCCACCAGAGGAAGATGCTTGGTTGTGGTGTTAAATATGGGGACCTCTATTATTTGGATCTTGGACCACGCCCTCAGAATTCCATAACTCAGGCGTATGCCACATTAAATAAATCGAAGGCTTCTGCTGACATTTGGCTATGGCATCGTAGACTAGGTCACTTATCATTTGGGTATTTGCAAAAATTGTTTCCTAAGTTGTTTTCCTCTTTGAATCCTTCTGAATTCTATTGTTCTATTTGTGAGTTGGCTAAAAGCCATCGCGTCCCTTATTTTCCTAGTTTGAATAAAAGTACCTTTCCTTTTCAAGTTGTACATTCAGACGTTTGGGGCCCTGCCAAGGTGCCATCTCTTTCCCGCGCTTACTATTATGTCTCTTTTGTGGATGAATGTACTCGTATGATTTGGATCTCTCTTTTAAAACATAAGAATGAGGTGTTTGATGCCTTTAAAAAATTCTGTAACATGGTAAAAAAATCAATTTCAAACTTCTGTCCAAATTCTCCAATCGGACAATGGCATGGAATATCTAAATACATCTTTTCATGAATTTCTTGACTCTAACGGTATCAAACACCAAACTTCTTGTGCATATACACCCCAACAAAATGGGTTGGCTGAACGCAAAAATAGACATTTATTAGAAGTTGTTCGTGCTTCCCTATTTGGAATGAATGTTCCTCGTTATTATTGGGGTGAGGCTGTTACCTCCGCAGCCTATCTTATAAATAGGACTCCCTCAAGTGTTCTAAATTTTCAAACTCCTTTTGAGAAACTTCAATCATATTTTTCTACCCCTCACACATCTAATCTTCAACCCAAGGTTTTCGGTTGCACTGCTTTTGTGCATATACCTAAGGTTCTTCGTAACAAACTTGACCCTTGTGCTTGTAAGTGTATCTTTGTTGGTTATTCTGACCTTCAGAAAGGTTACCGCTGTTATGATCCTATTCTTCGAAAAATATATATTACTCTTGATGTCTCTTTCAGGGAAACAGAAGCATATTACTCAGGGGGAGTATCTCACTCTTCTTCTCAGGGGGAGACTGCAATAACCAGTGGAGAAGAAGTGTTAGTTTCGATTCCTATCCCACAGGTTCCTACACCAACAGTCAGTCAGAACATTGTTCAATCCGTTTCTGAAGTCACAAATTTAACACCTACAACCAATGCATCACCCTTGGATGATCCAGACCCAGAACCTCCACAACTTACTGAGGTTCATTCTGATCCTTTACAATCTTCTCACAATCCACATGAAAACACTGAATGTATTCCCAATACAGAAATCCCTGACTGTATACCCCATACAGAAATCCGAAGGTCTACTAGACCAACCAAAGGCATTCCACGCCAATTATATAACCCAGATCCTAATGCAAAAATTAAATATCCAATTGGAAATTATGTTTCAACAAAGAGGCTTTCTGAACCTTATGCTTTTGCTACTAATCAATTGTCTAGTATCTATATTCCTACTAACATGCAGGATGCAATTGCTAATCCAAAATGGAAGGAAGCCATAAATGTGGAAATGGAGGCATTACAAAGAAACTCAACTTGGGAAATAATTCCTCTCCCTAAAGGTAAACAAACCATCGGTTGCAAATGGATATTTACTTTAAAGCTCAAAGCAGATGGCAGTATAGACAGATATAAGGCCAGACTTGTAGCAAAAGGATATACACAAAGATTTGGCATCGACTATCAAGAAACGTTTGCACCCGTAGCCAAACTCAACACCATTCGAATTCTGATTTCCATTGCAGCAACAAGAAATTGGGTTTTGAAGCAATTTGATGTTAAGAATGCGTTCCTAAATGGTGATTTGGAAGAAGAAGTGTATATGGATATCCCACCGGGTGTTAAGGGAGCAGGAAGTAACCAAGTATGCAGATTAAAAAAGGCTCTCTACGGGTTGAAGCAGTCCCCAAGGGCTTGGTTTGGCAGATTTACCCTTGCAATGAAGAAGTTCAATTACAAACAGAGCAACTCAGACCATACCTTGTTCACAAAACACAAGGATGGAAAGGTAACTATCTTGATTGTTTATGTGGATGATATTATAGTAACTGGAGATGATGACTGTGAAAGAAAACTGTTAGAAAAATATCTAGCAACTGAATTTGAAATGAAAGATTTGGGACACTTGAAGTACTTCCTTGGCATTGAAGTAGCAAGGTCAGATCAAGGAATATGTCTATCACAAAGAAAATATGTACTTGATTTACTTATGGAGACAGGGATGCTGGCTTGCAAACCGGTGGACACCCCTATTGAAATGAATCACACACTTGGGATTTATCCTAATCAAACTCTAGCTGACAAGGACAAATACCAAAGACTAGTTGGAAGATTAATCTACTTAGCACACACTAGACCTGACATTGCATATGCTGTCAGTATAGTTAGTAGATTTATGCACTCACCAAGTGAAGATCATATGAATGCTGTTTACCGGATACTAAGATATCTAAAAGGAACACCTGGAAAAGGGTTGTATTTCTCAAAACATAACAAACTGACTGTTGAAGGTTTCACTGATTCAGATTGGGCTGGAGATAAGACTACGAGACAATCAACTTCTGGATATTTTACCTTTGTAGGAGGTAACTTGGTTACTTGGAAGAGCAAAAAACAAAAGGTGGTAGCTAGATCAAGTGCAGAAGCCGAGTTTAGAGGTATGGCTCAAGGAATTTGTGAATTGTTGTGGGTAAGAAGTGTTCTAACAGATATTGGAATCAGTTATGATGAGCCAATGATATTATACTGTGATAATAAAGCAGCCATAGAGATTGCTCATAATCCTGTTCAACATGATAGGACTAAACATGTTGAGGTTGATAGACATTTCATTAAAGAGAAGCTAGACCAGAAGATTATTCAGTTACCATTTGTAAAGTCCGAAGATCAACTTGCTGATGTGTTAACCAAAGCAGTATCTGCCAAAGCCTTTACTGAAGCAATGAACAAGTTGGGTATTCTCTTCTACATATTAATTAGCATATTTATGAAATTTTTTATTTTGCATATTGCAATTCATTTGTAGGTATGGATGAGTTCGATGATCCAACACTATCTCTCCAGGAAGCCCTTATAGATACTTTCAGAATTGACTATTATTATCGTCATCTCTTTTATCTTCAATCTGCAATTAGGTAAGTGATTTTTTTTTATAGGGAATTGTTTTTATAATTTAACATGAGATAAAATAATTTTTCTATAAATATGTATTAGAGAATAATATAAACTATTAAAAAAGTCATCACCTAACATCTTAAGATTTTGGGTTGATGTAGATCTTTTTAATAGTTTATATTATTCTCTAACAACACATGTAGAGAAAAGATCTTTATATGTGTGCAGGAGAATTGTTTTATCTTCTGTTAAACGAGAAAATAATTTTTTTTTTTTTTTATATGTTAATGATTTTTTTTGTTAATATTTAATTTAATTCTTTCATTTTGTTGACTTTATAAGGGATGGTGTAAATGTAAAAGGATATTTTGCATGGTCATTGCTGGACAATTTTGAATGGGCTTCAGGTTACAAATTGCGGTTTGGAGTCAACTTTGTGGATTACAAAAATGGTTTAAAGAGACACCAGAAGTTCTCTGCTAAGTGGTTCAAGAATTTTCTTGAAAGATATTAATTATACTTTGTACATCTGATCCAATAAATAATGTAATAGAGAAGGTTAATTTCAAACAAGAGATTACTATTATACATGCCTTTTTTTTTATCTTTCTCAATCACTCTCCAATACATTAGATCAAAAACTTAATAGGAGAGAGATATGATAAAAGTAATTGAAATTATGATTTAATGATATCGGAAAGTGATAGAAAAAGATAAGTAGAATAACATATCCCAATAAATAATTATGTGATCCTTCATTCTCAAAATTGTAGTTATATTCTTTTGGTTATGCTTTCTCTATCGTATTTTGGATGTGCACGAGTTTTGCATGTGGATTTTTTTTAACATAACCAACATTTTCTGGAAATAATATATTAAGACGTATGCAATTTCACAATAATATAAAGTGATGGAAACAATAAGTTGTCAAAAATAGGGAAATTTATTCCATGGTCCTCCCTTCCCCTTTTCTTCTTTCTTTCTCTTTTTCTTTCCTCTCTCCTTTCTTTTCTCTTCTCTCTCCTTCCTATTCTCTCTACACGGATCACAAAGGTCGAGACCTTTGAATATTGTCTCTAAAAATAGACTAATTAAGCAGATCTTATAACCTCAATTATAACATGGGTTGAAATTTTTTACGGTTATTTTTCAATTACAAATATAAAAGCATGTTATCATTGCATTATATACCATAATTTACCTTTACATTTATGATGTACTTTTCTTTTACATATATCTTAATAAATGATTAAATTATGATTACCAAAAACATATGATTGAATTTTTTTTCTCAAAAAGAAAAAAATATATTCAATTCAACGTTTTAATATTTTTTATAAATAAATATTCAAAGTTCCTTACTGACATTAGGGTTAGGAATATGATTTTTACTTTCGTACTCAAGAGATGAGGTGAATTGAGTATTGCAATTTTTTTTTTCAATAGACCCTTCTGGTTTCTAAATCAACATTTCATACAAACTTTGATATATGCGAATTTTATCAAAATATTTAAACAATCCATAAAATATCATCTATCACAATTATAGAACATATACTAACACATACAAGATAACAAATTAGCAATTAAAGTGTTAGCAATAAATTAAGAGTTTAGAGAATATTACAAAAGCAATATAAGTTGGTTCGATTACAATCATGAGTGCTTGACAAACCGTTACAACCTTCAAGTTTTACGGGTCGTTGGTGACCTTATAACAACCTCCAATTAAGCTTCTGAGTGCTTGAAAACCTTACAACTTTTTCTAAATTTTCCTAGGCAAAGAGGAACAAAACTTTGATGCATCAAAGGTACCTAACTAGGTATATATATTTTTCAAATTTGGAAAAAATTTCATTAATTTTGAAAAATAAAATTCCCGCCACATTGAAATTTTTTCTCTTTTTGAAATAAAGATGTACCCAACTCGGTACATCTGATGCACCAAAGATTTGTTCGACAAAAGGCTATCTATCTCTCAATCTCTTTGGGTCTCGATCATTTCTCTTAAACTCAGGAATACAATAAGGGATGATTTAAATGAGGATATACATTTTCAAAGTGTGGATAATGCAAATTGAAGCTCTATGGGTATATGATCTCTAATAAAGAAATGAGATCAAGGACTTTAAATGATCAAGAATGAGTTATCCAGGTTTATGAGCAATAAAATCTATCAAATAAGGCTCAAATATTGATTCGATAATGTTCAAGATTGTTTAGAGTCATTGGGAGTGAGTATTTATAAGTTTCCCTACAAAAACAACTGTTACTAGTTGTTGGAAAGCTTCCTGACTAGTAAGTATTTAATTACTTTTCGATAAATATTTGAGTACTTTCACTACGAAAGAAAGTATTCAAATACTTTAAAAAAATATTCAATTTTTTTCTACAGACATAAAGTATTATATTATTTTTCAGACAGAAGCAATTTTATGCAATAAACTCAGTTCAATTTGATTTCAAAGAACTCTAAGCACTCAAGAAACATGTTCTTTACTTTTGGAAATTATTTTTAGGTTCTCAAATATGTCAAAACTATTTTTCATCAATTTTTTAAATCATTTTCAAGAATTCCATGATATACCATCAAAATAATTTTTCTTAAAATATTATGACTATTACTAAAGTTTATAAAATGGATTTTAATAAAGGAAAATGAAGGAGGTTATATTTATAATATCTTTTCACTTACAACTTCTTATAATCAAATCTTAACTGTTGATTATAATCCAAAAAAGATTGTAAATATAATATTTTTCAAGAAAAATAGATTAAAATTTCAATTTCAATAATCAATATCAATTACTTTTTGCATTAATTTTCGAAAATTTAACTCGAGGTCGAGGGCACGAAAATGGAGGATGTATTGTGTTGGCGGGAAATAGCGACGAAATTTACACACTGCATTGGAATTGCTCTGGTAAGCCAAACAATAGCACAAGACACATGCCTACCGTTGGATGCAGGATCATCGTGGATCTTAGCCGTTATAATCACAACCCATAATTTTTTATGGAGTTTTGGTTTGTTCTTTAACATGACAAGAAAAAATTTCCTGCACACACGACATTTTGTGGGTCCGCACTTTTTAAACCAAAAAAAAAAAAACTAAAACATGCAAAACGAATCTCTATAACATTACATAATCACTTCTCCTACAACATAATTCTTATAAAACTCATTTTTTATTGGGTATTAATTAATGGATAAAAACTTTAACCGTTGATCTCGTGAATTTTTTTGGCAGTTGGCCACAACAGCGTGATCTGCAATACGGACGACAGCACTATAGTGCACCCAAAGCATTTTCAGTTTTTCAACTCGCGAAGCCCTAGTGTTGGGTGGAGGAGCTAGGTGAATCGAATTTGATCGCTCTCAGTCACAGACTCTGCTTCTAATTCTGAATTCGAGGTTCATTTGATTTCAAAGTCTCAAGGCGTTTGGTGGAGAAATTTTTTTTTATCTAAGAAATAATTATTACTGAAATATAGCGAGGAATATATTTTACTAGAATGTAACTAAAAAACTTTTTGATAAACTCATATTTTTTTTTGAGAAAATGAAGTTAATTTTACTGAATTTGTGTTTGATTGATTATGAAATATTAGTGAAAAAGTGAGGTTATTTTACCAAAATAACCTCACTTTTACTTTTCGATGCAAAACCTTTTCTATTTGTGGTACCTTTTTGCTTTTTGTCTAAACCATATCAACATATCATACAAAACATAGGGTTATTTTTGTCCATTTGTTCCCGCTTGATTTTCTCTTCCCGAACTGCCAACAATTCCATTTTACATTTGGAACTTCGATTTCACATTCCGTATCATATTTATCAAAGAAGACCATTTTCTGAAATGAAATGTAGCCCAAGAAATTTTCAAGAATTTGCATACCAAACTTGATATAGATATTTTTTCGTCTCAGCTTTCCCGTTCTTTCTCATAGAATTCACGTACCAAACGCGTTCAAGTGAAAAGTAGGAAACTGTTACGAGTTAATTATAAAAGTTAATAAAACAAACAAAGAGGGAGAGAAATATTTAAACAAGCTGATACGACGTTTAAAGTCAATAAATCAAAAACAAACAATGCTGAAAGATTGATTGGTAAGGAAAAATGATAATTTGTAATTCTTATTAGCATATATTTATGCAAGTCTTTTAAATGAACATTTCTAATGGTATTTATGTGCTTCAGCTAACTGTTTATGCAATCATGCATCAAATAGAATTATTAAAACTAGTATTTAATTTTATTTTCTTTCTCCACCGAACCTTATCGGTGACTCTGGATTTCAATTTCTTTCAACTTCAACGTTTTTTCTTAAATGAGAAATAAGAATAGTGATTGCTTTCTCTCTCCGTACTTGATGAAGGATGACCGCGACTATGCACCGATTTCCTTGAATTTTTTTTTTTTCAAAAGTTTCAGTCACTTGCACCAATACAGATCCGCTAGTGATGTATGTAAAGTTAATAATTATTCATACGAAAAAAAAAATGGTGTTTACAATTATATAGTTTTTGAAGTTTTGAGGGGGTGATAATTAATTATGTGATGAGAAAATAAAAAATTATGCTCAAACTTAAATGTTTGTATGAAATTAGAGGGGAGAGATGGTCCTTTCTAATCCACCCTCACTCGACCACTTCATGAAGCTTGCAAATGACAAGACTCGCAACAGAAATATTGGAGCGTATTTTCACAGCCCTTGCCCCGGACCCCGGTGGCGGGTGCTTGATTTCGTGTTCTATGATTCCGTTCAGGATTGAAAAGATGTTCTCTATTTTGAGAAAATGACCCAAAACCAAAAATCTGGGCTAAGATGTTTTCCATTTCAGTTTAATAATTTTTTTAATAGGATAATCAAGGCTCCCTTTTTTTTTAAAATCAACAAGTATAGGTGTATATTTTGTTAATGAATTTAAAATTTATTGTGATTTAAACATCTTGAAATTCAAGGATGAGTTTAATTTGCTTATTTTAGAGATAAGCATATTTTAGAAAAGCTTTTTCTTTTTTATGACATAATAAGAATTTAATTTATACACGCACATTTTAAAACATGGCAAAACCTTTATTTTTAAAATCTTTTTTTATATCGATTAATTATTAAATTAATATAATTAGTAATTTACTCATAGTTGATCAATAATTTAAATTGATTTAGTCAGTACTTTACTTATAGTTAATCAATAATCTATTTACATTTTGATATAGCATTTTATTTATTTTTTTGGTGAACCAAAAGCGCTTAAAGTATAATTTGTGATTGATGAGAATCTTAGTGCATGTTTGACATGTCTTATTTTTAGCTTCGTTTCTCTTTCAAAATAAAAATTTAATCAAACATAATTTTATAAAAATTCTTATTATAAAAATATTTTTATATAATGAAGACAAAAACCTAAAAGCTAAAATCTCCCAAAATGATCTTTTTTTAAGATATATGTCAGTTTTTCACATTTATCATATTTATTTTATAATTTTACCTTTATTCTAAATTTATATTTATAAATTTTATCCTTTACTCTAATAATCCATTCTAATAATAAATTATTTCATCTTTCTTTTTTTAAAACTATCAGAACATTTTATACAATCACCAAACAAATTTTAATTTTATTTTTTAAGTTTTTTTTTTTTAACTTCAAAATAACTTTTAACTTAAAAAAAAAAATACCAAACAAACTCTTAAAAATCAAACCAAACGTCTAACCATAAACCATATCAATCTCTACGTATATTCTGACAAACTCCCTTCTAGATTGAATCAACATAAGGTGGTCAATTTGAGTATGGTATTTAACTTAGTCCCTACCATTCGAAAATATTTAGTAACACAGGAGTACTGACTACTCAATACCTATTTAGAAAGTTTTATTTTTAGCTTCTCTTCTTAGTATAAATAGAAGTTATTTTAACCACTTTTGTCAAACATGTTTTGAGTACATGAAACCCACACCGCAACCTGACATATGGCTCAAACGGTAACCCTCTGACCCATACTTGACATTCTGGTAACCTGCATTGCATGATCTGTCTTCAACTGAGACATGAATCAAACACCTTATCGTCAGTCTCATGAGCTTCCATGTACCATTTATCCACCGCAACTTCGAGATCCTCCACAACACATTCCACATCCCTATTAGTCCCAGTAGCCCACTCTAAATTTATAAAAATAAATAAATAAATAATTTAACCAGAAATTCTTTTACTATTTTCTGCTTGTGGTTATTTATAGATTGAACTGTTTGTTAAGCTTTAGGTTTGTATTCCTTGATAAGATAAATTATTTTATAATGGTAAATACTGCAATGGTGTTTTTAGAGGGGATGGACCAAAGTTATGTGATGAGTCACCAATCACCATGTGTATCCGAGGTAAAAGTTGAGAGAGGGGATGGTGTTATGAGCACAGTGACTCTATATTTAGGTAGAATAATGTAATATTGGATATAAGATTTCTTTCAACAATTGAAGTGAACATGTATAGGTTTCTGCCCAAAGATCCACTGCTTTTTGAGGTGGATAAAGTAAGAGATTCTTTATAATAAGGATCTATACGTCTTTCTTTAGAATGGCACAATACTTTAAGGGGGTGTTTGGTTGAGAGTATATGTATATCTTTATTATTCCATGCATTTGGTTTTGGAATTCTTAGACATTCATGTTTGGTGAAAATTTTTTTAAAATTTTCTCATCTAACTTATTTTCCTAGCATTGGAAGAGTGTGTGTAAAAAATGAGGAATATTTCACTATTTAAAATGACAACTTCAATGGTGGTTTTTGTAATTGTATGGGTGTGTTTGGTACAGGAGAAATTTTTTGGTGACCGGGAATCATGATTAATGGGAATTCAGTAGAAATTGAGTTTACTTGGAATCTTACGAAAGATGTGTTTGGTTCGCCAAAATATTACCGGGAATATTGGGTAAAAATTACTGATTCCATATTTGGTTTAGAACGAAATATGACTTGGAATATGAAGTTATTTTACAAAAATAACCCCAAACTATTTTTACTTTTGTAATTGATAGATTGGGTCTAGATTTTTATGTGTATTGGGATATTTTTGTCTCAAAATTTATTGTTGTGCTTTCCTTTCACTTGGTATTCTGATTGGTATTCCGAATTACCATATTATTTTTGGTAATCTGAATAGTGACTTTTCTTTATAAATCAAATTACCGGTAATCCTTGGATATCTGGGAATCGTAATTTATTTCTTCTACCAAACGTGGTAATTACATTTACCAAAGAAGGATTACCGGTAATTCTCTCCAAAAACTTGAACCAAACACCCCCTGGGTAAATGGCAAGGGAGACATCATGATGGAGACCAAAATACCCCAACTAAAGAACATATATTGACATTCAAAAATTATAAACGGATTAATTTGGTAATTTTAACCTATTTTCCCATCTATATTTTATCTCAAACCAAACATAGATTTTATAAATTTTACCTAATTTGTTTGGTAAATTTTTTCCAACCAAACAATTTTTTTTACAATTTCTTACCAAACTCACTTTCCAACCATTTCCCTATTAATTACATTTTCTTAGTATTAAAAAAAAAAATCTCAACAAAACGTCCCCTTAAACGAGCCGGGCCTCTAAAATCTACAAACTAGAATTATGAGGCCGGTCCAGAAAATAAATATTAATAAGATGGTTTTTAAATAAAATAAACTTATTAAAGAATAACATGCAGTTCAAAAGAGGTTAGTTCAAGTGTACATAGATTGATTTCGTTTAAGTAAGATTTTGAGTTCAAATTCTTATAAATGAAAAAAGATTCTTTTGAAAGAGCTAATTTCATTGTGATGTGAATATTTCTGGACTCGAATAGGATTGTATCCCATAAAAAAATACATGTGTATATAGAAAAATAAAAATAAAATTTCATGGAGATACTCATTAAATGGTTTAGATCCTTTGGGTTGTACATTAATTTGTTTATTATAAATATAAATGAATAATTGGCGATCCTCTTACCTTTGAAATAATGTTGCTGAACCATATCATTCTGTCTTTTCAGATTTCCGCGCGCCAAAAAGAATAACACTACATATCCTCAAAAGCCAGAATATGTGAATATTAAAGATAATTGTTAAATAAATTAAAATGATGAAAATGATTTATTTTATTAGAAATTAGAGAAGGATTTATCTAAATAATCAATAAATTAGAAATTAAAAAATAATGACTTGGCCTATTTTTATTAGAATAAGGAGAAAAACAAACAACTAAACGTGCTTGCAAATGAATTTTCGGTTAAAATTTTATTCTATATCTATTTTTTTAAACATTAAATAGGCAAACTTTTATTAAAGTTTATAAATATTCATTAAAATGGAGACAAATAAAAAACTTTTAAATCTGAAAGAATAATTTATTTATTTTTAATTCTCAATATTTCCCAGTGACATTTTGCATTATCAAATCCCATCAACTAGTTGATTTAAGAATTAAAGCGAAAGAGAAATACTGAGAATTAAAAAATTATGACTTTTAAAGATTTTCACGCACACAAAAAGCAAGGCTACATAGCCTTAAAAGCCAGAATTTGTTAATCACCATCAACATCAGCATCAATAAAACTGTGAATTAAAAAATTATGACTTGGCCAGTCTCTGTTGTTAAGAATAAGGAGAAAAAATAAAAATAAAACGTGCATTGGACGCTCAATGACATTGTGCATTATCAAATCCCATCAAAAAGCTGGTTTTAAGAACTAATAAAGCGAACGAGAAAAACTAGGGTGAGATTTGATTTGAAATTGCGGAAACCTGCGCAGAGTAAAAGAGTCACATTGTATTGTAGATTTGTAGTTATGGCGACGAAGCCACCACAGATTGCGATTCTGGGAGCTGGTACGTTTGTGAAGAATCAATACCTTCCAAGACTCTCCGAGATCTCTCATCTCCTCCTTCTCAAAGCCATTTGGAGCCGTACTCAGGTACTTTTTCTCCTCATCTTCCATTTTCATTTCCAATTTAATGCTTCCGAATTTGAAATTATTCAATTCCATTTTTGTGCATAGGAATCGGCTACAGCTGCTGTAGAAATAGCTCAGAAACATTTTCCTGGAGTAGAGTGTAAGTATGGAGATAACGGTCTTGATGACATCATCCAAGATCCATCAATAACTGCAGTTGCTGTGGTTCTCGCTGGACAAAATCAGGTTTCTTGTTTCTCTCTCAGTTTCCCCCCTCAATTTATCAACATTCACATTAACTTCAAATAAATTAAAAAAAATGGGTAAAGTAGCCTTCAATTTCAATTGATGACGGATTGTTTGTCTATACATACGTTAAAGTAGGGTTTCATGCTTTAATTTTGAAATGAAACCTTTTATATAAATCATTAATTAGGCATTCTATAATATTTTTTGCTTTTTTTAATAATTTCTATCCAAGTCATAAAGATTTGTGAATGACTAACTGAAATATTTCTTCTCCTCTGAGAATATTTCCTCACATTCTGCTATTTTGACCTGCCTCATATATACTCAAGCGTGAGATATCAACCTAAAAAAATTCACAAACTCTGCTTCAGTATATGCATACATGTGTATCTTTGTAAAGTTTCAAGGCAATGTAATCTATTTTTTATTGTTCCTATGCTGCGACAGATTCAAATGTGGACATGTTGTATTAGAAAATAACTAAGCATTTGCTTATTTTTGGATATGTATTAAACTTCATAAATCTTCAAATTTATGGTTTTTCAACAATTGATCATTAGTCATGTCATTAACTTCTCCATAAGTCCTGACATATATTTACCAGAGTAATTGGAAGTTTGTAACCAACAAGTCAAATATACAATAATAAGCAATAAGTCAAATGTAGAGTAATTGGAAGGAATTTTTTACTTGAATTCTTCAGATTTTACAAATATATACTTTTTTTTTTACGAACAATAATTGTTGCAGGTTGACATCTCACTGAGGATGCTAAAGGCGGGTAAACATGTCCTTCAAGGTAATGAATGATTGTGTAAAATGTACTGCGTATGTTGATGTTTGGTTTGCCAGATATTTTTTTGAAGAGGGGCAGTTTAATTGAGACAGTGAGGCGCACTTGCCTGCCCATTAACATTATGCTTGATATTTGGTAATTTATTAATAATCTTTGTTGCCGTTGACTAAATTTCATATTTGTTTGGATATATTGTATGTGTTGGGTGGCTAATTGGTGGATATGAAGAGAAACCTGCGGCATCTTGTAAGTAGTATTTTGTTATAGCTTTGATAAACTTCCTAAGTAAATGAACATTTTAGATGGCCCTTGCTAGATCCTCTTATTATTATTATTATCATTATTATTTATCATTTCTTTTCTTTGCACTGTGTATGAAAATGAATTTTTTTCTTTACATATGGAAATTTGCTTGATCCAATTCAAAATGAAAGTCAAGATGCCACTCTTTTGCTGATGAGGTAGTATTGACTCAGAATGCTGGGAATTGTCTCATCTAGTACTTTCAAGTCTTGCAGCAGTTGGGTTGGGGTTTCATAGAAAAGAGCTAGATAATAAAAAAAAAAATAATTAGAAAAGAACAAGAGAGCAAGAGAGTAATATAGCTATGCTTACTTGATGTGATAATCATGCCTATTTGTAACAATCATGAGTCAAATACCAAGTTGCACAAAGCTGGAGTACAAAATTTCTCCAGGGGGTGTTGTTGACCATCCCATCTCACTTGTGTAATGAAAGTCTGATTGAACCGTATGATACTTTGGATAATTAGTTGGTAAAACACTATTCCCTCTATCAAAATTGATATCTTCCATATTAGGCGATCCACATATATTCTATCCCTCTCCAATAGATGGAAATTGTCAGTTACCTTATCGTGTTGGTCCTATAAAATTTGTTGATCATATTTTTATCATGTCTTGTATAAACAATATTTTAATATGCTTCTTTGAAATTTTAAACTCTTGGCATAATTATATATCAATCTGATACTGCAGGTACAAGTGAGTTGGAAACTGCATTATCTAACTACAATTTTATTTCTGCTGATGCTCCTGGCCAATTAATTTGGTCCGTGGCTGAAAATTACCGATTTGAGCCTGCCTTACTAGAGGTACTAGCTTCTGTTTGAGATCTTAACTATAATCTGGCTTTCCAGTCACATAAATTTTTTGGCAGTGCAAAAAACTAATTGCCGACATTGGGAAAATGATGAGTGTCCAAGTTATTGTTGAAGGATCAATGAACAGTTCAAACCCCTACTTTTCAAGCTCTTGGAGGCGCAATTTCACTGTATGTGCTTTTGTAATTATGTTGCATATTTGGTATATGTTTAAATTCAGAAGAGCATTTGTCATATAACTTTTGCTTTGGATCTCTTCATTGAACTCTACTATTCTGGTCTAAAAAGTAAAAGAACCCTACTATTTAATGTAATAATTGAAGAATATATGATGTCTTAAAATCACAAACTTTATGAGTTATGAATAAGGTTGAGATTCGTATCTCAAGCTTAAATTCTTTATATTGCATGACCCATGGAGTACGGAGAAATTCCGACATTTTTTCATTGAGCTTTGTTTCAGTTTTCCATATTCCTTTTCATTTTTAGTAGACTTCATATTTCCTTTTCTGAGGCTATACTAGCTAGGCTATTGTAAATTCTGGAAATTTTTAATAACTTCACATTTTATTAACATAATAGTTCATTCCTGTTTTATCTTGCTAAACTTGTTTTTCTCTGTTCCGTATGTGATCATTTTTTCTTTCTGGCAGGGAGGTTTCATACTTGATATGGGCGTGCATTTCATTGCAGGGTTAAGAATGGTAATCTTAACGACTTTATTGTATAATTCACGTACTATTTTTTTTTTCATTAACTAATGTCCTTCTGGTTTTTCTAATGCAATTGATGGTGCAGATAAACTCTTCTGATTATGGGTCTAATCAACTGAGACTCATTGGCATCTAAATCTTAAATAATGAGCCAGTATTTATCAAAACTCTCTTATTAGTCCTACAAAATACACTTGAGTATCGAAAAACAATTGCTTGTCTACATCAATATTATCAACAACACCTTTATCCCAAACTAGTTGAGGTTGGTCGTTGGTGGTCGATGAACCCAAATGAAAAGATAGAAGGAAAGGAAAGGAAAAAAATAAATTAATATAATAAAATAAAAATAAAAATAAAGTGAAAATAAAAATAGATAAGAGAGACAAATAAATAAGAAGAAAAAAAAGGGAAAAAATATAATAAAATAAATAAATAGATATAATAAAAGGGAAAAATAAGTCAGAGAAAAATAAATAAATAAATAAAAGGAAAATATAGGAAAAAAAGACTATCCAGGAACTGTTTGGAACGTAGGTAGAAAATGGATTTACCCCTTCATAATGTTAATAGCTTTCCTCCAAGTCGTCTCAAGACACACTATACACCAATCTAATTCACATTCTATTAAGTTTTGTTGTACTACTTTCTTCCAAGTAGGTTTTAGCCGATCTCTTACTCTCTGAGTTAAGCTCCTAGTAATAAATTTTTGTTCTCATGGAAGAGCATCTAGGGGTCTTCACATGTTATGTCCATATTATCGTAATCTATGTTCTCTCATCTTTTCAGCCACAAGTGCTACTTCTACCTTCCGTTGAATATCTTCATTTTTTATCTTATTTATCATTGTATAACCATACATCCACCTTATCATCCTTGTTTTTGCTACTCTCATTTTATGCTCATGTTATTTATTTGCTAGCCAACATTCAACTCCGTATAACATTGCAAGCCTTACTACTGTTCTATATTTAGCCATAGAGGAATTTTACGGTCATACAAAAACCCTGATGTATTGCGTCATTTCATCCAACTTGCCTGATCAATAGTTTACATTCTCATCAATCTCTCCACCTTTTTGCAAAATATATACCAAATTTCGAAAAACATTTTTCTTGAGTAACTCATGTCCAAGCAATTGCACAAAATCTTGGTCTTCATCTTTTGCCAGAGCAAATTCACACTTCATATACTCAGTCTTACTTCGACTTAGCGTAAATCATTTAGACTTCAACGTGCTTCTCCACAATTTTGTTTTTATTAACACCAACTTTGGTCTCATCAATAAGTACAATATCATATGCAAATAACATACACAATGGAACATCTTCTTGGATATCTTTTGTTATTTCATTCATATCTAGAGCAAAAAGATAAAGACTCAAAGTAGAACATTGGTTTACAGCTACCGTGATAAGAAAATAACTTGATGTTCCATTACAAGCTTTCACACATATGGTAACACCATCATACATATCCTTGATTGCCTCTATATACTTTGATGATACTTTTTTTCCTCTCGAGAACCCAACCTAGAATCTTTTTTTGAAATCCTATCATACACCTCCTCGAGATAAAAAAAAAAACACCATATGTAGGTTATTCTTCTTTTTTCGATATATTTCCATCAACTGGCATATCAAGAAAATAGACTCTGACTTATCCACTCACTCAGGATACTGAAAATTAAATCACCCACTACTAGCTTAACCAAAATAATCTTGTCACCTTTTGTCCTGACATCAGAAACCCTATCTCTTACACTCTTATCGATCATAATCTCCACCCTATATTTAATCCTGTTGATACCTGTGTACCACAACTTGAAATTGGTGTCTTCGACTTCCTTAGCTTTTTCGTCAACCCGCTTAGTCTCTTGCAAGCACGCAATTTTCACCCTCATTCTAGTAAAAACATTTGCTAACTCCTTCAACTTATCTGTTAAGGTTCCTATGTTCCAGTTTCCTAATTGCATCTTTATCCCTCGGGCATTTCTTGCCTGCCAAGCTTGTCCACAAGCGTGCTGGGACCTTGGCATACTTATCACCAAATCTGGGTAAAGATGTGGCGTCTTGCCTTGGGGCAAGGACCCTAGCTCATTTTTCCCTACACTTGGGGTCCAATGCAACACGTTACTAAAAAGGGTGCATTCCAACGAAAAATAATATAAGGGTTCATCTCATAAAAATAGTTGTTTTCTTTTATGGCTGGCTCGCTACGCCTAGGGGTGTAAATGGGCCAGGCTGGCCTGGCCTGGCCTACAGCCTACAGCCCGGCCTGCATTGAGCCTGGCCTAACCCGGCCTACGTTGAAAAATAGAGTATGCTTAGACTTATAAGAAAGCCTTTTTAACAAGTAGGCCTTAGGCCAATTTTGTCAAGCCTGGTCTAAAATCTTGTAGGCTGGCCTATTTAATTTTTTAAAATAATATAATATAATATATTTATTTTAGGGTATATGATATACATTATAGAGCTGAGGTATTATTTTGACTCTTTCTTGTTTGTCATTTTTTATGAATTATGAGAAGTACTAGTGCATGCATGAATAGAACTTTACTCAGTATATTTTTATAGTTATTTTTTTACTATTGTAAAAGTTTTAATGCTCATTAGTGAAATTTATATCTCGTTTAAAAAAATGCAGCAATTTATGAACACGTTAATGACTTGTAATGTCAAGCGAATATTTTAAAAATTGTTAAAAATATTTTTAAATTTTAAAAAATATTTCACTAGGGAGGCCTACAAGGCCTATAGGCCATATAAGGCTCTCTAATTTTTAAAAATAGGCCAGACTTGGCCTATAAATAAAGCTTTTAGTAGGTCAATTGACCAGATAGGCTGAATATTTTTTTACGTAGGCTTAGGCTAGGAAGGCCAAAGCCCAGCCCAACCTGGCCCATTTACACCCCTAGCTACGCCCGATGCTAGCCCTCCTCCTTTGCTTTGACTTGGGATAGGCCATGCATACATACATAGGCAATTGTTTATCTGATTCAATTTTTTGTGAAAGACTGTATTGTGAAATGCTTATAGTTTCACGCTAAATACTACTAAGTGCATAAATTGTAGAACACAGCTGCTTTAATTTTAGCACCAGAACGAGCCTCAACTGGTAAAATTGCTCGTGATTCTAAATGTTGATGAAATTTCGTTTCTACTTAAAAAGTTAGAAATCCTAGAAAAGGGGCTGTTAGGCTTGATTTCTACATAATGATGATCTTATCCGTTGTTTTTTTTGGCAGCTTGTTGGGTGTGAGGTGGTTTCAGTTTCAGCTATGACATCTCATGTGGATTTGACCTTACCTCCGCCAGACAATATATCATCTGTCTTGTAAGCGCCTCTATTTCATGGAGTTAGCTTTACAACACGTCTGGAAATCTAAAATTAATTTTGGAATGTTTTGCCTTAGTCATTTGGAGAATGGATCTTCAGGAGTATTTGCAATGGTTGTGTCCTCGAGATCACCCAAGGCATGTGGTAAATGGTCATTCATCTTACAAATACACACACGTGCAACACGCAGATATGCTCACTATTCATGCATTTATTCTTCTGTCTTTACTTATGGCATTTAACAAATTATAGACCTTGTGGCGAGTTGTTGGTATGAATGGAACGGTGCAAGTTGAGCGTGGATTCCAAGGCCAACATGGTTACCTGGTGCGTACTATAGTTTCAGTCACAGGTTTTCATAAATTATCAATATCTTAAGTAGGATTTGAGCTTTTCCTTCAATACCCACTCGAGTTGCAATTTATTTGAATCAAAGAAGAGTCTGTTTTCTTCATTATTTTCTTACCTTAAATGTCAGCACTTTTTTATGTCTTATGATGCTGTATAGGTTTCATCATATGGTGCTGATGGACAAAGCAAAAGCTCCTTTTTCCCATTCAGTGGAGTATCTGAAGAATTAAAAGCTTTTCTTAGTGATGTATCTGAAAACACCCTTAAGGTAATTGATATTCTTACAAAATGCTTCCATCTTCTCATATTTGAGTTTCATTGTAAATTGTTCTCATTTTGTTTTTGTTCTATATGTTACCTTAATTTCCTCTATTATATGTCCAAACATACCTGGAACTGTAGATTCAGACAACTTCATACAAATATAATCAAGAGATAAAAATCAATCCGTGCAGGGAGCTATTCTCTAGTCTAATTTACTTCCTTTTTGCAGAAAGGGAGTCAGTTTGTGGCTGAGAACCGTCTGTCTTTTGTTGAGGGTGCAAGAGATGTTGCTGTTTTAGAGGCAATGCTTGAATCCGGAGTAAAGCAGGGTGAGCTAGTTCATGTGAAAAAGTTTTGAGGTAATCATGAAACTCTTTTCATTGGCCACATAATCCAATTATCTACGGATATTTACTTTGTACTGGTCTTCAACATTGAGCTGAGCAATGTAGTCAAGTGGAGATGAATAAGCAGATGTTTAAAACTCCGATCAGTATGATTGAATGGAGTTTTAGGATTTGTATACATCTATTGAAATAGTTGCTGGTGTGCTAACGCATTGAAACTTTAAATATCTTGAGGTGAAGTATTTGAAATACTGCAATGTAAGTTTAATTATTTTATGTTAATATCTCATGCATATATTAATACTGGGAGAAAGTAGGAGCTCCCACCTTTTACTTTGTGCTATTACATGTGACTTTTGATTCATCCTGTTATTACAAAAAATAGAAGAATATTAATATATATTTATTGGCCTGCGACAAAAATTGAATTCAATTGCTTCTATCTATCCACACATGTCGTGTGGGAATAATGATTTAGGTGCGTCTTACTTGATTGCTTTTGTAGAACACACCCATGTATTCTTTTTTTCTTTATTTGTGAAGGAAAATGAGAGACGCTTAGGGTTACACATAATTACATCACAACGGATCATAAAAACCATAACCATGTTTCCATGACTTAAGTCATTGGGTTGTAAAGCAAAAAACTTAATTATGGATTAGTCTTGATTGCTTCTTGCTATGTACTAAATCATGTTCGAATAAATTAAAGAAAAATGTATTCCCATTAATTGCTCAAATACAACCTGTATAACACGATTCCATCCCATTGGCGAAATGCAGAACATTAGCCAACTTGTACCCTCGACATACATTCCACGACAACCTACAAGGAAAAATGGAAACGAATAAAACATACGTGAAAGTCACCTCTTAATGTAAGACGAATTCAAAATATATATAAAAAGAAAAGGCCTTTATTTATGGCAATAGTTGGTGTTTGGTACAAGTTTCTGATAAAGATGTAAAGAAATTTATTGCTTTTTTATTTTATTTTTTTTAAAAAAAATTTATTGCTTTTCAGAATATGTTTAAAGCTTTCATACAAGATTCCTAGCTCTTCGGTTTCTAATTCAACATAAGAAGTCTAAGTAAGGATCGAGAATCAAAATCACAACAAAATAGAAAATTTTAACAAGAGTGAGTAACATTTACGGGCCCACCTAAGGATAAAGGTTCCGTTGTACCCAAAAAAAAGAAAAGGATAAAGGTTCCAGAATCTACTAAGCCCGACAGACCCAAGGAGCTTATTTTCGGTGTTACCGAGTACATATTCTTTTGTCAAAATGGAAAAAATAAGGGACAAGAGTCGAAATAATTATAAAGATAAAATTATAAGGAGAGATATTCTTATTACTAAAATTTTCTACTACTAATTTATTACCTATCTAATCATCATTGGATCAATATTTTCTCTTTTTTCAAAAACTTTTTGTAACATCCCCGTCTCGAGCCGGTTCAATTAACATACATATGATATAAACAGATACAGCGGAAGACTTATCTTACGGAAATACGGGCTAACTTTTTCTTTTTCTTCTTAACTTCATATAAAGCATTACCAAAAATCGAACAGAGTAACCTCTGTAAATCGGACAACTGGGGATTTTCCAATCCCACTCCCAAGAGTTCCTGATAGACAGTTTCAATAATATTCATATTCAGAAGTACCAGTCATGTAATATAATCAGATACCCATCCATAGGCGCATGCAGAAATTGGCTCCGTGCCACTAATCTAACAGCATGCAGTCCAATACAGAAACATAACTGAATACTACATAGTCATATCAACATGCCTGAATACAAAAGGTACATGCATCAACTGAATGACATGTACAAGACATATACAGGCCATATACAAAATACAGGATCTAACATAATGATCCATCACTACGGAAATACGAAATACATAGGTACACTCCAAAAAGATTAGTAGCCTACAGCTACTCAAAATACTGATCCGTCAAACGTCTCAGCCCCGTGTCGTGTCCCTGCCTAACGAAGGCTCACCGGAAGTCTGTGCACCTGAAAATGTTGCCCCAACGAGGGGTAAGATTTCAAATCTCAGTAAGCTCCAGGTTTATAGAGAATTCTCCATACCCCTGGCTCACTCCTGCATGAAAGTCAGATACAGAGTATACCAGTACAACATATAACAGATATCATAACAGAACAAAACATATAACCATATCATAACAGAGGTGTGCGCTGTAATTCCCAAGGGATGACCCCAAGCGGAATTCAAACGCACGTGTTCCCAAGGGATGACCCCAAGCGGAACCAGAGTATCTCAGAGGTGTACATTGTCAATCTCAGGAAAACCCCAAGAAGACATCAGTGTACCAGAAGTCAATATAGAACTCATATCATACCCAGTCATATCATATCGTCTCATATCAAATCATATCATATCAAATCATATCATATCAAATCATATCATCAAATCACTCTATATGAATGCACCTATACAGAGTATCAACAACAGTCATATAGTCCAACCACAGTTCACTAACCATGGTGGAGCACTCAAGTAGGAAAAGACTCCTTAAACATAGAGCTTACCTCTTGAAGCTTTACCAATACCTTCACTTGTTGCGCAAATATTTATATTGCTTCAAAAGAATTCCGTTCCTTCTCAATCCCTAGGCACACCTAGAGAATAATTTCCAATGCATCAATAAAATGATATTATGCCATGATTATTTCATAAGCACACATTTTATTGTTTACTTTCCTTTCTTTATATTTTTGCCAATATTATGCCAATACACAAGTCTAGCCCATTTTAACCAATCATTCATATAATTTCATGTATTGTACTCAACACTTTAACCAATTAATACATGCTCTATCTCTATTTAATACTCTACATACATAAACGTACCTCTCCTAAATTCCAACAAAACTTTTGGAACTCAAGCCTTATAAACCATCAAGGCCGAACCTCAAGGGGGGTAGGTTTCCAAAAGATTTCTTTCCAATTAATCATTCATATCACTTTATCACTTTACACTAAATTACAACATGTTTTTCCTTGTCAATAAATGCAATAAGAATTTACACACTAACCCCCTAAACTCTACAAGGCCGAGCCATCAAGGGGAGGAGGCATAAAATTTTCCTTCAATTTATTAAATACATAATCATGCTTATCCTTCCATTTACACATACAAATTATCACTTATTCCTCTTCATTACATTTTTAACCCACCAAACCTTCACATCCATGGCATGTATATATGATTTTATAACTTATATAACCTCACATTAACATGGAAGTGAAGATTTGTCACCTCAATATCACAAATCAAGACCTAGGAGCCTTCCATCAAGTAGAACTTCATGGAAAACTTCATCTTCTTCAAGTGGTGAATAGTGCCACGGTTTTGGGAAGGAAAATAACTCCTCCTACACTCAACAATAGCTCACATGGAGGGTTGGAATGGCTTCATTGTGTGGTTTCCAAGCATTTTCATGTAGTGGGTCATGTATTTTGGTGGAAGATTCAAAGGAAATCAAGCAAAAAAATCAACAAACCCTATCCCTTTCTCTCCCAAGTGCAGATCGGGTTTTAGAAGAAGAGAAGAGAGAGAAATTGTTTTGAAAGTGAGACTAAGGTGACTTAAAAAGTGGGCACATGTGGCCCTTTTTAATCCGGTTATTTTTCTATCGCGTGTTTTACTTAAAATAATCTGGAACATAACTTAAAGCTACAAATATATTTTTATTTTTCTAAAGTCATTTACATTAATTTTTTTTTATTTCCTAAGGAACAATATTCATAATTCACAATATGGTTTCTGCACCGTTTTTGATGAAATGCACTGTGAACCACTAACTGTCAGTCTTTTATTTTCGAAATTCAAAACTTATAAACTTATCATTATTGGGCCTATTTTGACTTGTATGGCATATATTGGACTTCCTTACTCTTATTCTGTCATTTATTTATTTTCTGGACTCTACCGGTTAATTCACAGTATTGCGAATTCTCCGACAGAACACACTGCTCATAACATAGTCATGATTACAGTCAAAATACTCGTATTCACTCTCTGAATCTAATTATGGCATTTAAATCCTTAAATTAAATCTCTAATTAAGATTTACCAAGTTGGGTCATTATACTTTTTAGCATTCTTTCTCTTTGATTCAATGGTGATTAGATAGGTAATAAGTTAGTAGTAGAAAATTTTAGTAGTAAGAATATTTTTCTTCTAAAAATATTATTTTTTATCATTTTTAATAAATGATGTAGTGTGAATACTCGGTGCATTGGAGTACTAAAAATATTTTTGAGACGTGACATTCTGTCATTCCTGCTGTGGTTCTATATGTTATTCCCTTCCAGATTGTGTCCCTTCTCATTAGCTTCTACGTGTTAAGGCAGCCCCAGAAAATGTATGATCTACATCAACTTAGTTGTTAGAAAATGTACATCTACATCAACTACAGAAGTCACTTTTCACTGCTTGTGAAAAGTCATTCAAACTAAATAACACCTAAAGAATAAAAAATGGCTATACATACAATAATTGAATGAAAGTATCTTGTTTAGTGACAAACACAAGCGGTCATTGCTTGAGAAACCATGACATGATGCAATGCTTTCGCAAGCGTTTGCCTCTACCCTGCCAATTGGCAAAACACGGAATAATATGACATGATATCCATACTAGTTTTTGTAAAGAATGAATCAAACATGAAATTTTACATTTATTGTAGAAATGTCATTCTCATTAAAAAGGTACCATTTGTATTGTATTTAATTAATGTATGCGTGTATGGCTTCAGCATGTTTTAGTCAAAGCGAAAAACAAAATTACAGTGGCCTGCTAAAATTTAAGGGAGACTCTAGACTATATAGTGTACTACCCCAGGAATTATTATCAACCACATAATTAGCATCACTTTCATACTCATCATTTATTTGACTTGTTAATAAGCTTTGGTAGTGTTTTCAGAATGCAAAAGGAAAAAAGAAAAAGAAAATGATCGAGATCACTTTTACTTACTTATTTATAATTTGTTTGTGTAAATTGATTCAACAATTGCATGCCAATCAATACAATTTTTCTTTAAAAAATGACTGGAAAAAACAAAACAAAAACAATTCAATTGCCAAGCTACAATTTTATTTTATTTTTTTAAAAAACTACATCTATAGGACATATTCCATATCACACACACATATATATATATATATATATATTTTAATTTTTTTTACAAGCATGTATTTCTATTTTCTATGCTTCAAAATTTTCATTTTCAGGATATTCGGAATTCATTTTCCACCTCCATTATTATAATTTCTTTCACGAAATCTAAAAATACGAGTCTCATAGGTCATGTAGTATCTTAAAATTGGACTCATTCTTTTCATGACATAATGGAAAAATAAATAAGCTTGTTACTGTCTTCTTTGCTCATCATAGCATATATACGCCAAGTGACATATGTTTGACAAGTTGAAAACATTTTTTTTTCTCTCGAAAACACTCGTTTGCTGATACTATACTATATATAAATATAGTATTATTGCCATAGAAGTCAGAAAGTTAATTTCAAATAAAAAAGAAATTAGGCATACGAGTTTAATGGTGTAACAAGTTCATTTTGTTGTATCAATACAATACATGTTAATATATATTCAATAATACTAAATGGAGCAAAATTGGGAAGACCTCTTCCGGTCGTCCAAAGCCCGAATCCGGTCTCGGGTATTTTGCATGTTGCCACCTGCTCCAGATTGATGGGCGGAAGATGTTCCCCTCAGAACAGCAGCATAAAAGCTATCGGAGTCCCATCCTTCGGTTTTATATATATATATATATATATATATATATATATATATATATATGAGGTAGGATCCTTTAACACCGATGTCAAATTTGATGTTTGACACCTCATCTGAGAGCCGTTAGATAAAAAAAGATCAACGGCTCTGATTTGTAAACATGTGATACCGTTGATCTTTTTTGATCTAACGGCTCTCAGATGAGGTGTCAAACTTTAAATTTGACACCAGTGTCAAAGGATCCTACTCCTATTGATCTAACGGCTCTCAGATGAGATGTCAAACTTCAAATTTGACACCGGTGTTAAAAGATCATACCTCATATATATATATATATATATATGAGGCAGGATCCTTTCACACCAGTGTCAAATTTCAAATTTGACACCTCACCTGAGAGCCATTAGATCAAAAAAGATCAACGGTGTCAACGACTATGATTTGCAAGCATGTGACACCGTTGATCTTTTTTGATCTAATGACTCTCAGGTGAGGTGTCAAATTTGAAATTTGACACTGGTGTGAAAGGATCCTGCCTCTATATACATAGGGGAAAAAAGTTTCTGATGTTACTTTAGACAACTTTGTCTAATGTTCATCGAAACAACGTCGTTTTGAGGTTGAAAAATTAAAAAATTAGAATGATAAAGACTATTATAACCCTGAAATAAATTAAAATTACAAAAATACCATGATTTTCGTCTCAAAACGACGTCGTTTCGAGGAACATTAGATAAAATTATCTAAAGTAACTTTAGAAAAAACAAACCTATATATATATATATAGGAAAAATATTTCTTCAGCTACTTTAGATAAGGTTGTATACAACTATCCCATTTTAACTAAGTATGACCGGTCATACATTAAAATTGCATTTTCTCTCTCCACCACGTCAGACGACAGTGTTTGAGGAAAGAGAAAAAAAAAGAACAGCTTTATTGTTATAACCTCTGATACCCAGACACGAGATTTTTTTGAAAATGTGCGTGTCGGACACGTGTCGGACACGTGTCCGACACGTGGTCAACATTTTGGGACACGTGGTCAACTCTCCGACACGCTCTAACACGTTTTTCGACCCACAGTCAACTTTTTCCGACACGTGGCCAACGCTCGGACACATTTTTTTTTTTAGTCTTTTTTTCATTAACTAAAAATAAAAACAAATTATAAATCAATTTTTTTATGCTATGAAATTTGACATGAAAAATTAATAAGGTACAAATTTTTTTTTATATTTATGTTATAAAATTTGAATATTTGATTGGTTATATGACTCATTATGGACTGTTTTATGTATTAAATATAAATTATATTATATATATTAAAAATATTATTTAATATCAAAACGTGTCCCAACGTGTCGAAAAATGTCATTTTTTAAAATTAACGTGTCGACGTGTCGTGTCCCGTGTCCCGTGTCAGTGTCTGTGCATCATAGGTTATATCTAAGTATAACCGGTCATACTTAATTAAAAAAGAGTAGCTGTAGATAACCTTATCTAAAGTGACTGTAGAAATATTTTTTCCTATATATATATATATATGTGTGTGAATTTTATGTTTGTTATGTTGTATGATGTAAGATAAATTTCTTACGCATACAATTGAGAAGAGAGAAGAGAGAGAAGAAAGGAGAAAGAAAAATCAAGAGATGGGACCCACATAAAATTGTGTATGTAAAAAAATTATATTACATCATCTAACATAACAAACATAAAACCCTATATATATATGGGGTTTACATTTCTACAGCTGCCGTACGTGCAACAATCAAATATTTGTCATATATATACTTGAAAGCATTAAATGCAGGGAATAATAACCATACAAAGGATGAAAGCATTAAATGTGGGGAATCATAACCATAGTCATTGTTGTACCTAAAGCGGCTGTAGAAATGATTTTACCTATATATATATATATATATATATATATATATATATATATATATATATATATGGAGAGAGTTATATCGGAAGATGTAAGAGTTTGTAAACAAAAAATTTGTAAATATAACTCTCCTCATATATATATATATATATATATATATATATATATATATTTCTACAGCCACTTTAGATAAGGTTATCTACAGCCACCCTTTATAACTACTATTACCAGTAGTACATAGTTATAACATTAAAGTTGTTTTTTTTTCTCTTTCCTCGTCAGTAGACAAGTTTGAAAAGTGACTGAGAAGAGAGAAAAAAAAAAGAAACTTTAATGTTATAACTATGTACTGCAGGTAATACATAGTTATAAAGGGTAGCTGTAGAAATGTTTACCTCTATATATATGGTAAAATCATTTCTCCGGATGCTAGATGTCCAGGAATAGATCTTACACTGTTGATTGATTATGATTCCTCATATTTAATGTGTTCACCCACCTTTTATATGGTTATGATTGCCCAAATTTATTTGCTGGACGTGAAGTGGCCGGAGAAAAGATCAATGGTGTAACATCTTACAAATTAGAGTCATTGATCTTTTTTGATCTAACTCCTCTCGGATGAAGTGTCAAACTTTAAATTTGACACCGGTGTCAAACTTTAAATTCATCTGAGAGCTGTTTGATCAAAAAAGATCAATGATGTCACATGTTTACAAATCAGAGTCGTTGTTCTTTTTTGATCTAATGGTGCCAAATCAGATGAGATGTTAGATTTTAAATTTGACACTGGTGCCAAATGATTCTATCTCATATTTATATATATATATATATATATATATATATATATATATATATATATATATACTGTTGATGATTTTCGTGCATCTAACAGTTGAGATTTATTAGGAATTAAAAAGTTAATTAATGAGTAACACCTAATAAATCTTAACCGTTAAATACAGAAAATCAATGGTTAAGATTTGGTGTAAGACTTATTATTCTTACACCGGTATAATATGATCCTGCTATATATATATATATATATATATATATATATATATATATATATATATATAAATTACAGATTTATACAATACGATGAGCCTAATAAAATAAGAAATGAAGAATCACTTGTGGGCAGTACTCTCCAAATCTTGCTAGTTCTAAATCTAAGTGTGGGATGAATTAGAATCTAGATAGACCCACAAACATTTAAAAAAAAAAAAAAAAAAAACCTTCAAATTAACTTTTGGGGCGTGTAGTGGTTAGAAAGCATATATATGATTTACTACGTTTATGTTAAATGAAAAAACAACACACAGTCTTCATAAAATTCTTGCTGGTTTTTTTATTTTTGGTAATAAAATTCTTGCACTTTTATTTTTGGGTATTTTCATATGATTTGTCTTCTCTCTTCGAAACTATACAACCAATAATTGAGACTTGTGGGTGTGTCGAGTAATGAAATTGAAAAACGGAATCAGAGTCATCGACATAAAAGATAGCATGAGAAACCATGATTTGATGCAATGTCTTTGGCACAGGTTTCCTTGCCCCCTGCCAATAATACGATATCCATGATTTTGTAATTTTTGTAAAGAATGAGTCAAGCATGAAGTTTTTTTTATTTATTGTAGAAATATCATTTTCCTAAAAAAAAAAATGTTTGTCATTTTAAAAAACTGTCATTTTAGTAAAAAATATTGTTTTATTTAATATTTAAATTAAAAAAACTTCCACCTTTTCCCTATGATTTATGTTTCTCTCATTATAAAATACTTGTAATTTCACTTAAAATAACATAATTTTATGTCTTTTAAAAGAATAAATACTCTAAACAAATTACAAAAGGAAAATACTAATCCCAAAAAAAAGAAACCATTTGTCAATGCGCTTCAAATTATTGCATCTAATTAATTTCTAACTATATGTATGTTTGCAGCGATGTTTGAGTCATAACGAAAACGAAATCACAACGTCGGCCTGCTAAAATTTTGTGGGAGACTATAATATAGGTTATATTGTACCCACTCATGAATTAACATGCACATAATTTACATCATATTCATACTAATCCTTTATTTGACTTGTTATGCTTTACATCACTGTTTTCAGAATATCATTTTCATTAAATTATGTCACTTATGCTTATTTATAAGTCTAAATTGATTGCGTGCCATGTATTCTTATCTTATTTTTATTTTTTATAACAAGCTTGTATTTCTAGAATATTCAGGATTCATATTCAACCTGTATTATTATAATATCTTTTGCGATGCTTAACAATACGTGTCACTCATAGTTCATGTATTTAGTCTCTTTAAATTGGACACAATTTTTTTTGGACATAATTAACAAAGTTAGTAAGCTTCTAAACAATATATATTGGCAAACGGCATGCTTTTGACTCGTTAGATGACACTATATATAGTATTATCTTAGGGTTAGAACGTCAATTACAAATTATAAAAGAAAATATTCATTTTCAAGTCTACGAAATTGCTTAGAATAATCCTAAGAATCAAACCATAATTTAATTATAACCAAAAAGTACAAATAGAAAAAGCAAATGCATCATTAGTGACAAATTAATACAATCATTATTCAATCATATACTAATGGATAAAAAATGTGATGAGATGATTCCACTCAAAAACCTTTTGGTAGGATTTGAATCTGTACACTTCAATAGTACAGAACTTTGTTGAAAACTTATGTTTCCTGCATAGGCATTCTATGTTAATTATAACATAATATATAATATTAAAAATTAAAATATAAAAGAAATTAAGAATCTCTTCAATAGAATTTTGCGAATTCCAGATCCAAGTTCATGAAGGATGAATTAGGCGGCCACACCCACGCGATTACGAACAAACATGTACCAAGAACTTTGATGTTATAAAGCAAGTTATAATAAATTGAGGGTTCGGTGTTTGTCCTTTTATAAACGACAGAGAATTGTGTCATTTTAAGTAAAAGAAAGAGATACAAGATGAAAAGCATACGCGAAAAAAGTGAGTAATTTTTTTAATTTAATTTTAAATAAAAAATACTAGTTTTAATTAAAATGACCATTCTTTAACGAGTAAGGATATTCTAACTATCAAAATTTTTTACTACTAACTTACTACTCATCACATCACCATTGGATCAAAGAGAGAAAATATTAAAAAGTTTTTGAAAAGAGAGAAAATGTTAATCTAATGGTATTTAAATAGGTAGTAAGTTAGTAGTGAAAAATTTTGGTAGTGAGAATATTCCTCCTCTTTTTTAACATGACAAACATTTTTACCATAAATAAATAATTGCCTTTAATCGTAGGTTCTTTCTTCATACAATATGTAGTTAATAATATACAAATTTTGAAGTCTAAACTATGAAAGACAAAAAAAATATAAAAATGGACATTTCATCATGAACATTGAAAATACCGTTAATGGATCAGATTAATAAGAAGCACATTGTGATGATTCGAATATTGAAAAGCATAACCCCAGTTAGTAATAAACGCCTCGAGTTTATGATAACTGAAATTGGGACAATGTTATCTTGTTGTGTTTGAAATGCAGACAACATTCTGATTTAGCAACGTTAGATATTAAGATTATTGTCAGCATCAGACGGATTCTTCCATGGGAATATCTCATGATCCAATGTTGACATGTGTTGGACATAACAGTGAAACTCTAGTAATAATCGAGACACGGTGGATAATAGTATCTACTTGTCGTTACTCTTCAGAGTTCTGGTCTTTTTGGAAGCTTGGACCCTTCTTTTTATATATTAATGCAATGAGCTCAGCTATTTGCAACTGGAACCACGTCCTCTTCTCTAAACACACTCTTTCAATTCCTCACACGCCATTTGGCATCCACTGGGAACAACAAAATATGTTCCATGACCACTGAGGTAACTATTATAACTACTTCTCTTCTCTTTGCTCTTTATCCTTTCTTGCTTATTATAGCCATTTATGGTTTCACGCATCGCCAAGCCTCTGATCATATCAACATCAACATGTTCCATGCATCTTTCAAGTTTACGATTTTATGCTGATCATGTCATTGCATGCAAGTGTTGCATGCAATGCTCTTGTTAAATTACAGACAAGTCCTCATCAAGACTGATATATAATACACTCGATCCACGCATCTCATCTCTTAAGGTATCTGTTACTTAGCTTCTCTCCTCTCAAAACATTTCTACAATTTCTTGACATCAAATGAGTAAAAAAAATGGTAAAAATTATCTTCTCTAAATTCAGCAACTTCCCATAAGGAAAGAAAACAAACACCTTGCTTAGAAAATAGCTTTTTTTCTTATTTCAACTCTTGTCATTTCGTTGTGTTTCTTAGCTGTTTTTGTTATTTTGTATCAAAGAATTCTGTTAGTTAGAGGCCATATGCTCTGGAGATGATTAATATGGATTTTTATGTTATTTATAATATATCACACCACAACTCTCAATTACTTAATCATGGGGTAATTGGAATAAATCAGAGCTTCGTATTAAATCTTCTTAAGGTTTCTCAAAAGTCAGTTTCTGATTGTCTAGTTATTCTGTGCTAATTCCTAACAACACTTTTGAGTCTACAAAGTCCTGCCTCTTCATACTGTCAGAAGAGAAAGCCTTTGAGCATTGAACCTTGCTTCTGAATTATGTTGAATGCAGTCTTTGTTTTGAGTTAGTCAACTGATCTCAACAACTTCTACAGATTCCAAAGTTTTCAATTCAGAGATGGATCTGGAAATATCAATGGAGGACCAATTCTCCAAGCTACATCCTTCCTTGCCAGTAAACACCAGAATTGGAATAGTGGGAGCTGGTCCAAGTGGCATATCAGCTGCTTATGCACTGGCTAGACTTGGTTATAATAATATAACTGTCTTGGAGAAACATCATTCAGTTGGTGGCATGTGTGAATCAGTAGAAATTGAAGGTATATAACTATATCTTAATAGCACTCTCTACCTGATTCAATTGACTATGAAATATAACTGTATATGATTATGCAGGAAAAGTTTATGATCTTGGTGGGCAAGTTCTGGCTGCAAGCAGTGCTCCAGTCATCTTTCAATTGGCAAAAGAGACAAGCTCTCCACTAGAAGAAATGGATTCCCACAAACTTGCTGTTATTAACAGCTCTGGACAATATCATGATATTAAAGTTGCTGATGATTATGTATCTGTTATGTCACTCACGTTGGGAATCCAAGTTAGTCTGCTTTTTGTTTTTCATACACACATAAAAAGAAAGTTGCATAGTTCCTATGACTTGAAAGTTGAAAGTTGAATGCTCATAATTCCCCTTGTGCTACTTACAGGAAAAGGTGAAGAATTCTGGTCGTTTTGGGGTCCATGCTGTTAGTGAAGTTGCTTCAGACTTGACTTTAGATTATCTGGAGCATCATGGACTCAAATCTGTTCCTAAATCTGTGGCTTATGGTTACACTGCTTCAGGATATGGATTCATTCAAGACATGCCTTATGCCTACATTCATGAATTTACCAGAACGTCCATGGCAGGAAAAATTAGAAGATTTAAAGGTGGATATACAAGTCTTTGGCAGAGGATTGTTGAATCACTTCCTGTAAAACTTCACTATAACACTGAAGTGTTGGCAATCAAGCGCAACTCTGACAGTGTCACTGTTAATGTCAAGAGCTCAAATGAAATTGAGACTGTGGAATTTGATAAGATCATAATATCTGGTAACTTTCCATTAAAATATGGAAGAACTTACAGATCGGTGCCTTCAACTTGCATAGGTATGCAAACTTCTCACTGCTTCATATTTACATGTTTTTTTTTTTGTTGTTGATTGCTTTAGCCAGAAAAATGATGAGGTAAGTCTTGTGGCAGGGTGTGAAACAGAAGTAATGGATGCAAGTGACCTTGAAAAGGATTTGTTCAGCAAAGTAGAGACAAATGATTATTACACCACTGTTTTAAAGATCAAAGGGTTGGAACATATCCCTGTTGGATTTTATTATTTTAATGAATATATGGAAGATCCAAGCACAATTGGAAATCCAGTTGCAATGCAGAAGTTTTATGCTGAAAGTAACATATTCTTGTTCTGGTCCTATGGCAACTCCGATGATGTTAAGGGTCCAATTGTCACTAAGCTTGCAATCAGCAATGTAGAATCCATGGGGGGAGAAGTTGAGAATGTCATTCTTCAACGTCGCTTTAAGTATTTTCCTCATGTTAGCAGCCAAGGTATTTAAGCAGTTTTTACATTCCATTTTCCTCTTTTCAAGTAATAATTCTAAATCTTGGAAAATTTGAATGCAGATATGAAAAGCGGATTCTATGAAAAGTTGGAATCAGAGCTTCAAGGTTCAAGGAATACTTATTATGTTGGTGGGCTTATGGCATTTGAGCTTACGGAGAGAAATTCATCTTATGCCATGGCTCTAATGTGCAAGAACTTTGCAAATAGCAGTGATTTGCCAGTGTTTCCTTACACCAAGGTAATTTGGCATTTATGTATTATAACGAGTCATTGGTTTGAATAATCTGGCTTTTTATGTACTTTGGGGACTCATGCTTTCCAAATGAACCCGAACTTACTAGAAACAACATTTCTTATGCAGAGTTTGTTTCCCTTGCAAACTGAGTTCCAGAAAAAGGAGCCTAAAGAGTTAGGTGAATTTCCAGGAGTGCAATTTCCCAATTTGCCTTCTTTGAATGGCTATTTGAAGTACTGGGGAACTCATTCAGTAACTCAAAACAAAACTCTTTATTCTTGGATAAATGAAGAAGGGGCAGTGGTAGGGAAGAGGACATACGAAGAACAACATGTAAATGCTTCTTGCATTGCACGTAAGCTCTTAACAAGCCAAAAGCCAATTATCAAGCCTGGTGACAAGGTTCTCCTAGTCTATGTTCCAGGTCTGGATTTCATTGATGCCTTCTTTGGATGCATAAGAGCTAGAGTTCTACCGGTCCCAGTTCTTCCCCCAGATCCCATGCAAAAAGGTGGACAATCACTTATGAAAATTGAGAATATTGCAAAGTCATGCGGCATAGTGGCAATTTTATCAACAGTAGCTTATCACTCAGCAGTCCGAGCAGGTTTAGTGAAAAACTTTATCACATTAACAGGAAAGCAAGGGAAATCCTCAGCTAGATGGCCGAATCTTCCATGGCTGCACACTGATACTTGGGTCAATAACTCAAGAAGTTTGGCTATGGAAGATGTAGATGATCAATGTGAAGAAGCTAAGCCTGATGATATATGTTTCTTGCAGTTTACATCAGGGTCAACTGGTGATGCTAAAGGAGTCATGATTAGCCATGGAGGGCTTATTCACAATGTGAAGTTGATGAGGAGTAGATACAAGAGCACCTCAAGGACAAAGCTAGTGAGCTGGCTTCCTCAGTATCATGACATGGGGCTGATTGGAGGACTTTTTACAGCTCTAGTTAGTGGTGGATCTGCATTTTTGTTTTCACCAATGACTTTTATCAAGAAACCACTCTTATGGCTTGAAACCATGAGCAAGTATCAAGCAACTCACAGTGCTGGCCCTAACTTTGCTTTTGAATTAGTGATTCGGAGGTTAGAATCCGACAAGGATAAGCTTCAGAAATTTGACCTTTCTTCCATGGTTTTTCTTATGGTCGCTGCTGAACCAGTGAGACAAAAGACTCTGAAAAGATTTCTTGAGCTAACCAGTCCTCTTGGCTTATCTCAAAAGGTGATGGCTCCTGGATTTGGCTTGGCAGAAAATTGCGTGTTTGTCAGTTGTGCATTTGGAGAAGGTAATCCTATTCTTGTTGACTGGCAGGGAAGAGTTTGTTGTGGTTATATTCACCATGGGGATGCAGATGTTGACATTAGAATAGTTGATCCAGAGAGTGGTGAAGAGCTTCAGGAAGATGGAAAGGAAGGAGAAATCTGGATCAGTAGTCCAAGTGCAGGAATTGGATACTGGGGAAAGGAAGATTTGAGTCAGAAAACTTTTAGGAATGAGCTTCAGGACAATCCTGGACGTATCTACACAAGAACTGGAGACTTGGGAAGAATCATAGATGGGAAGCTATTCATCACTGGAAGAATTAAGGATCTTATCATTGTTGCTGGAAGAAATATCTACTCAGCAGATGTTGAAAAGACAGTGGAGAGTTCATCAGAATTTCTTCGTCCTGGGTGCTGTGCTGTCATTGGTGTCCCTGAGGAAGTTTTATCAACAAAGGGGATTTCCTTGCCTGATGGCTCTGACCAGGTTGGCTTGGTTGTGATTGCAGAAGTTAGGGATGGTAAACCAGTTGGAAAAGATGTGATTGAGAGTATTCAGACTCGTGTGGCAGAAGAACATGGAGTCAGTATTGCTTCTGTCAAGTTAATCAAGCCTAGAACCATCAGCAAAACAACATCAGGGAAAATCAAGAGATTTGAATGTCTCAAACAGTTCGCTGATGAAACACTGAACTTGGTGCCACAACTTATTTTGACAAAGAAAACACTGGTAAGGTCATTTACTACAGGTACATGCAGAGAAGGAAGAACACCCCGGCCCCAGCTAAGGAGCTTTACACCTCTACCTATTAGTCCAAGAATCAGCAACAAGGAAATTGTAGAATTCTTGAAAAAGCTTATTTCTGAGCAGGCTGGAATCCCAATCAACAACATCTCAGTCACTGACAACATGTCAAGCTATGGAATTGATTCCATTAGTGTGGTTAAAGCAACTCAAAAGCTCTCGGATTTCCTGGGTGTGCCAGTTGCGGCTATAGATGTTTTCACTGCATCCTGCATTCAAGAATTGGCTAACTTCTCAGAGAATCTTCTGTTGAAGTATCAACCTCAGCCAAGGAGCACTGCACCTCTAACTAGTAGTCCAAGAATCAGCAACAAGGAAATTGTAGATTTCTTGAAAAAGCTTATTTCTGAGCAGGCTGGAATCTCAATCAACAACATCTCAGTCACAGACAACATGTCAACCTATGGAATTGATTCAATTGGTGTGGTTAAAGCAACTCAAAAACTCTCGGATTTCCTGGGAGTGCCAGTAGCAGCTATAGATGTTTTCACTGCATCCTGCATTCAAGAATTGGCTAACTTCTCAGAGAATCTTCTGTTGAAGCATCAACCTCAACTTATGAGCCATCCATACCATGCTCCAGAAGCTGAAATGGATTCTACCGAATTGGTTTTGGATGTGTCCAAGTCTCGCCAATGGGGTATCCGTTTACTTCAACTCCTAGCTCTTATTTATATTTCTACCATGCTGGTCTCTCCTGCTTATCTATCCATCATTGCTTTTCAAAGTTTCATCCCAAATGCCAGTGAATCAGTTTATGGAGTTCCCTGGTCAAACTATTTGATTTCCCTTACTTTGGCACCCCTTTCTTGGATCCTATGCATTGTTTCTACTTGCATTTGCATTTCAGTTTTTGGGAATTCTTTCTTGAGGCCAAACTATGCCCTTAGCCCCGAAATCCCCATCTATTCAATGGATTTTGTGAAGTGGTGGGCACTTTATAAAACTCAGGAAATTTCTTCCAAAGTTCTGGCAACACACCTCAGAGGAACAATGTTTCTGAAATACTGGTTTGAGATGCTTGGTGCAAGAATTGGATCCTCAGTTTTGCTTGACACAGTTGACATCACAGACCCGGCTCTAGTTTCAATTGGAGATGAAGCTGTCATTGCCGAAGGGGTTTTGGTTCAAAGCCATGAGGTAAAGAATGGACTTGTAAGTTTCTTTCCTATTAGGATCGGCAAAAATTCTTCAATTGGACCTTATGCTGTCATTCAAAAAGGAAGTGTTATTAAAGAAGGTGCTGAGGTACAACCCCTGCAGAAGGTTGAAGGAGGCCAACAGGTGCTCAAACCTGCTAAGCTTAATAATGTTAAAGAGGTAAGTTATACTTATACCTACCAAAATATTTTATATTCTAATGAATGCAGATTTTTCAAATAACTCATTTATTCTTTTGGTTAATGTAACTTCTTTAACTTTTAGGTTACATTGTAGTGCTAGTACTTATGAGAGCATTGCTATTCTTTTTTGAATACATTGGGAAACGAAGCATCTATTATCAACTACCCACCCTCACCACTAGGCTAGCCGTTGTGGCTGAGAAGAATTTCAGTGGTCTCGGATCACCATTTATTCAGTGATTCGGACTAATCAAAATCATACAACTAATGAAAAAAAAGAAGAAATAAAAAATAACTTTTTGCCCATGTGTCACTTTTTAAATAGAAGGACCACACGATACCTGGAGTACCAAAAAAAAATTCCCTTGTGGCGAGCATTGCTATTCTTTATTTGCAAAAAGCTCATTATTCCATATAATAACTCATGATATTAAATGCCACATGGCAATTGAAGCTTGGACTTGTAACTAATGTCTATTCATTTTTTTATTTCAGAATGCAGGGCTGCTCGTTACTACTAGCAAAACACAGTCTGATGCTATGTACCACTTTCTGGGGATCTATCTTATTGGTTTTCTCAGTTCCCTTGCTGCAGCTATTGCTTATTTCCTGTATATAAGGCTATTCCAGAAACCTGCATCACTCCAACACTTTTCATTTGTTTGCATATGTGGGGCCTTCCACTGGATCCCATTTACCATTATTGCATATGCTACCATGTTTTCTGATGTCCCTTCAAACCCCATTGTCTTTACCATTTCATTTACCTGCGCATACTTGCTTCATGGTCTTATACTCACCTCTCTCACCTCTGCTTTGACTCGTTTTCTCAAATTGAGTCAAAAGCAAACCCACTTTAAAACCTGGCTTCGAAATCAATTAACCATTTCTTGCCACCTTAGATTTGCAAAGCTTCTCTCAGGAACAGAAGCCTTCTGCATATACCTACGCCTTTTGGGTGCAAAAGTTGGAAAGCATTGTTCCATTAGAGCCATCAACCCAGTTTCAAACCCAGAGTTAATGTCAATTGGTGATGGTGTCCATCTTGGTGATTTTAGCCGCATAATCACTGGCTTCCATTATTCCAATGGATATACTTGTGGGAAAATAGAGGTCCAGGATAATTCAGTTGTTGGGAGTCAAAGCCTGATTCTCCCTGGTTCTCTTGTGGAAAATAATGTTATTCTGGGTGCACTTTCAGTTGCTCCAATGAATTCTATACTCCATGAGGGTAGCGTGTACATTGGATCTCAAACCCGAGTTGCTAGCAGGAACTCTTCAAATGCTCTAGATCAAAGGATAGAGGAGATGGACATGGAATACAAGAAAGTAGTTGCAAATTTGGCTGCAAACTTAGCTGCCACAACTATGAATGCAAGAGCAAGATACTTTCATCGCATTGGTGTCAGCGGAAAGGGACAGTTGAAAATATATGACAAACTTGAGGGTGTTCCACTGCACAAGATTTTCCACCCTGGAAAGAGCTACCCTGTCATGGTAAGGCACAGTAATAGTTTGAGTGCTGATGATGATGCAAGGATTGATGCACGTGGTGCAGCTTTGAGGATACTCCCTGATGGACCTGTTTCTGATTCTCCTCCTCCTCTCATTGACTTGACACTAAAAACTGGCAAGGCATTTTATGCTCGAACTTTGGCTGATTTTGCAAGCTGGCTTGTGTGTGGACTTCCTGCAAGGGAAGAACTCGTCAAGGGTACCCCACATGTTCGTGAAGCTGTGTGGACTTCCCTTAGACATGCTGACTCATATGCTGCATTGCATTACTACTCAAACATTTGTAGGCTCATGCGCTTCAAAGATGGAAAGGAAATGTATGTGAAATTCAAGTTAAGGCCTTATGACTCAAGTATTAGCGAGGAAACAGGTAAGGTTGAACCAACTGGGATTCTTCCACCAGAGACAGGTGCTATTCCTAGGAATGAAACTGATTCACGCCCTTTGCTTTTCCTTGCTGATGATTTTCAAAAGCGTGTGAGTTCCCCAGGTGGAGTTTCTTACATTTTCCAGGTGCAACTAAGACCTGTGCCACATGATGAAGCCACACGTGATGTTGCACTTGATTGCACTAAACCATGGGATGAAAATGAGTTCCCTTACATTGATGTTGGTGAGATCAATATCAATGAAAATCTTTCAAGGGAAGAATCAGATAAGCTTGAATTCAATCCCTATCTCCGAAGCCATGAGTTGGATGTCATCCCTGCTTCTTCCAACACACAAAGTGCTTCAATTGATCATGGCCGTTCATTGATCTATGAGATTTGCCAGCACGTGCGTAATAGACAACCACTCCCAGAATCTTGGAGGAACCTCGTAGAACAATCTAGTTTGAAGGTGGACCTGTCTTGTTGTCCAGTGGCAGCATCATTACCTAAAAAAGAGAGAGAGCCTCAAAAAGTGACTTTGATCAGAAACTGGTATCAGACATTCTCAGCACTCTTCACTCAGCCATTGCTACAAACAATTTTACCTTATATTGTGGTTGGTTTAGTTGTTTTTGCTCCTTTGAACTGGGTTGTTTACTTAAACAATGTTAAGAAAATCCCACTATATTGGTTGCTTCCAATGTTTTGGGTTATCTCAGGTGCTATGGCTGCATTGGCATGTGTTGTAGCCAAATGGGTTCTAGTGGGAAAGAAGAAAGCTGGTGAAACAGTACCATTATGGAGCATAAGGATTGTCATGGATAGCACGTGGCAGGCTATTAGAACATTAATTGGAGATTATTTTATGGACATGACAAGTGGGTCATTTTTGTTTGTGATTTGGATGAAGTTGATGGGTTCAGAGATAGAAATGGATCGTGCTGCTTATGTAGATAGCATGGGAGCTTTGTTAAACCCTGAAATGGTGAAGATTGAAAGTGGGGGTTGTGTGGGAAAAGAAGCATTGTTATTTGGACATATATATGAAGGTGAAGATGGAATGGTTAAGTTTGGAGAAATCACAGTTGGTGAAGGTGGGTTTGTTGGGAGTAGAGCTGTGGTTATGCCTGGTGTGCAAGTTGAGAATGAAGGCAACCTTAGTGCCTTGTCTCTCGCCATGAAAGGAGAAATCATTAGGTCAAGATAAAAATATCATATGATACTTATAGCTTGTCACACTTGTTTTGTTTTGATAATACTATATAGGTTATAAAATCGTTAAATAAGTTGGACGATGATATTAATTATATTCAATAATGTACGTCACCAACAAACATTAGTTGATATGGTTAGGAGTATGTTATGCTTAAGTATAGAGGCAATAATAATAATAATAATAATAATGTATGTTGTACTTTTATGGATTAAAATTTTCATAATTATCTTTCAATTAGTTTCAATAAGAAAAAGTACCTGGAAATTGTGTAACCCAAAAAAAAATAATAAGTATATTCTTCATAAAAGTTATTAAATATATATCCACTTCTAAGCACTAACCAAATTTGATATTTAAATTTACTAAAAAAAAAAATTTGATATTTAAGGTTGTTTATTTGGGTCTCTCTTCCCTCTAAGAAGGTGAGAAAAAAGTGTGGATTCAGAAAACTTTGGGCCCTACATGTGCAAATAGAGATGCTTCCATGAAGCTACTGAATTCCATAACTAGCCACATTCTAAAATTAATTAATTGGTAAAGCGACTATTAAGGTGGCGTTTGGTTTGGTTGAGGGAAAATTTTTATGAATAATAAAGAAATAAGATTAGTGAGAAAATGGTTGAAAAGTGGGTTTGATAGAAAAATGTAAAAAAAATTGTTTGGTAGGAAAAAAATTTATCGGAAAAATTAAGTAACTTTTGTAAAGTCTATGTTTGAATTTTGGTAAAATATAGATGGGAAAAAAATGTGTTACGACAAAAATACCCTTATTTTTTTTATTTTTTTTGAATTACAAGGAAATAAAGCAAAAGCAACAAACAGAGACCCATCTGGGGGTACAAGCACCCCTAAGGTCGTTCAAAAAAAGCGGAAGGCAATCAGGGGGAGGGTCATCATACAAGATGGTATCCCAGCTAAATTGAAGAGCGTCACCCGCACCGTCACCTTCTTCTGCCTCTTCCTCACGGTGGTCGTCCTCCGCGGCACAAATATTGGCGCCGGCAAGTTCGGAACCCCCGAGCAAGACTTGAAGGAGATCCGCGACCACCTCCACTATGGTGGTCGCTGGGTGGAGCCTCGCCGCGTTCTGGAAGAAGTTCAAACGGAATCCAACAACTACGCCACCTTCGACATGTCGAAGATCCTAGTGGACCAGGATGTCGGCGATGATGAGAAGCGTGCTCCAAGCACTGTCGAGGGTATAATGGCTGTGCAAAAAATGTGTGAAAGTGTTTTACCGAGTTTTCAAAAAAAACCACCCTCAAAAGAGCTTTCTAAACAGTGCCGATACCAATCTTTCGAAGGCAAAGTTGAAAAAGCCATGCAAATAGGATGGATGGACATTTTGTCATAATCTGTTGAAGCAAATGTTGACTTTCTAAGAACCTTACTTCATTTGCATAAAAAAATGTTGAAAAGAATGGAACCAAACACTACCTAAAAGGAATTAAAACAATTTTTCCAGTTGAAACAAAAATGCATGCGAATTCCGTACATGTAATAACATACATTAAAAATGAAAAAGGCTGGTGTGGAAACCAATGGAGCAGGTAAAAAAAATTTATATCTTGTTACATGATACTTATTTCCCCCTAATTTTATAATGCTATAATATAAAAGTTTATCCTGATTCATGAAGCTATTGATGCACATGCAATTTTGTGTCACTGATTGGACGAAATGGAGAGCCCTGCAAGTTGCTTTGGGGTTAATCTATTTTATCTATTCCTTTAAAAAGCACGGGGTTAAGCAAAACATTTTTCCAAATAAATAAATTGGTTTGTGGATAACCTCAATTATGGAGGTCCAACAAATCTACAACAATAGAATAAAGCCTCGTTGATTTCCTTAATCACTCAAAAATAAGAAAAATAACATATAAGTTATTTGTATTTATTTTTTAATTTTTTCATCTCAAAACGATATCGTTTTAAAAATAAATACAGATAACTTATATGTAGTAACTGCAACAATATTTTTTTTTTGAAATTTAAAATGCAAAACATTATTTTTTCATAGTAATTAAAAAAAAATTAAAGATAATATCAAAGTAATCAAACAATGTGGTCACAATAAATTAAACTGTTACTCTCCTAACTAGCTTTACGTTCAATGTTAGGTATTTGAATCTAAGATTTGTTATAAAAAAACAAAAAGAGTAAAATAAAATATTGTGGGTTTTTCGATAAGATATCAAAGGAGTGTTTATAGTTAAAAATAAGTAAAACTTAATTAAATACAAGTTTCTCGTTAAACCAAATTCAAGTTAGACACAAATTTTTTGTAATTAATTTCAATTGAATCAAGATTAAGTAACATCTTCTCAACAATCATCTTTTAGTAAATATTTATAAAAAAAAAATTCAATATAATAAAATTTAAGTTAAAAAAATTACTATGTATCTTTGCGCTATTACGTCTAACTACATGATTATTAATTGTATACCTTTTACCTTGATTAATTGATAACATTTGGATTTTGTTCCATCTAAATATATTATTTTCTTCTTCTTTTTACTAAAGTTTTACTTCTTCTTTTTTACGAGTGCTAGATTTTTCTTTACTTTCTTACCTATATCTATTGAACTAAATATAATATAGACCACAAAATATTAATATGAGTTTCATTTTTAGGTACAAAATCATTAATTTTGGAATTATTTCACCAATCTGTTTAGGGGAAGAATGAAAATTTAAACTAATTAAATAATTAATGTCCATCTGCAGAATAAATAAATAAAGGATTTTATTAATCTCTTTTTACATGAGATAGGTATCTTATGTTATAGAGAGAAACTAAGTGAGTCCCACCATTACAAAAAAAAAAAAAAAATGAGGTGCGAAAATCGAAGTGAGAGAAAATGAGATAAGTTACCTTATGTAAAAGGAGAGTAATATTTTCCATAAAGAAAACGTTTATGATGATTCCTATATCACTGTACCAGAAATAAATGTACTTTCTTTAGGGAAAGGTGTGTTTTACTTTTACTATCATTTTAGAAAAATCCATATATTATTTTAAATGACATAAAGTTGTGTCATTTTAAGTGAGAAAAAAAGATAAATCATGAGAAATAGTAGAAAAAAAAGTTTTAAAAATATGGATCCAATCTCTTTGTGAAAGTGAAAGAATGCAAAAAGTGTTATTTAAAATGACACACTTTTTATTCATTTTATATATAAAAAGGGTTCGCTTTTTCTGCATTATCTGCAGTAAGCCCAATACGACGTCGTTTTGGGCAGAAATCATGGTGCTTTTGTAATTTTAATTTATTTTAGGGTTATAATAGTCTTTATATTTATAATTTTTTAAGATTTCAATACCAAAAAAACGTCGTTTTGGAAATGAATGTAGATAACTTATCTGTATTAACTGCAGAAATATTTTTCCTATATAAAAAAGCAAAATAATTAAAGAAAAATGTGTCATTTTGCATGACACACTTTATATTCTTTTACTCTCACAAAAATATGGGACCTACATATTTAAAACTTTTTTCCCTCATTCTTTTTCATAATTTATCTCTTTTTATGTAATAGACACTTTTTCCAATAATTAATTTGATACATAGAATAGAGACCAAAAAGGAATAAGTTTGACTCATTGAAGGGTAAGGTGCAGAATACATAAAGGGTAAAGTGTGTGTCACTTTAAAAGATGTAAAGTTATGTTATTTTAAAAGATGTAAAGTTATAGATAAAGGAGAAGAGAGAGTTGACAAAAAAAATAAAAATATGGGTCTCATACCTTTATTTATTAGAGTGAATGAATGTAAGTTGTGTCATAAAATACTGAATCTCGCCATTTAATGGAACATTTTGAGCTAAACTCGTCTTCTCTCTCCTCTCTTTCTCTCTCCTCACCAAAATCTGAGGCACAGGTAGCATTGAATTTCGGGCCATTTGGGTCGAAAAAGCAAAACCCTCTTTGGGTTCTTATGGTTTTTTTCATGAATTCGCTATCGGCGTCTTCAATCTTCATCATCAATAATAAAAATTCAGGGTACCCAAAACGAATCTAATTCAAAAGCTCAATTTTTTGTGCTCTCAATTTGCAAACATCGCCTTCGCCTATTCTATCCCTCCAATCCTCATAGATGGGCGAATTCGAAGAAATTGGGCCTGACGTTTGGTATGTCTACCAACTTTTATTATTCCCAGAACTTCAATTTAGTTGCATGTATTTTATGTACTATGTTTCTTGATTTTGTTTTATTTGTCTTTTCAGATTTTTTGTTTTTGTGCGTTTCTCTCGATGAATGCTATATTTTCGGATGATAATAGCTTTGCTTCCTGAATTTCTATTGGCTTTCATCAATCTTGCCTTAGTTGGATTACGTTTATGGGTTGTTGATATTCATCCATCCTATAGAAATTCCTAACAGTTAAGTTTTCAAATTGATATACGATGTTAACTGCTGGACAATGATTTTACTGAGGAGTCGATCTTTTGCGAAGCTTGTGTGAGATCTTTGGGGACTTTAATTTTGTTAAAATGGAAAAACGTCTGTCATTTCTGGTTTCCGGGGAATGTTAGGGAAAAGAAATGAGAATGAAATTTTGACTGTTGATTATTAATTAGTTAATCCTGGTATAAATAATAGAAAAGCTTACATTTTAGCTTGCTTTATGTGTTCCAATGATCATTTGGGATATGCAAGTTCTGTTGTTATTTAATTGAATGGAGCGTCTTCTGATAAATAGTGACATGTTGAACTACAGTTCGGATATTGAAGGTTATGATATTAGATGTGACAATATAGCGGAGAAAGATGTCAGTGATGAAGACATTGAAGCAGAAGAATTGGAGAGGCGGATGTGGAAGGATCGTATCAAACTCAAAAGGCTCAAGGAAAAACAGAAGCTTGCAGCTCAGCAAGCTGCCGAGAAGCAAAAGTCCAGGCAGTCCACTGATCAAGCTCGCAGGAAGAAAATGTCCAGAGCACAAGATGGGATTCTTAAGTATATGCTGAAGCTTATGGAAGTCTGCAAAGCTCGTGGATTTGTGTATGGAATCATTCCTGAGAAGGGCAAGCCAGTTAGTGGTTCTTCCGATAACATTAGAGCTTGGTGGAAAGAGAAGGTAAAGTTTGATAAGAATGGCCCCGCAGCCATAGCCAAGTATGAAGCAGAGTGTCTTGCTATGAGTGAGGCCGATAATAACCAGAATGGGAACTCTCAGAGCATTCTCCAAGACCTGCAAGATGCAACGCTAGGGTCACTCTTATCTTCATTGATGCAACATTGTGATCCTCCTCAGAGGAAGTATCCATTGGAAAAAGGTATTCCCCCACCTTGGTGGCCAACTGGGAATGAAGATTGGTGGGTTCATTTGAATTTACCTCATGGTCAGAGTCCTCCTTATAAGAAGCCACATGATTTGAAGAAGATGTGGAAAGTGGGAGTGCTAACTGCTGTAATAAAGCACATGTCACCTAATATTGCAAAAATAAGGAGGCATGTTCGGCAGTCAAAATGCTTGCAAGACAAGATGACAGCAAAGGAAAGTGCAATTTGGTTGGGGGTATTAAGTCGAGAAGAAGCTCTTATCAGACAGCCTAGTAGTGACAATGGTAATTCTGGAGTAACCGAAATGCCACCTGGTGTTCCTGTTGAGAATAAGCAAGCTGCCGCTAGTAGTGCTAGCAACTATGATGTTGATGTTGCCGATGATGGTGTTGGTTCTGTTTCTTCTAAAGAAGATAGGAGAAATCAGTTTATGGATATCGAATCATCAGATAACTTGCGAAGGAATTCTGTCCAAGATAAAGATCAACCTAAGAAACCAAGGAAAAAAAGACCTCGTTTGAGGTCAGGCACCACTGACAAACTACCAGCTCAATCTGACAATGAAATTTTACATGTTGAACCAGTAACCATTCTGCCTAATATGAACGAGACAGATGCACAGGTAGTTGGACTCCAGATTCATGAAAATGAGCAAGGCATCGATACAAATTCTGCTTTGAGACCTCTGCAAAAAGGACTTGAGATGCCAGCTCAACTACCAGTACCTGAGTTTGATCATTACTCTTATCTTCATTCGAACAACATAATTTCCTCTGAAAGCTTGTATATGAGTGGAAGGCCATTGCCCTATCCTGAGTTGCAAAACCCTGACATGCATCACGAAACTACTTATAATCTTTATAATCCGGCAGCAGGATATGGGCCTAGTCAGGATGGGCTGCAGCTACAGTCTGGGAATAGTGGACCAATTCGGCCAGAGAAAGATGAAGTCTCTATGCCAGCAGTACATATGAAAGGGGATGAAATTACTGGAGGAGACTTGCAATTTTTCGGTAAAGACGCATTTCAAAATGAACTTGATAGACCTATAGATCACTCTTTCTTTGGATCGCCAATCAGTGGCATGTCATTAGATTTTGGAGGACTCAACAGTCCACAATTCCATTTAGATGATTTCTTGGGTGATGATGAAATGATCCAGTACTTTGGAGCATAGATTATTGGAACCAGTGTCTCAGCAGAGATTGTAAGTGCTATTCTTTCTCTTGAATTATGCTCTAGATTATCCTACGTATAATGACTTCTTTATTGTGTTTGTTTCTATCCTTTTCCAGGAACTACAAAAATTCCAGCACTTGTTGCTAAGATGGGTGAAGGTTCCCAAGATTGGTGGTAGTGTTTATGCAGTTTGATGTTGAAAGATATAATCTTAACACTGACAAGTCATTAATTTACAGAAGTGGAAGAACGGAAGCATGAATGTTGTTCCATTGATTACCCCATTTTCAAATCAATAAATATGTTTGGGTTTCATGTAAATGTGTCAATTGCTGAACTGGCTAAATCATATTGAATGTTTAGGTAAATTTCTGTGGAATAGGGTTGCCTCTATATTTAATAAAATTATCATTGGCTTCGTGCTGTCTCCTTTGCTGTGTGTGACTGTGCTGGTTCCCGAGACTGGTTTATGCATTCCCCTTATCTGGCTATATTCTTTTAGCAATCTATCTAGATACTGAAAGGTTAACTATGATTAATGCCATTACCCTGCTGCTTCAAGTCTTAAAATTGAAAATTGAGTTTCTTGTATTGATGGAGTCCATATGCAACCTGGTTTTCTGCTTACACTGCTTCAACGAGAATATTTAGTTCCCGCAGTTGATGACTTTAGTGAATAAGGGAAATGAATTGTTAAGAAAAAATCGTCAAAAGATGCAAGCAATAACAGTTTCTATGTTCCGCTAATAACATATGTTGGTTTTTAGACAATTTGTGCACTAGTCCATATTAGGAATTTAAAATATGGCGTGCAAAATAATATTTTTAAATGAAAAGATCATAAATAAATGTCACTTAGGTGTAGTACTCAACCACGAATTATAGAATCAATGAATGCGCTGAACATGTAATCCATTGTTATGCTGTCGTATTTTATTCTATGCGTATTATTTATTGTCTCTTATCTTATAAGAGATAATTTTATCTTTTACATACAAATAAAATTGTGAGATTTTTTTTTTTTCTCTCTCTCTTTTTCACTTGGCACTACGCATTTTTATGTGTATGTAGAAAATAACTTTATCTCGAACAATATAAGAAGAATCAAACCCTGTAATTTTTTTGTATGACGTTGATGAATTAGGATTCTTCCAACGTTTTATATTTTCTAGATTCTTTGATTTCTTTCCTTCCCTCCCCGTACCTCCCCCTCCCTCCCAAACCACACACACACACAGAAGAAAAAAAAATATTTAGACAATTGAAAAGTTGCTGTGCGATGCAAAAATGCTGCAATGGAAGCCATTCTGAGGGAGGACAATAATATTCATGTAAGATGAATTTAAATTCTTGTAATTAGGCCTTTGGAGGCCTGGTTCAGAGTTTAACAGGGATATTCTTGAGCTTTCCTGCTTCCCTTCGAACGCACTAACACAATATTTTGGTATTTTCCCCTACCTCATGAGTGGAAGACTCCCTAAGTTCCTATCTAAATTATTTAGCGAATGAAAAAGAAAGAACAAAATTTTAAAGGCAAAAAATCGTAAAAATTATTTGAACAACCGTATGTTTTTTATTTATTACCCATATAACATTTACTCAAACATCACTGTTTATTTTTATTTATAGGTATTATAAATTTTTATCACTTTACTTATTTATTTATTTTCCTCAAATTAGATATCAATAGGTCCCTATTTGATCAAACAAGCCCTTGATAAATTATTTATTTGAATAAATGGCTCACTCACTCTAATAGGCTTACGGGTGTAAATGGGTCAGACAGTCTATCAGAGCTTATGGCTCAATCTATATTTGGTCAGGTTTGACCTAATATATATAGGGAGTTATACTTCTCATTCAACTGCAAAAAAAAACTCAATCTATATTTGGTCAGGTTTGACCTAATATATATAGGGAGTTATACTTCTCATTCAACTGCAAAAAAAAAACTCATTCCCGCTAACCCATCGATCTTTGCGCTTTTTTTTTCTTTTCTTTTTTCTTTTTTTTAATATATGGGACCCACTCAAACTGAGTCTGCTGGAGAATTATAAACTTTTGCGGTTAAAAAGGAGAATTATAAATCACATATATATAATAAAATAGAACATGCTTAAGCCTTTTAAAAAGCCTATGTAAAAAATAAGTCATAAACTTTCTTTTATTAAACCTAGCCTATAAGCCTACAAGTTGGTCAATATTATAGTATTTATTTTAATAAATAAATAAAATTATTATTTAAATAATAAAATAATATTATTTTAATTACTTTTTTTAACTCTTGAATTTAGGCTAATAGATCTAGGTCAGACATTTTTAAAAAAAAATATAAGTCAAGCTAGACTTATAATTTGACCTAAACTAGGTTAATAGACCAGGTCATACATAGATCTGTTCTTAAGGCAGAGTCTGGCTTAGCCTAGCTCATTTATACTCCTAAATAGACTCCAATTTTTTTATTTTATTTTTTGTGGACACTTCAAATTTTAAATTCAAATTGAAAATTTCAAAATCTATTTTGCTAAATAAATTTGTAATGTTTTGTATTTACGATTAAATAGACACTTGTAACTAAGATTAAGATTAAATAGTCATTTTCAACTAAAATAAAATTGTATTGAAATTCAAATTGCCACTTGTAACTAGAATTAAATAAACATTTGTAAATAAGATACAATTGTATTCAAATTTAAATGTCATTTGTAACTAGGATTAAATAGTGATTTGCAACTAGAATTAAATAGCCATTTGCATGTATAAAAAAATAGTCAATTGTAACTAAGATAAGATAATCTTGTATCATTGTCTATAGACTCTATACGTAGTCATCTTTCCCCAATTGAAGAAAAATACCAAATATCGATCAAACTTTGGTCAAATAGGAGTAAATCAATATATAATTTAAAAAATAATAATAAATTAATATATAATTTAAAAGAGAGACGAAATAATAAAAAGAAAAATTAAAACAAACAAAATGATTGATCTACTACATTTTTGCATGATTAATAAATTTTCTTTCAAAAATGCATATGTTTGATCATACATAAGGCTTGATTTTAGCTCACGATTTTTATTTTATTTTTAATTATGCTCCATCCCTATTTTCAAAAATATAATTAGACAAGAATCGAGGAAAGCTATATTGAAAATAGCTTGGAATGTATCTCAACATGTGCTACACATTAAAAGAGAGAAAAAAGAAATATGACTAGATGTTCCTTTTTTTTTTTTTTTTTTTTTTGATAAACTGGAGGGCCAAGCCCAGAGACAAACTAAACATTCATCTTACACAAGTTCAAACATAAATGCTCCACCATCAAATTGGAGCTAAACTCTAACCAAGAAGGAAAGATATTAACAGGGGGGAGGGATAAAACCTCAACTCCTCACCCTTGAGCTTAAAACCTAATTTAGCTAACTCATCAGCACAAACATTAAGGTCTCTTGGAACAAAATCCAATTGTAGCTGGTCCACATCCTGGCCAGCTTTTCTGATCCTGCAGATTAAGGCATAGAACCCATAGTTCTCAGTTTCTTCTTCAAGACAAAGGATAGCTTCTTTGCTATCACACCCCAACCAAGCCTTGTTGAAACTCAAGTCACCTGCCAACTTTAGACCATGATAAATGCCCCATAATTCAGCTTCCAAAACCGTGCACCTTCCTATGTTATAAGAGAAACCACCTAACCAATCACCACTAGCAGAACAAATAAACCCTCCACAGGCTCCCACCCCAATATGCAGACTACAAGCACCATCAACATAAATTCGAATTGGAAAACCATCACTAGAATTCCTATTTGAAGCAGAAGCAATGTCCCCATCTACTTCTGACCAAAAGGGCCCAGCAATATTACATCTCTTCATATCAGCCAGGAACAACAGAATTGCATGGATAGGATCATAAGGGATAACAAATGACTCCTCATGAATAGAAAGATTCCTCCATTTCCAAAGAAACCAACAGGTCACAAAAAAGACCTCTTTCCAAGAGTTCCAAAGTTTACTAACATAAGGCTGAAACAGGTTAAGTCTAAACCACTCTAATCCTTCAGCAGAAAAAAATTCAGAAGGAATACTACCTGAGAACCACCTCTCCCATACCAGCCTTGCCACCTTGCAGTCCCTCAAAGTATGCAGAACAGTTTCTTGACCAGCAGAGCAGTTTGGGCAAGCTAAGTTCCCTCCATACCACTGCCCAGTCATCATCCGAACTGGAAGCTTATCCAAACAAGCAAGCCACAAAAAAACAGCAATCCTGTAGGGTCCCCTCCACTTCCAAATAGCAGACCATACCTTATCCTTTCCTGCATTTGCATCAAATAAAGAACAGTAAGCATTCCTTACAAAGGATTTACCTGGCCTACTCCTTATCCATCGCATGTTGTCTACTGGCCTATCCTTTGATGGAGGCTTAATGACTTTCAGTCTTGAAATAGCAAGGTCATCGAGCCAAATACTGAGACAAGCCCAGTTCCAATCCCCAGTAATAGGGTCTACAAATTCACAAATTTTAGAGCCAAGAATGGAATCAGGAGGTTTAATAGCAGCTTGGTCATATAAGCTGCTCTTCCAATCACCCCACACATCAGTCCAGAAGCAAATATCTTCACCATTACCAACCTCCCACTCAAGATGTTGGATCAACTTATCTCTAGCTGTGCAAATGTACTTCCACAACATAGAATCAGCAGCTTTTGAAGTTAAACCACGATTTGGGTTAAGATTCCTACCATATTTCCCTAACATAACCTGAACCCAAAGGCTATTTTGTTCATGCATGACCTTCCAGGCTAGCTTCTGCATAAAAGCCTCATTTTGTCTTCTTAGATTAATGATGCCTAGGCCACCACACTCCCTAGGCAAACACAATTGATCCCAAGACACATAATGAGCCCTTCTTTTAGTATCTGAATCCCCCCAAATGAAATTTCTCTGTAATCTCTCAACCTCTTGACATACATGCACTGGCAGCATGTTATTCTGCATATGGTAAGATGGAATGGCCGAAATAACACTCTTAGCTAGAGTGATCCTACCAGCCATAGAAAGGCACTTTGATTTCCACCCTTGAAGCCTTCCTTGCACTCTAGAAATAACATATGCATAGTGATCCCTCTTGATTCTTCCATGTCTCAATAAAGACCCCAGATAGCAGCCCAGATTACACACTTTTTTAAACCCACTAGCCGCAGTAATAACATTCACTGTTTCTGGAGGCACATTCTTGGAGAAATAGATGCAGGATTTCTCCACACTCACACTTTGCCCAGACATCTTGGAAAAAAGCTTCAAACAACGATTGATAGACTCCAATTGAGAAGAAGAAGCCTCAGCAAACAGCACAACATCATCTGCAAACATTAAATGTGAGATAGGAGGACCTGACTTGCCAGCCCTTATTGGGATCCACTTCCCAGACTCCACCTCATCCAAAATTAGATGTGTCAACTTTTCCATACACAAGACAAAAAGATAAGGGGATAATGGGTCCCCTTGTCTAATTCCTCGTTGAGTATGAAACCCAGGAGTCCTAGCTCCATTCCACAACACCTCCATGTAAGGGCTAGTCACACAACCCATAATGACCTCCACCAACGCTCCTGGGATCTTCACTTCCTCCAGAACAGCCCTAATGAAGCTCCAATTCAACTTATCATAAGCCTTCTCTAGATCAATTTTGATAGAAAAGAAACTTTTTCTACCCTTCATTCTATGCATAGCATGAACCAGCTCTTGAGCAATGATGATATTGTCTTGAATATGTCTTTTGGGCACGAAACTAACCTGGTTAGGGGATATAAGGCTACCTAAGATAGGCTTAATCTTATTTGCAATAATCTTGCTGAGTCCTTTGTATAGAGTATTACAAAGGGCTATGGGCCTGAACTGTTTCATAAGACAAGGCCTATCCACCTTAGGTATAAGAGCTAGGAGAGTATGATTAACTTCCTTGATTAGCCCCGGTTGAGAAAAGAAATTCTGCATATTTTCAAACACTTGGTCTTTAAGGAACTCCCAATTCTTCTGGTAAAATAAAGCCGGAAAACCATCCGGTCCAGGAGCTTTCAAGGAAGCCATCTGAAAGAAAGCAGCTTTTACCTCCTCCATAACAATACCCTGAGCAAGGAAAGCCAAATGATCTTCCCCTAAGTCTGGCCAAGAGTTATGAGTATGATAAAATCCAGTATTTACAACCTCTTCTTTGAAGAGATCAATAAAAAAATTTCTGGCCATATCAATAAGAGCTTCCTCCCCATTTATCCAATGACCAGCCGCATCTTGAAGCTTAATAATCTTGTTCCTTTTCCTCCGGATCAGGGTACTAGTATGATAAAATCTAGTATTTCTGTCACCATCCCTTATCCACTCTCCCCTGGATTTTTGGAACCAAAGCTGCTCTTCTTGATCAAGGATACCAGCAAGTTCTTTTCTCAAATTGGCTTCTAACTTTTCTAAATTCCTGGAATTGTTACAACTACTCAGCTTCTGAATCCCATCCAGTCTAGCTATAATTCTGTTTTTTTTGTACTGAATAAAGCCAAACACATTTTTATTCCAATCCTTAAGAGCAGGAACAAACGATTTCAAGTTGTCACACATGCTATTACCCTTCTTCCAGTTATCTCTAAAAAAACTATTGAACCTAGGATCACACTGCCAAGAGGCAAGGAACCTAAAAGGCCTTTCCCTCCAAACATAATCCTCCTTCCCCAATCTGACCAGAATAGGGCAGTGGTCAGAAAACAATCTAGGAAGAGTTAGAACATCAGCATCTTCAAAAGAGGTTCTCCAACACTCATTAGCCACTGCCCTGTCCAACCTCTTAAAAATCCTATTCAAATGCAAGAACTTAGGGCCCCTCCAAGTGTATCTGTTACCACCTCCCCCCAAATCCAGCACACCACAAGCATTCAAAACATTTGAGAATTGATTACATCTATTATAATCAACAGGACCACCTCCTCTCTTCTCCTGAGCACAAGCAATTTCGTTGAAATCTCCTGACACCAACCATGGATCATCCATAGTCCTCCCAATCAATTTTAAGTCTTCCCACAAGCATCTGCGTTTCCCCTCAAGAGGGCTAGCATAAACTGCCGTCCAGTAAAACCCTTTCATCTCAGCAAACTCAATCCAACAATGGATGAATTGGTCTTGCTTGGAAATAAGAGAAACCTTAACTTCATTAGAATTCCACAACAGCCAAATACCCCCAGAAAAACCATGAGCATCAACTACAATATGGTTAGAAAAACCCAATTTATTGATTACTCTAATAGCTTTTTTCCCACTCACTCTTGGCTCCAAAATAGCAGCCACCCCAACCTTATGCTTTATTCTGAATCTACTAAAGGTACTCCTAAACTGCCTCTTAGCAGCCCCTCTACAGTTCCATATGAAGACATTCATGATAAAAATTGATTTTTTTGCAAGATCACAAAGCTCTTGCTGCTTTCATCTTGATTTCCAAAACCAGAATTCTGGTTTTCAAAACAACTATCACCACCAGTAACATAATTACCAGACATTATGCTATCTGAAATAACAGTATTAGGTAAGACTACCTCCATACATGCAGTTTCCTCCACCAGCTTAACAGGCTCTCCCATGTATTGATCCGGAGGTTCAGGTTCTTTCTGAGAGTCAGCAGCCACCATATCATCAACTGCAAACTTGTCCGCAATAAGATCAGACCCATTCAAAACTGGGTACAACACCCCTGCTCCGTTTTCTGCTCCCTCCAGGCCAACCTTGCTCTGAGTTAGAGAGCTACTGCCTGATCCAAGGCTGATAGTAGGGTCCCAGCCAACTCCTTTGCCTTTTTGGGAAGAAGACTTAACCACATACTTCTTGGAGCCCACCACCGAGGACTTGTTCCCAACATTTTTTTTAACAGAGCTATTAGCCGCAGCTGAGAAAAGCATTCCCAGAACTGGAGATTCCGAATTGGAAGTCGAGGAGACATTTTCCTTGTTCACCATGGGGCTTGAAGGTCCAGGCTTAGATTGCTTAACACTCACCCCTTTAGAGAGACTCTTTTCCTTATTAACTCCAGCCTTCTGACCCACCATGCTCCTCTTATTAGAAATATCCTCACCAAAAGCTCTGATTAGTCCAGATTCCTGCTTCTGAAGGGCTTGCTGATTTTTCTTTCTACGTTGAACTACCATCCAAGGCCCTACGCCCTGAGGACTATTACTCTCCATAGGCTGTGCAATAGGCTCCTTTGGCTTGTTCTCAGGTGGAGACTTGACATAATCTGGACATGAATCAGAGTTGTGTCCATATCTCCCACACCTTAGACAAATCAAGAAAAGCCCTTCATACTCCACCCTCTTTCTGCGTCCATCCAAAATATACTCACCTCTTAAAGGCTGAGCAAGATCAAGCTCAATGCAGACCCTAGCAAATCTTGCTCTATCACCGGTAGATGTTGTCTTATCCACCTTAATAACTTTCCCTATCACCGAACCCAAATGATTCAAGAAGGGGAATTCACAGTATTCCTGCGGTATCCCTGGGAGACGGATCCAAGCAGCTACTTTATGGATGTTGGCCTTATCAGGGTCAAAACACGGTTCCCACTTCCTAGTTGCAAGGTAATGCCCAAGGATGACCCAAGGTCCACCCGTGATTGCCAGATTCATGTCCTCCAAACTGCTAAATCTGACCGAGAAGAACTCATTTCCAAGATCTGCAACCGTAATACTTCCAGCCTTCGCCCACATCGCCTCCAGCCTCTTCTTCATGAAGCCGACGCCAATCTTCCTTCCCAACAATTTCACAATCAAAGCATTCTTCCATCGTTGACACATGCGAGCTCTAGCCTCCTTATTGCTCCGAATTTCAACAGCACCATCCTCCCTAATTATGGTCTGAAACCCCCACTCAGAAATCGCACCCAAATTGGGATCCAGAGGCTCCAAGTCTGGTTCCTCCTCTTCAATCAACCATGGAGCGTTGTCGCCTGACACACCATGCTCCACTCCAGTCACCTCTGCAAAGGATCGCGCCTTTTCCTTCATGGATGATCCAGCTTGAAAGTCCTTGATCGCTTCACGCATCACCACCTCCGTTGGAATTTCCTCACCATTCTTAGTTCTTTTCATACTCTTCCTTGCCGTAAGCAAAACCTCATTCTCACAATCGTTCATCGTTTACCGAAGATCAGATTCAAAGAGAAGAAAAACAAAAGGAGCAAAAAAAACCCTAACAGACAGAAAAAATATCGCACGCGTAGTCACACGCGCCTAACCCATTTTTCCCAAAACTACTAGATGTTCCTTTAGCTCTTGGATAACTTCGACTGAAATTAAAATGACACTTCACCATAAAAATTGGATTAATTTGAAATTTACTTTTGCTTTTTAGAAAAATTAAAAATGGAGAAACAATATTCAATTGATATTGGGATCTGCCATGAGTTAACAGTAACACCACTGTAAAAGATCATACTTTTACTCCAACTGTTCCACACACGATTTCCTTCCATTCCTCATATGAAAAACAAGAATTATAAAAGCCGATATGGCTGTAGTAACTACAATATAAGCAACAGATACATTCTTGGAAGTGGCCATAGCAAATTCAACTTCAATAATGAATCAATGTTTCATAATTTTCAGACTTCTCATTACAATCAGAAAGTAGGTTTCTCTCTTCTACGAGTATGCCAATATTCCACATTATTATACAACACAACAAATTGTTTTTCACAATGTCTGTATCAGGTCAACTGGAGCAGTTATGATCTTTAACATGCAAAAAATGATTATTGCACCAATCACCTCTATAATCGTATTGTTTCCATTGCTGATAAACATTGTACAGGGTTAAATGATCGGATTTTGGCACAAAAAATCACGACTTTCATCAATCTTGCCTTAGTTAGATTATGTTTATGAATTGTTGAGATTTATCTTATAGAAATTCCTAACTGTTTGTGGAGTTTTCATATTGATATACGATGTTAGCTACTGGAAAATAGAGATGTCAAAAAGGGTTAACGTCCATAAGCCAGCCTGTAAAGTATTATATTTGGCCCTAACCCATTATGACATTTTTATGGTAGGACCTTTTTTAGCCCTTCAAAGTCCTATAATTTAGCGGGTGGGTTAGGGCCGGCTTGCGGGCCAAATTTTTTCTTTCATCAAAATTTTTATTATTTAAAAAATTGAAAATTATACAAATTTGAATATTTATAAGGGGTGGGATTCTTTGACACCGGTGTCAAATTTAAAGTTTGACATCTCATCTGAGAGCTATTAGATCAAAAAAGATCAATGGTATCACATGCTTACAAATCAGAGTCGTTGATCTTTTTTGATCTGATGGCTCTCAGATGATGTGTCAAACTTTAAATTTGATACCGGTGTCAAAGGATCCTACCCCTATTTACAAATATAAATAAAAATTGTTGTGAATTTGATGGAGAATATAAGAGAAAGTAAAATATGAAAGAAAGGAAAATGAAGTGTAGAAAAAAATAAAGAAAGAATAAAATAAGGATAAGAATGAGCAAAGAGTCATATGCAAGGACATATCTTAGATGCATTTTTAAATATGGAAAAAACAAAAGTCACATGTTACGAACCATGTGAAAGGTCAATCATAATCCATGTAAAAGTCATTCGTAATCCATGTGAAAGGTCATCCATAATCCATGTGAAATGTCATTCATAATCCATGTGAAAGGTCATCCATAATATTTTTCAACACTTCCTTGGATGTATTCTACAATTCAACTCAACACACCATAAGTATGATGGTTATAGAATATATCAAAGGTCATGAAAATCAAAGAGTCAAGTGTTATGAACCAAGTGAAAGTTCATCCATAATATTTTATAACAAAAATGAATTTTTCATCTGTGATATGATTTAACAACGATTTTCATTTGCCCATCAATAAAAATAAAATTTTCTATTGACATCTAAACAGGTTATACATCCAAATTTGTATTGAAACATATTGTATGCAATGTATTTTAGTAATTTTGTGAATAATAATAGTTAAAAAAAAATTGTAACGGTAAAAGATAAAGAAAATCAATGATTTTACTTTCAAGTATATAAAATACTAAGAGCAGTTATTCAATACTGGTTTTAAGATAACTTTTTCATCATTACTTTTAGTTTTCCACTATAATTGTTGTATTTGTTATGACTCCCGGTGAGAAAATCTTTATTTGATAATGTCATTTAATAATGAATTTAGTAAAAGTAGTAACTAAATTTTCACATATATTAAAATTTTGTTTACATTTTCACTTGTATATTTGTGTACAAATATTATTTTATTAAAAAAATTAAATTATAAACAATTTATAATTTGTATAAAATATGCCAAGAAAGTGTTAAAATTTATTTGTTAAAATATTTTTAATGTATTGAATATGATTAAAAAAATATGAAATTATAATTTTGGATGGACCGCAGGTTGGCCCTAACCAATAAGACTTTTGGCCTGTGCGAGCTATGATGCACTAACACAGACACAGGACACGACACGACACGACACATCGACACGTTAATCCTAAAAAATGTCATATTTCGACACGTTAGGACACGTTTTTATATTAATAATATTTTTAATATATATAATATAATTTATATTTAATGCATATAACAGCCTATAACAAGTCATATAACCAATAAAATATTCAAATTTCATAATATAAATATAAACAAAAATAATTTTTCGTAGCTTGTTGATTTTTCATGTCAAATTTCATAATAAAAAATTGATTTATAAATTATTTTTCTATGTTTAGTCAAAAAAATAAAATTTAGACTTAAAAAAACGTGTCGGAGGGTTGACCGTGTGTCGGAAAAAGTTGACTGCGTGTCGGAAAAGCGTGTCAGAACGTTGACCGCATGTCCTAAAATATTGACCGTGTGTCGGAACGTGTCGGAGCGTGTCAGTGTCCGACACGCATCTTTTCAAATTTTTTGCGTGTCCGTGCTATGTAGTATGCGAGCCTTTATTATTTAAATTCATTTGGTTCTATGAACTTTTTGGCTCTAACCCACACGGGCTAGGGCAAAATAGGACGGGCTGACCCATTTTGACAGCTCTACTGAGGAGTCTGTCTTTAGGGAAGCGTAGGGTTGACAAAAACGAGTCAACCCATCGGGTCAAACGAGCCAGCTTGCGGGTTGAGTTTTTTTTATATATATAAAATACAAAATATAATATACAAAAATGGACAAAATCCACGCATGTTGTCATCATTTTTCTTCCTTCTCTAAACCTAAGTCTCTAATCTTCTCACATCTCTGTCATTTTTATATTGTTAGGTTGTCCTGGCTCTGTTTGGTTCAAATATATTTCCCACTTGATAACCAGGGGTTCTGATTGTTTCTGGATGTTGATGCAAATTTTTTGTGAAGAAAATTCGAAACTAAAATATTTTGTTTTTATTTCTCATTTTGTAACTCTTTGTTTAAGCTAATGGAAGTCATATGTGCATTAATACTACAGGGTCATTTAAATAGGCTAAAAACAAGTCAATCCGCGAGCAATTTTCGAGCCAACCCGCGAGCCAATTTTCGAGCCAACAGCTATTTTTTCATGCCAACCCACAAGCCATATTTTTGAGCCAATCCTAACCCGACTCGGGTCGGGTTGGATTGGATTTTCTGGTTCGTTTTTTTTTTTTCGAGCCAATCCTAACCCGGCTCAATTTTTTCGGGTTAAATGCGGGTCGGGTCGGACCGAGTTGGTCCATTTTACCGACCCTAGGGAAGCGTGAGTAAGATGAATGGGGTCTTAACGTTGTTAAAATAGAAAAATGTCTTTGTTTCTGTTTTCCGGGGATGTTAGAAAAAAGGAAATGGGAATGAAATTTTAACTGTTGATTATTAATTAGTTGATCATTGGCACCTGACGTGGATGTTTGTTTAACAGTTGTATGTTCCGCTAATAACATATGTTGGTTTTTAGACAATTTGAGCACTAATCCATATTAGGAATTTAAAATATGGCAGGCAAAACTATATCATTAAATGAAAGGTCATAATGGTAAGTGCCACGTAGGTGTATAACGAATTATAGAATCAACGAAGGGTTTGATTTTTCTCATGTTGCATGAGATAATTTATCTCATGCAATACACAAAAAAGTGAGTAAGACCCACTTTGAAGAAGAGAGAAAAAGAAAAAAGATGAGTCTCACCCACTTTTTTGTGTGTTGCATGAGATAATTTGTCTCATGCAACATGAGAAACACATTTCCCATCAATGAATGCGCTCAATCAAGGATTGCAGGTAACTTCGGAGATTTTCTAGAGAATTTTGGTTTCTTGGCTGGGGTTAAGGTCCTCTGAATTTGGAATGAGACTTGTCTAGGGCCTTTCAATATTAGTCCATATAACAGACCCCAAATTGTAATAAAACATTATCAGCTCAAAATTTTAGTTTGTTTCACATTTAAATTATTATTTTCGGTTATACATAATTACTTTTTCTTCATTTTATTCTTATTTGTCATTAACTTTATCACGTCTTCAATCATCCTCTATAATGAGAAAATATCAGTAATCTTTTTATATAATTAAAGGAGAATAAATTTTCACACTACGAATTCAAAGTGATTTAATAAAATACACAATTATTTGTATATTTTTGGGAACAGAATCATAAAAGTTATCTGAACAGCCTTGAGTTTTTTTTTTTTTGGTAACAGAACAGCCTTGAGTTTTTTATTTACGAGAAATTGAACCCATAACCTTTACTCAAATATCAAGTCACATTTCAAGATATTAACTACATTTTGGCAATTAATAAATTTTATTTTCAAAATGCATATGTTTAGTACATAAGGCTTGAGTCACGTCACGAATTTTTTTGAATTATGCTCCACCCCTATTTACAAAAACTAATTGACAAGAAACGAGAAAGCTATCTAGAAAATAGCTTGAAATGCATCTCAACATAATCTGTGCTCCACACTTCACATTAAAAGAGAAAATGTAAGACTCGAAACTGAAATTACATTGACACTTCATCAATCACAGTTGCATTGGTTTGAAATTTACTTTTACTTTTACTCTTTCAAAAAATTAAAAATGAAGAAATAATATTCAATTGATATTTTGATCTGCCATAAAGTTTAACCGATCGTATTTTTGCTTCAGCTTTTACACACGATTTCCTGTATAAAAACAAGAATTTTAAAAGCCGATATGGCTATAGTAACAATATAAGCAACAGATACACAACACTGTAGGGTTTCAGAGCAAAATCAAATAAGAATGTATATTACCGCCAAAGGTATTGGAACTTTGGAAGTAGTCGGAGCAAATTCAACTTCAACAATGAATCAATGTTACATACTTTTCATATTTCTCTATTTGATGAGTCTGTCAATATTCCACGGTATTATACATCACAATTTACAAACCAAGCCTCTTTGGTCTCAAGAATGTAGAAGAACCCTTTCGTAAACCAGGCATGGAGACTTGCTGCTGATGCTTAGCCATCTTTTCCTTCTCCTTCTGTTTCCGTTCTATCTCAACCTGCACTTGCACCTTCTTCAAATTCTCCATCTCCTCTTCCATGGCCGTTTTCTCTTGTTTCTGTTTCTTCTTATGCTCTAGTAATGATGTATCAGACTCCTTAACAGAGAAAAACATGGGTCCCAACTCAGCCATCCACTGGGGCTCCACTGCTGTGGCACACTGCATATACTCCTTGGTGGTCAGGATTAACTCATGATAAACCACATACTCAGGAGTGCAACCCATACCATAGAGAGCACTACTAGGGTGTAGATGACACGGCATCCCGTTCCGGCAATTAACATATTCACCCACACCCTTTAATCTTGCTGCATTGTGGAAGTACGCAGAACAAATAGCTTTTCTGACAATGTCTGTATCAGGCCAACAGGAGGTTAAGGGAATCTTTAAAGTCTTGAGAATATCAAGCAACTGGGATCTCACTTCTCTAGCCTTTTTTAGACCTTTAACATGTAAAAAATGATCATTGCACCAATCACCTCTGTAACCATGCTGTTTCCACTGCTGATAAACATTGTACAAGGTTAAATGATCAGATTCTGGCACAAAAAATTTTTCACGTGCAGCATCACTCTCCTCTGCTCGGTCCTTGGGTCTAAAGAAAACAGATGGCACTGAAAGCATGGAAACAATTGTCAAAACCTCCTCAAGACACCCTAACTGTTCACCCATCAAAAGCATCTTAGCAAGCGGAGGGTCCAATGGAAACTCAACCATTTTCCAGCCAAGACCAGTCAAGCCCCCAACATTATTAAGGGCACCCAACACCCACAACTGGTACATAGAATTGAGAATATTATCTTGTGGAGGTGGATCCATGAAATCAAAATCAAGTAAATTTTCTACTTTAAGAGATTTCAGCAATAAGACCACATTGCCGAGGTTAGTCCTCTGAATCTCTGGAACAGGGCTGGGCAACATTTCATTTAAGTAAGCACTCTCAGTATACAACCGATAGCATGTACCAGGGCCAGTTCTACCCGCTCGACCAGCTCGCTGGTCAGCAGCAGCACGGCTAACAGGGAAGACTTGGAGAGCATCCATGCCCATCCTAGGGTTATATACCTTCATTTTACCATAGCCTGTGTCTATAACATAGAAGATACCATCAACAGTCAATGATGTCTCAGCAATATTAGTAGCCACAATGCATTTACGGGCTCCATCTTCAGCTTTCTGGAATATCTTCGCTTGCAAGTCAGCAGGAAGCTGAGAGTATATGGGAAGAATCAAGAGTTTAGGGACTGCTTTATTTGAAGATGACATCATCTGTTCCATTCTTTCCGCAAGAGCATAGCAAGCTGCCTCAATCTCATCTTGGCCAGTCATGAAGATAAGGATGTCACCTGGAGGGCTAGTTATGTGAATAGTCATAGCCTGCTTCACTGCACCTTCAACATAATCTTCACATGGAGTTTTACTCCATAATATATTCACAGGAAATGTTCTCCCAGGAATATGAAAAATCGGGACACTGCAAGGATGCCCCAATTAGGTTGAACTAAACAAAAGTTAATAACGAGAAAGAATGCTAGACAAGGAATTGAAATTTACCTTCCAAAGAAATTTGAAAATTTCTCTGCATTCAGAGTTGCTGATGTGACAATCAGCTTGAAATCTAGACGTCGGGCTACAACTTTCTTCAATATTCCAAAAAGAACATCTGTGCTTAATGATCTTTCATGGGCTTCATCCATGACAATAACCCTGAAACAGTTTGAAACCTGATGATATGTAACACTGTTTTTATTGCAAACAAACAATGAGATGTAAATGCGGAGGACAAAACTTGTTAATATTTCCATACCGATACTTGTCTAGTTCAGAGTCTTTGAGTGTTTCACGTAGAAGTACTCCATCTGTCATGTACTGTAAAATTTAACCACTGAAGTTTAGAGAATAGCACAGAAGTTTATGATTAATGCTATATGCATGGGTACTCTTAAATAATTTTGTATTCGTACTGGGCATGTATTTGGTACTAACTTGGTGGATAGACATGGATATATACCCAATACTCACTTATAACTCAAGTACAAATCAGTCCATGCATAACACCATGTTTTGTTGCTAAACTGTTTGGTTTGTCACTAAATGAAACAAACTTCTCCACTCCCTTCAAAAATTTTGCATTCTATAAATATTTTTGCTTACTTGAGTTAGAACATTATTAAAATTTTATTTATATTATAATATTTGTTCTTTACTGTTTCGGTTTAAAAATTTCTATATATTATATCATTCTATAACCATACCATAGTTTTAGAACTTTTGTCATAACCTGACACCCATACCGATATGGTACTCGTACACATGTACGCTCTCAAGACAAAAACGACAGAAAGAAATCACACTTCAAAAGGACGGCATAACACAAAACACAATAATTTATTTCAATCCTATAAGCTAAGAGAGCTTTAAAAAACAGAAAAAGCAAATTATTTCCAAAAAATTAAGCTAAACCAAACAAGCACTAAGTGATGTTTACCTTTATAATTGTCTTTGGCCCAGTCACATCCTCAAAACGTATAGCATAGCCAACTTTATCGCCCAACTCTGTATCCATCTCCTCGCTTACTCTCTTGGCAACACTCATAGCTGCCACACGCCTTGGTTGGGTGCAGCCTATTATACCACCTATAGTATAGCCATCCTCATGCAGATACTGTTCAGAAACCCAAATGTCAAATTCCATTTGGAGGTATATAGAGATGCGTAGAAGTGATTTTTATGTTCCTTTTCCCCTTTCTTGATTGAGTAAACATAAATTAATAATATAAAAGCACGGAAAAGGAAAAGGAAAGTAAAACAAAACCTGTGTCAATTGTGTCGTCTTTCCAGAACCAGTTTCTCCGACCACTACCACCACCTGATTTTCACGAATCACCTACAAACATTGAGAAAAGAATTGAACAACCCAAGCAAGCAGATAAAAAAGGGAAATTAGATTATGCAAGTGCATAATGAATAGGATGAAAGAAGGAAAAGGGACTCGGTTCAGGTCATACAATGATAAACGCAGTTTCATATCCAAGTCAATTAACAACATAATCAGAAAAATAAAAACCACTCCTCATTAAACCCTGTTAAGAACCATTTCAACCCAAAACTTTAAGGCATTGGGTGAAGACCTTTTTAATGGTTTATATTATTCTCTAACACACCCCCTCACGTAAAAGTCCTTCGGGCTTGAAAAGTGGATATTGCATAAGCCCAATTTTTTTTTTGATTTTCACCTTGTGCTTATTTAATTCCACAAGTGGGAGGCGGTGACTAAAGCTTTTATACCATGTAAAGAACCACTTCAACCCAAAACCTTAAGGCGTTGGGTGAAAACCTTTTTAATAATTTATATTATTCTCTAACAAACCCAGACTAGCGAGGGTGGAATAAGGGCAATTCTTGTACGTAACCTTACCTTTACATATTTGTAAAGAGACTCGGAGAAAGGGAAAATATTGAGTTGACATGCTCAATCCAGGCTCCCCTCCACATAAAACAGATGGATTAAAACTATAGGAGTTAATGACTAAGATATTCAATGTCCTAATTTTGAAAATTTACACTGATTGATTGTGATCATTAAAACACTTCAACTCGAAAGACTGAATTCCCAAATATTCCTTAATAGACAGAAAGCAACCTATCAACAATTACCACATATATAATAGAAAAACCAACCTGTAATAACTCTTCTCGCACTGAAAAAATGGGCAGATATTGCCTTTGCTCTGCAAGGCTTTTTGACATAGCAAAGTCACTGACAGCTTCTCCCTTCTTCAAATGCTGTGAAAACTTAGCTTCCTCCTTAAAATCAATTTCACCATCTTCACCCACTACAGCAGTGTCTGCATCAATCTGGAATGTGAAAAATGTTAAATAAAATGAAGCCTTTTAAACCATGAAGAGAGAGAGCAAAGGTCACAATTATTCCAGAAGAATACCTGTTCTGCTGATTTTTCAACACCTAAGATATCACCAAGTTTTGAACCTGCAAGTTCCCAAAAGCGTTGGCGAGATTTATTCATACTCTGCTTCTCATGGATTTCTCTGACCAGAACAGATCCTTTCCGAGAGATTATAGCCATGTCAGATGTTGGATCTTTTATTGGCATAATTGGCTCTGCCTGCTTAGTGAAAACAACTCTACCATCAAGGAAAGGAGGCTTTGTATCTGTGACCAACATGGAAAAAAGAATCAATCAAAAGAGAAGAGTGATACCATACAAAATGCATTAAAATGTCACAGTTGGCCAGATGAATATTTACCATGCACAAGAAGAATAACCTTGCGTTCTTCCTCATCATCAAATTCAGTCTGAACCTCTGTACCTCTAACAGCCCCTGATCTCAGCAGTTGCCGATCCTCCCATTGAGCATTATCAGCTGTGAGTTGAGACAATTTCTTGCTTTGAGCAAGGGACATCTTAGTCCCATCTCTTCGGACCTGCATTGTTGATAAAACTCTTAACTACTTTTATAAAATAATAGCTCATACCTACTTGCTCGAAACAATGTGCGCCAAAACATTAAACACTCTGCAAATAAGCAAAATCATGAATATTTCATACTATATAACTGTAATGAACCAACCATCCCAAAAGCTAAAGCTTTTATAAAAACACACGTGAATGGTTTTATATTACATCTCTAACTTACCCACTCACACGAGCTTTTTAGGTTTTAAGTATGTGCAATGGATAGACCCACTTACTCTATATTTTTTATAAGAATAATGGGTACAACAAGAATCAAAATCTAGACTACTAGGTCATAGAGGCTCCAATATCATGTAATGAACCAATTGTCCCAAAAGCTTAATATCTTAAGCGAACACATATAAATGGTTTTATATTGCATCTCTAACAACAACACCAATAACAAAACATGCGGATAGTACATGTAACATGTTGCAAATATTGGTAAAACACAGTTAACTTTTGTCGTATGAATAGCTAATTTTTATCAGCCGATCTCCAATGTTAAAACATATATAGAGATAACAAGCACAACTTAGTAGTTAACCACATTTCACTTCATAGGAAAACAATCACATTTAGTATAAGCTTCTTTCAAGAGAGAATTTCATAAAAGACTATGAACAGTACCAAACTTAGGCATTTAAAGTTCCAAAAATACATGAAATTATTGATCAGATAGGTATCATAGTCCTTTAAGACATCATCAGAGCATCAAGATAATAATCCTGAACATATAAACATAGAAATGGTAAATAATAAATGACAGACTAACTCCATGAGTCAGAACATAGAACATTCGAATTGGATAGAGCACACCAAGCATCTACAGCAAATTAATTTTCTGGTCCATTTAATCAAAGTGTATTCAGAATTCAAATGCTAATCACCCAAAATCAGCCTAAGTACGCAGTTTAAAAACTAAAATATATCTATCTAGCTTACCACACCACGGCCAAGCACATGGACAAAGTCAAAGTAACTGCTCCAAAACTATATCATAATGAGTGTAATGATAACTTTTATAAATATCAATCTTTGGCTAGACGAGATCTAAAAATAGCTGAACTAAAGAATCTCAATAATGAAAAAAATTTCATGCTACCATCTATAAGATACAAAATATAGGGTGTAGAACTTTTTCACATGCAAGCTTTTCAATATTAAAGTAGGAGTTCTACTTGTGGCCGGTAACTGTCTTTAATTTATCTACTAAATAATTCAAATAGCAGCAGGAAGCTCCATATGTACAACAGTCATAGACATCTTAGCGTAAGAAAATTTAGTTTAAATATGATCAGAAATCCTAAAAGTTACCAGTCTTTTGGCCTCAGCCTCTTTTTTCTGGAAAGAAGCCTCATCTCCAAGAAAAGCTGATGAGTTATCGCCATCAAACATTGTGCTACCTTCATCTCTATCATACCTTCAAAACAATAATCTTAATTAGATTAAACTATAATAAATGTATTGAAAAGAAGTTTTTGTATATTGATATTGAATAAATTACATGAGTGAGTATTTATACAAGAAAGAATCGCTAAGAATGACTAAGCGATGACTAATCAATCCTATCACAATCCTAATCACAATCAATTCTAATCAATCACAATTAATCCTAATCAATCATAATCAATCCTAATCAATCATAATCAATCCTAATTAATAGGAAATAAAAACGGAAACATGTTTGAATTCTAATTTTCTACACTCCCCCTCAAGTTGGGAGGTAAATATTGATCATTCCCAACTTGCCAATCAAGTCTTCGAATGCTGGACGGTGTAGGCCCTTGGTAAGGACATCTGCCGTTTGCTCTTTGGTTGGAACATATATCAAATGCACACTTCCATCATCTAATTTTTCTTTGATGAAGTGACGATCAACTTCCACGTGCTTTGTTCGATCATGATGCACAGGATTTTGAGCAATGCTAACAGCTGCCTTGTTGTCACAATATAGTTTTATTGGTAGGGAATATGAAATCTTCAACTCTTGAAGAAGTCTTCTCAACCAGATTCCTTCACAAACTCCATGAGCTAAAGCTCGAAATTCTGCTTCAGCACTACTTCTTGCAACCACTGTTTGCTTTTTGCTTCTCCAAGTAACAAGATTTCCCCACACATAGGTGCAATAGCCTGAGGTAGATCTTCTGTCTACTGATGAGCCTGCCCAATCTGCATCAGTGTAGATTTCAATTGTCCTTTTATACCCCTTTTTAAAGAATAATCCTCTTCCTGGAGTATTCTTGAGGTATCTAAGCACCCTATAGACTGCACTAAGATGCTTCTCCTTGGGTGAGTGCATGAATTGACTAATCATACTCACCGCAAAGGCAGTGTCAGGACGCGTATGAGATAAGTAGATTAGTTTACCAACCAATCGCTGATATTGTTCTTTATCCACCTCATTTCCATCTTCAATACCTAACTTGGTATTAGGTTCCACAGGTGTCTCAGCAGGTTTACACCCTAACATTCCTGTTTCCAACAAAAGATCTAGAACATATTTCTTTTGTGTTAGAGTGATACCTGTTTTGCTCCTAGCAACTTCCATACCAAGGAAATATTTGAGAGTGCCAAGGTCTTTGAGTTCAAATTGAGCTGCTAGAAATTTCTTCAAGGTGTTCAATTCCTCAATATCATCACCTGTAAGAATTATATCATCTACATATACAATAAGAATAGCAATTTTACCATCCTTAGAGTGTTTGTGGAAGAGAGTATGATCAGTCTGTGCTTGAATGAAGCCTCTTCTTTTGACTGCTTGTGTGAATTTGTCGAACCATTCTCTGGGAGACTGTTTCAATCCATATAGAGACTTTTTTAGTTTACACACTGATCCATTTCCCTTTTCAAAACCAGGTGGAGGATCCATATAGACTTCTTCATGTAAGTCACCATTTAGGAATGCATTCTTCACATCTAACTGTTGCAGGGCCAATCTAGATTGGCAGCAAGAGATAAGAGAACTCGGATGGTATTGACTTTAGCAACCGGAGCAAAAGTCTCATGATAATCTATCCCATGAGTCTGAGTGAAACCCTTTGCAACCAATCTTGCCTTGTATCTGTTGATGCTATTATCTGCATTGAATTTTATTGTAAACACCCATTTGCATCCTACTGCCTTTTTTCCTTTGGGTAGGGTCACTATCTCCCAAGTTCCATTTCTTTCTAAAGCATTCATTTCTTCAAAGACAGCATCCCTCCATTTTTTATCATTGAGAGCCTCATGTATATTTCTCGGTATCTTTGTACTATCCAACATAGTATTGAAAGCACGAAACCCTGGGGACAACTTTCCATATGAAATATGATTAGAAATAGGATGAGTAGTACAAGATCGAGTACCTTTTCTGAGAGCAATGGGCAAGTGTAGATCATTTTCACCATGACACTCAAGTATTGGGGTGCTGGAACTAGAACATGGTTCAGAATCCTGGCAGTGTAGAGGCTCTGGGTTATTCACACTTTGAGGAGGCTTTCGCCTGCTATAAACTTGTCCCCATTTTGAGGAGGCTCCTGATGGTGAGGATTCTGTAGCTCCCCCTGTTTCTAAAAGTAGAGGTAATACTGTGGCATTAATAGGTTCCCATGACTGATCTTCATCTACTCCTATAGACTCCCCCTGAAGAGAAGTCGAGGGGAAGAAAGGGTCATTCTCAGAAAAAGTGACATCCATAGAGACAAAGACCTTACGAAGAGAGGGTGAATAACACTTATAGCCACGTTGAGTAGGAGAATAACCAATAAAGACACACTGGAGAGACTTAGGATCAAGCTTAGACCGTTGATGGGAGGGAATATGGACAAATACAACACAACCAAATAACTTGAGAGGTAAGGAGGAGACACCTCGGAAGGAAGGGAAGATACGAACAAGACTAGAAAGAGGAGACTGAAATTTCAGAATGCGAGATGGCATTCGATTTATCAGATACAAGGCAGTGAGAACTGCCTCTCCCCAAAGATATTTAGGAACACTCGTGGTAAACATAAGAGCCCGAGCAACTTCAAGGAGATGTCGGTTTTTTCTTTCCGCAACTCCGTTTTGTTGGGGTGTGTCAGGACACGAGCTTTGGTGAAGGATGCCATGTTGGGAAAGATATTCTCCAAGAATAGAGTTAAAATACTCTTTGCCATTATCTGTACGAAGAATTTGTATAGCAACTTGGAATTGGGTTTGAACCATGGCATGAAATTTTTTAAACACGGATGCAGCATCGGACTTATCCTTTAGAAGATACACCCAACAAACTCGAGAATGGTCATCAATGAAGGTAATGAACCATCGAGTACCTGAAATATTTTTAACACGGGCTGGACCCCATATGTCGCTATGAATTAAGGAAAATGGGGAAGAGTCATGGTGAACTTTAGAAGGATAATGAGCACGAGTATGCTTGGCAAGTTGACAAATATCACAAGAAAACAAACTTGGACTTTTATTAATAAATAAGTTTGGCAACAACTTCTGAAGATAAATAAAATTTGGATGGCCTAGCCTACGATGCCACAGCATAACATCATTACATGAATCAAAAGGAAACATAGAGTTTTTTTCTACGAAAACAGCTTCATGAGTCACATCCTCCTCAAAGTAGTAAAGTCCACCATCCTCTCTAGCACTGCCAATCATCCTCTCCGAGTCCTGTTCCTGAAAAACACAACCATGTGGAAAGAATTTAGCAAAGCAATGCAACTCAAAGGTGAGCTTGCTAATGGAAATGAGATTACAAGTCAGAGAAGGAACATAAAGAACTGATGTCAAAGTAATCAGCTCAGAAAGTTTAATGGTTCCGTGTCCCGCAATCTGGGAAAAACTGCCATCGGCGATCTTGACCCGAGAAGGTTCAGAATATGGAGTGTATGAACAAAACAAGCCAAGATTACCTGTCATATGATCAGAGGCTCCAGAATCAAGGATCCAATGATTTTGACTATCAACATGGAAAGTTGTACCTTGCTGGACCACATGACTAGTGGCCTTAGGAGGTTGCTCGTGGTAATAAAAAGAGTGTTTTGAGGAAGCCATGAATAAAAAGAGAAGGGTTGACCGTTGATGAAAAATCAAGTTTTGTAAACTTTTGATCTGACCTCTGGAACAGGAAGGGGAGAAGCCGGCGAGAAGGTCTGTGCAAGTCGCGACGGAAAAAAAAAACGTCTGGAAGGCGGCGCGTGGTGGCGCGTGCAGCGGCTGACGGCGATGGGTCCAGCGGCAGTCGACTCGTCGGATCCTTCTGAGTCGAATGGTCACCTCACTTTTTTGATCGGAGGTCAGTAAACTAGGTTTCTGTGTTGGACAGATTCAAGGCGGTGTTTAGGAGGTGTTTGACGGTGATGGAAGTGTTTGGATGGTTATTTCAGATTTGAATTAGGGTAGGAACGAACCCGCTCTGATACCATATTGAAAAGAAGTTTTTGTATATTGATATTGAATAAATTACATGAGTGAGTATTTATACAAGAAAGAATCGCTAAGAATGACTAAGCGATGACTAATCAATCCTATCACAATCCTAATCACAATCAATTCTAATCAATCACAATTAATCCTAATCAATCATAATCAATCCTAATCAATCATAATCAATCCTAATTAATAGGAAATAAAAACGGAAACATGTTTGAATTCTAATTTTCTACAAAATGAAAAAATAGTTTGAAAACTAAACAATATAATGTGAAGTCTGAAAGAATCACCTAAAACTTCAACTCTATTACCACTAAGTTAAGGGAAAACTTGCACAATGAGCCAAATTTTAGATATATCTATCAAAGAAGTGAAAACTTCAAGCAACCTAAGCCTTAAAATAAGAATTATAAAAGACAAATACAATAAAGGAACTACCATATTGTTCCAATATATCATTATTAGGCACTCTAATCTCTCTTTCCAAAACATTCATCTATGATAACACTACACAGTTCAAATACAGTGATATAAAAATATATCAAAGAAAAATACTTTTCAAAACAAAATTTAAATACCATGCTCGGTCAGCATCGTATTCCATCTCTAGACGCATGCTTTCAGTAATCTCATAGTTATGCTCTTCACCCAACTCTGATTTATCTGCCACTTCATCCTGGACAAATGAAATTAGTAATTATATAAGTTGATGATATAGCATGCATACCAAAAGTAATCCACAATCATTAAACCATGCAACATATTCAGTGAAAGAATCTAAGCATGAACGAAAAAATGAAGTGTGGAAAGGTGAGGAAAGCTGACATAAAATGAAAGAGAGTCAAAACTAGAGTGCAAGCAAAATCTGAGAAATTATGTATTTCATATTCTGATGAACTCACTGTTGAGTTCTTACATTTATAGAGTTTGTAGTACAATTGGACACGACTTTTGATAACAAACTCTAACAGACTTCGAACTAACAGCTAGCAGTTACAACAGAAGCTAACAGTTTCTGTTACTAACCTAGAGACTATACTACTGAGCTACACATGTATATCTCCAACATTCAGAAACGAGCTAAAAATCCCTCTCTTTTTTGGGGTAATATGCTAAAAAATAATTCATGTCCAGCATCTATGATGAATTATCAAATATACAGGGGAAATATCAGATATTAGGTCAAAAATATACCTCGTATGTATTTGAAGTTTCTGAAGAAAAAGTAAGTTTATGGGACCTTCCACTATGTCTAGAAACAGAAGATTTGACTGAAGATCCAGAAGCACGTATTGGAATAGGAGATGGAGAAACATGGTCCCAAGGAGAAGATGAAGTAACTACATTCAATTCAGCAATAAAATAAAATTATCTCTCGTAGACTACCATCATCAGAGTCAATCATAGGAATTAAAAGATCAGGATTTTGACATTAACAAAAATGATATCATATTTGGAATAACATACTGGATGAATGAGGAGTACGGCCCCCCAACCATGGAGAAACTAATCGTGCATCAGGTGAGGCACCAACAAACATTGGGGATGGTGAAGGTTGATGACGTCTAGAATTAGAGGCACTGTCCCTTCGTGGAGTATCCTCCCATTCCCATCGGCCATCATCCCAGTCAGACCTGCCTGCAGGTATAATCGATAATTCTTAGAGAATAGCTACTTTTACCATTGCACTGAGGTTAACTTGCAAAACTATACTTCTAAAATGATACTCTCTTAAATTTCAATTAAATATAATGGGAACAACAGAGCAACAAGTTTATGCATTCCAATATGGATAAATCCATGGCATTTCCTGGCTTCGATACTTGGATTAATTTAAAAAATTACAAGAAACAGAAAAATAACAATTACATACCAGGCGTTCTCCTGGAACCTTCATATCTGCTTCGCTTTCTATCATATTCATGGTCATACCTGCTACGTGAATACCTTTCTGAATAAGACTCCTTACTTTCATAATTGTTTCTATGCCTTCTGCTCCCACTTCTTGAATCATCCCTGGGATGCCTCCTCTCACTCCTATGATCCTCCCTCTCATATCCAGAAGGTGAAGCAGGAACCTTCAAAATTGACATATCAAAATTAGAGATATGCAGCAAATTTTCACAATAATGAAAATTTTACTGAGCAAAAACTGCTAATTGTAAAAGTGAAATGTCAATATTAAGCAATGAAAATATTGAATATTTATTGCACAGTTTAAGAAAAGCAATTTTTTGACACTTCCTATAAAAATTAACAGTCAATACATTGTCCATGACTCCATGTTCCTCAAAAAATGTCAGGAAAACTGAGAAATGGCAACTTAAGTTAAAAGCAACAATAATCTAAAGCAGAAGTTCTTCTGATTCTTCCTTTTTTTATCTTCGTAATCCATTTTGCTTGTAAAGAGTTTAAAAATCTAGTACTCCAATCCAACACCTTTGTTTCAATTAGAAAACACAAAACACTCAAAACGCACACACAAAGGGGAGAAAAAAGGAGTTCTCAATGTGGCTGAGTTAAAGAATGCATGAGATCCACTATTATTAGTTTCCTGCTGACGTTCATATGCTACAAAGATGCAAACAAACATACATGAAACCACAAAAAATGCTAAGGTAAATTTGACATTCCCCTCCATATGTTTCCAGACAAACTAGTAAAGAATGATATCATAGGAGAATAGTTCATAAATCTTTGCTCAAGGACCAGTAAAGCCCAAAAAATGGAATTATGGGGTTAAATTTAAAATAAGAGTAAATACCCTTTTAGGTCCTTAACAAAAAACACGGTCCCCACTTTAGTCCCTTAAAAAAAAAAATTAATCTCGAGGTCCCTAAGAAATTCAAAATGGACCCATTTTAGTCCTTTTGAGGGACTAATGTGGGTCTTTTTTGAATTTGTGAGGGACTACGATTTAAACTAAATGAGTCCACTTTGAATTTCTTAGGGACCTCGAGAGTAATTTTTTTTTGTAAGGGACTAAAATGGGAACCGTATTTTTTGTCAAGGACCCAAAAGGGTATTTACTCTTAAAATAAGTAATCGACAGTTACAAACCGCTAACTTTTTAACCCTATAATTACATTCTTAGCCTTTACAAATCCTAGAGAATGGAATTATGGCGTTAAAAAATAGAAAGAGACACAAATTTATAAGAATAAGAACCAGGATGTTGTAAATGCTATAATTTAACCTTCAGCATGTCTACTAGATTTTAATATAATATTTGCTACTTTCAACATCAAGAAATGCCAGATCATTGGACAATCAACAAACACACTAAAAGGCAGTCACACAAACAAGTTTAGTGCTAGGATAGCAACATGAGAATTTAAACATTATTAAGCAGTAAAATGATAAGACCATTAAAGATGCAGACAATTGAGAACCCAAGAAAGGGAAAGAGAAAATAATCTTACATCTGAACCCATACGCTCAGTTGAACGAGTCCCATAGGTATCACCATAGTGATCTTCAACAACAGAAGATTCTGTGCAGACAAAGTCAAAGAACCTTCAGAGATTATTATTTGCTTTTCTTGAGCTTATAAAAAAAATTAATACCTAAATTCCCCACATATACATGCAAAAAAGCAATACACATACATAAAAAATAACTTTAAATCATCATTTCAGACAGATTAAGCATGTGGAGCTGGAAAATTTGCCTTCACAATTACACTTTATACTAATAAAAACCCTGCTCAATGCTCACTGCCTTTACATATCCAAAAAGATTTTAATTTACAATTCAGTCCATGTTTTTCCCTTCAATAACTCCTCACGTTGACTTTAAATACATCAGGCAATATGCACAAGCATTAATTGTATTTGTACCACTGCCTCAAGTGTTAACTAGTATCAACTTCCTTAATGGAAGCCAGGTTTGACACACCTCAATAACTAGAATCACTGCTGAGCATAACTCTTCAGAATAATTGCCATTTTCTATTTCAACCATAGAAGGGTGATTTACAATTCCCAAATATAACCTATGTTTGAATATGAAGCAATACCAAACAAAATAATAATGGCGCCAAAAATGAAAAAGGTGTATCATTGGTGCATCCATATTAATCTAATATCATTCCATTAATCTCATGACCATCAGTAGGATTTGGATTTTAATTAAACTTTGCAATATGTAATTCCAACATTTCTAACAATTTTCTTTCCACAATAAATTTTTATTGAAATTTTACTAATGAAAATAAATATGGCAGCATATATATACAAAGAGATATTAATTACATAACTGAAAAACAAAAATACCTGAACGTGATGTTTCATTGGTTGTTTCACGATATCTCCTATTAGCATGTCTGCGTGCACTAGAAAGGCCCCCATGCCCACTTTCATCAACAGAAGACTCGGGTTTATCTTCATCCTGAGCAGATGCTGCAATGGAAGTGGTTTTTTCTTTTGGCACCTTAAATCCCCAATCATTTTGAGACCCTTCCCGTTTTGCAATGGCGAGGACATCAAGTCCTGTTAAATCATTTATCAAAACAAACAATGAAATGCATCAGCATCCAGTGCTTAAAGAATATAAAACATAAAAGACATAAGTCCTGGGACAATCAATAAAACTAAAACAGAGACTCGTAATTCAAAAAGCAAATCCCAAAAAAACAATACCTAAACGAGATTTTCTCTCTGGAGGCACGTACACCACTCTATCCTTCCCAGGAACATAGAGTCCACTACCGGTAGACTTTTCTGGTTCCATTGTCACCGTGGTCTTGTCTAAGTCAACGACTCCAGCACCAGCTCCATCTTTCTATTCACAAACAATAACAACAACTGTAACCAATGAAACCAAGATTCCAAACCGCTTAGCATGATGCTCAACAGAATGAATATGATACTAACCTCCATGACGTAACTGGAAATTTGATATCGAAACCTTCACTGCAAATCTTTGAAGATAGTAATAGAGAAATTCCAACCTCGCCTCTCAATGAAAATCGGGGTGAAACTAAGCAACGAAGTACATTCGCAATCCCAAAACCCTAATCCAGACACGCGGCAATTTTGAGAATATCCCAAATTGAGTACCAATATTCAAATTAGGTACTTCACCTTTATATCTTGGGATCCTAATACCTAAGACATAAACTCGATGTAGAGATCAGAACAGATTATGGTTAAGAAAAAGAGAGTAGAAGCGTGAAGGGCAGAAGAAAAGAGAGGAAGTCAGATTTTTCCGTCAATTTCCTGCATTGGGCATCCTCATGCATCTAGTTCATTAAATAATTTATAATTTAGGAGGTGCAGTGGAATTTTAAAAGATTTTTTTTCGATAGAAAATTTTACGGATTTTAAAAGATAATTTAGAATGGGGGAAACTTTAAAGACTTTTTTCACAATTAAAATTTCATAAAATTAAAAATAATTTTAAAAGAATTTATAAATTTAAAAAAAATGAATTTATAATATTTTTAAAAGTCATATGAATTTTTAACAGACATTCAAAATTATAAAAGTCAATAAAAAAAGAAAAAAATGTAATGACATTAATAAAAAAATTCTAATATAATTTTCTTAATTACTAAAATATAATGTAATTTTTAACAAATATTCCAAAATTATTAAACAACAGCTCTCCACATATCAAAAATTATAGTAGTTCTCCACATTTTATTTTTTTCTTATTCCTGCTCTTGCGTTTGACGATGACCTGAAAATTATCTTTTTCATTTGATATCAGAGCTATGCATATATGATTATAAGATTCAAATTTGTTATTGATTAAAATAATTCTAAATTTGCATATAGAAACTAAAGATCGTGATAAAATTTTGTTTGTAATTTTTTGCAATTAATCTTAGAAACCTTGGGATTTTGTTCTACGTGATAAGAGTATTCTACCTATATATCTTATGCATGTTTTCATTGAGTATTATAAGAAAATTTTGAATATGAATTTCTGGATTTTATTACATGAAAGTTTAAAAAAATTCTCAAATTATTTTCCATCTATAAGTGAAAAACATAAAAATTGTTTTGAGGCTTTTGGAAAACAAGTTTTTAGTTATCTGTTGACACAAAAATTGTTTGAAATCATTTCCAGCAAAGTTTACCACTTATATTGTTAGGAAACAGAAAAATTTTGTTCATGAATATATTGTTAGGAAATATAGAGTTCATATTATGAAAGTTTCAATCTTTCTTTAAATTGATATTATTTCATAGGAACGGATACACTTACCATAAAAAAAGTTTAACACACTTACAACCAACTTAATCACCGTTAATTTTCATCAATCTAACGATTATAATTTATTGGATATTGTTATGGACCCGTATAATGGGCCCATTAAGTAGCAAGCCTAACAAGGGGCAAGCCCAACAAGGAGCAATCCAAGATATGGATTAATACCAATAAAGGATAGATATCCAATAAGGATATTAATCCTAATACGACAGCATAGCTATCTGGCCTGGACCCTCATCAGAGGAACCAAAGGCTCATCCACACTACCCACAGGTAACCTTTATAAATACAAAGGTAAACCCTAAAGGTACATACGCTCTCTCTCTCTCTCTTACTGTTATGTTGTCACTGTACGCACACACACCCCATTGGCTAACGCCGTTATAGTATTATGTGCACAGTGATCTGCTTGACTCAAGGGTAACTCCTTCATAGATACCTTGGAGAGGGCACTAGATCCAATATCAACGTATTAGCCTATTGGGCTAGACATCTCTGTTTCAAGGACAGAACATTGGCGCCGTCTGTGGGGAATTCTTCTTTGAATTTGAAGTTCCCATCAAATCGGAGAAGGAATGGCAATTCAGACGAGGAGCAGTAGCCAGCAGCCACCCCCGAACCGGAATCAACCATTGGATCCAGTCCTGGAAGAGGTAAACCAGCCTCCGAACCAGATTGGAAATAACGTGTATTACGACCACGTCCAGGTCAAAGACGATGTCTCAGATACCGCTTCCACTCCAGCGCGCGAGATAGGGGGCTGGGGCGAACGTAGCTCCAACAAGAACTAACCCTTCCCAGCATCCTGGAGATCTGGCTACGCGTATCGCTCAATCAGCTGATCCGGATACTCAGTTGGCCAACAACACGTTCGCTGCAATCATGGAACAAATAACGGAGATGGAGAACCGTAATAACTTGCAACGGCAGCAGGATTTCAGGGCTATACGGGAGGAGAATAATAGAGGAATGCGAGATCTGGAGCCGCGTTTAACACGCTTGACTAGACCAGGAGCAACTGAAGCTGACAGCCAACTTGTTAATGGCCGTGAAGGAGCTCGGAACGTGGTTCTACCAAATTGAGTTCCCAATACAGAAGATCATAACAGGCCCAATCTTGTGAACGCTGCAAACTTGAATCAGGGAAACCAGGCTGTTAATGGCCAAAATGCTCAAAACCATCAGGCGCAAGTTGATGGTCAGGAGGACCGAGTTAGAATCCTTCCTGCACAGAACGCTCAAGATATCCGAGGTCGGGTAGAACCCGGCGGGTATAGGAGGAAGTACAACATAGGGCAGTACAACAATAGCCCATTGACTGGTGAAATACTAAACGCCGTCTTCCTAGAGGATTTTGACTCGGCACGTCTGCCAAAGTACGATGGGAGCCAGGATCCGCAGGTCCATATAGATGCTTTCGACCCGGATATGTACATCCGAGGAATTGATGAACCTCTCATATCCCGGATATTTGCCATAACACTGACTGGAGCAGCGCAGGCATGGTTTTCAACCCTTCCTGCTAATTCCATTTGAAGAATTCGGACAGAAGTTCCTCTTGAACTTTGCAACTAGCAAAAAGCATCCGAATTCTGAGTTCGCTCTCGGAAAGATACGACAGCAACCCGGAGAAACCCTCCAGGAATATCTTAATCGGTTCAAGGATGTTGCATTGCGGGTCCCACGGCCGCAAGAGAATGTCCATGTTCACCTTATTGTGGCGGGTTCGGATGGTGCATCCAGACTAGCCAAGTCGGTCTATAAAGACCCAGTAAGGACGTTGGAGGAATTCAGAACTCATTCGAAGAAATATCTCGAACTAGAGCAAATGAAGATTGCAAATGCGCAATCCGATGAGGGCAACAGGTTAAGCCCAAGAAGAAGGAGCCCACCTCAAAAGGGGAAAGAACGAGTTGACAGTAAGAACAAAGATCAAAACCCCCGAATCACGGACATGAGGGATCGGGTCCGGAGATATGACAAGTATACACCTTTGAATGCGTCGCGCTCGCAAATCTGGAGGGAAGTGGCACTCACAGAGATGAAGAAGGTGGAACGACCCCGACCCATATTCGACAGAGGAGGTTTGGACAAATCAAAGTATTGTGCATTCCATGTCGGACCGGGGCATACTACTGATCAATGCTGGGATCTCTGAGATGCGGTGGAGAAGTTTGTTCGAGATGGAAGGCTACGTCAATACGTGATAAAAACCCAAGGTTCCAGAAACAACAAAAGGAAGTTGGGAAACAGAAATCGGAGCAAAAGTCTCGTTCCTGAAAAGAAGAACAAATAGGATAGGAATAAGAAAAATGATCCCAACTATGACGAATTCCCAGAAGTGGAGTTTGATTGTAATGTAATTAGTGGAGCCTTGGAGGGAGGAGGAGATATTGTAAGTGCTAGAAGAAAATACCTGAAAGAGGTACTCTCTATTCGAGATCGTCCCAAGTTCAAAGAAGACCCAACCAAGCCAGACCCTCCTCTTTTGTACTTTACCAAAGAGGACATGCGCGGCGTGTTGCCGGGTCATGTTGATGGACTGGTCATTGCTGGGACCCTAGTGAATTGCCGGGTTCGGAAGATTTTCGTGGATGCAGGAGTTGCGCCGACATCATACTCTGGGACGCTTTCAAAAAGATGAACCTGGATAAAGAGGACCTCAAACCTTGCAAAACGATGCTAGTAGCCTTTAATGGAGAGCATACACCTCCTAAAGGCTACATTGATCTCAGATTAACCTTGGGAACAAAGGAAGCATTCAGATCAGAACGGGTTAGGTTCATAGTGGCCGATTTCCCTTCAGAATATAATATAATCCTGGGAAGACCGACCATACATCAGTGGGACATGCTGGTTTCTACCAAACACCAGAAGATAAAAATGGTGAGCAATAAGAATGAAATAATCACTGTTTGTGGAGATAAGAAGGAATCCAGGAGATGTTACTTTGATACTATCAAAGAAAATGAAGGGGGACGTTCGAGCCCACCCCGAATTCACCCGGGGGATAAAACCGGTAGGAATGTAACTCCTCAGCAATCTAAGAAGCCGGTCAACATGGTTGAACTCGACATGAGAGAAGAGATAATGCCGAGACCCGAACCTGATGGAGAGCTTGAAGATCTCACACTAGTGAAAGAGCCTGGTCAATTTACCTGAATTGGTAAGACTATTGATCCTCAAATTAAACAAGTATTGGTTGACTTCCTCAAAATCAACACAAATGTGTTTGCTTGGAACTCGTCTGAGATCCCAGGCATTGACCTCGCTTTCTGCTGCCACAAGCTGGCAATTTATCCGGGATCCACTCCCGTTTCCCAGAAGAAAAGAAAGCTAGGGCCAGAAAGGAAACAAGTTCTACATGAACACGTCAAGGAGCTTTTGGATGTCGGGTTCATTCGGGAGATACAGTATACGACATGGCTTGCAAATGTGGTGATGGTGAAAAAATCGAATGGGAAATGGAGAATCTGTACTGATTACACAGACTTAAATAAGGTTTGCCCAAAGGATTCTTATCTTATGCCTAACATATACCAACTGGTAGATAACGTGGCTGGGTTTCGCCTGTTATCCTTCATGGATGCCTATTCAGGATACAACCAGATCCCAATGTACCCGGCGGATCGAGAAAAGACCGCCTTTATTACTGAAAAGGCCAATTATTGCTACAATGTGATGCCATTTGGGCTTAAAAATTCAGGGGCAACCTATCAAAGGATGACGAATAAAGCCTTTGAAGATCAACTGGGCAAGAATGTAGAGGTATACATTGATGATATGATTGAAAAGCCGTTTGATTTAACGAAGCATGTCCAGGATCTCGAGCAGACATTTCAAAAGCTCAGGAAGTACCGCATCCGTCTCAACCCAGTAAAATGTGCGTTTGGGGTACCAGCTGGAAAATTTCTGGGTTTCATGCTAACCCACAGAGGAATTGAGGCGAACCCGGATAAATGCATGGCAGTGCTTGACATGAAAGCACCCCAAAGCAAAAAGGAGGTCCAACAGCTGACCGGACGATTAGCTGCGCTAACCCGGTTTCTTCCAAAATCGGCTGAAAATGCCCTCCCATTCTTTATACTTTTAAAGAAATAAGCAACTGACGGATGGAACCCGGCATGTGAAGCCGCGTTTGAGAAGATAAAGAAATGTTTATCAACTCCACCGATCATCTCAAAGCCAAACCCAGGAGATGTTCTGATTCTGTATTTGGCAGTAGGGGAGGAAGCAATAAGCACTGTACTGATCAAGGAAACTAATGAAGGCCAGGAGCCAATTTACTTTGTTAGTAGAGCCTTACAAGGTGCAGAGGTCAGGTATCAAAAGCTAGAGAATATGACATAACATATGAAAGCCGGAAAGCAATCAAAGCACAAGCCTTAGCTGACTTCATAATGGAATTGACGCCACTGAACTCGGAACATGAGGAAGCCAGCGATGCATGGAAGGTCTACATAGATGGATCTTCCAATAATAAAGGAAGTGGGGCTGGAATCATAATAGAAACCCCGGAAGGAATAATAATTGAACATTCTCTAAACCTGGGATTTCCAACCTCAAATAATCAAGCTGAATACAAAGCTCTGGCCAGTTTGATGCAGGCTAAAGAACACGGAGCTAGGAAAGTGCAAGTCTTCAGTTACTCGCAGCTGGTGACTTCACAGATAGAAGGAAAGTACCAAGCTAAAGGTCCCTTGCTGATGAAATACCTGAGCCGAGTCCGAGAACTCATGGCCGACTTTGATAAGGTGCGGGTTACTCACATCCCGCAAGGGGAGAATAGCCGAGCTGACATCTTGTCAAAGTTAGCCAGTACCAAAAATTCGGGTAACCACAGAACTGTGGTTCAGCAAAGCATAGCGATGCCGAGTTGCGTGATGGTGATAACATCTGCAAATGACTGGAGGAAACCTCTGGTAGATTACCTGGAAAAAGGAATACTGCCAGAGGACCAGATAGAAGCTAGGAAGCTGGTCCGAGATGCGACGCAATATGCAATCGTGAATGACCAGCTGTTCAGAAAGGGTTTGCACAGCCCCATGCTAAAATGCTTGAACTCGGAGGGAACGAAGTATGTGCTGCCGAGATCCATGAGGGAATAAACGGCCACCATATGGGAGGCAAAGCCTTGAAAGGCACTCAGAGCAGGATATTACTGGCCAACAATGGGGGCAGACTCCAAAGAACACGTCAAAAAATGCGATAGTTGCCAGAAGCATGCCAGGCTAATTCTTTCACCACCTGAAAAGTTGGGGTGCATCTCGGCTCCATGACCCTTCTTCAAATGGGGAATGGATTTGCTAGGACCTTTCAAGGCTGCTGAAGGTCAACTTAAGTGGCTGATCGTGGCGGTGGATTACTTCACAAAGTGGATAGAAGCAAAATCAGTCACTACAATCACCTCGGCACGAGTGCAAAGATTCTTTGAACGAAATATCGTTTCGAGATTCGGAATAGCAGCTGAGGTGATCACTGATAATGGAACACAGTTTGCTGATAAGCGATTTCAGCAGCTAATGAAAAACCTACACGTCACACATCGTTTCGCATCTGTGGAACACCCACAATCGAATGGGCAAGCCGAAACAGCCAACAAAGTGATCGTGGAAGGTCTCAAAAAACGAATGTTTGATGTAGAAGAAAGCTGGGTTCAACAACTATACTTTGTCCTGTGGGGTTACAGAACCAGCACCCAAACTGCAACTGGGGAAACCCCTTACAGGTTGACGTATGGATGTGAAGCCATGATTCCGGTAGAGATTGGAGAACCCTTTTGGAGAAGACTAAATAGTCTCGAACAAGGTGAACAACAAAACAGTAGGGTGCTCACTGAAGACTTAGACCTTGTAGATGAAGCTGGGGTTACAGCTCACTGTCGGAATATGATGACTAAACAGCAAGCAGCAACAAAGTATAATAAGAAAGTGAGACCAATAAATTTTGAAAAGAATGACTTGGTACTCAGAAGAGCAGATATTGGCAACAAGAATGCCCGAGATGGAAAGCTTGCTGCGAATTGGGAAAGCCCATATCGGGTTAAAGAAAAGCTCGGCAAAGGGGCTTACGTCTAGAAACGACAGAAGGCAAAGGAATAAAAAGAACCTGGAATGCGGATAAGCTTAAGATATACTATAGCTAAATCTGGGATCCACCTTCATTCATTCGCAGAGTTATTTTAATTATATTTTCCTCTATTAGGGATGTAATTAAAGCCGAATATGCCGGCAAATTCATGTAGCTTGCAATTTGATATCAATAAATGAGGAATTTTT